>NC_137069.1:15587741-15605241 GCF_032717465.1 Coenobita brevimanus
TATATATATATATATATATGGAGCCTCTGTGGTACAGTGGTAGAATGAGTGTTTTCGTACATGGGAAAACAAGGGTTCGCGCCCCGCCAGGGTAATAAACTTTGGAAGCGTACTTCCGGCCAAGTACTGCTTTGGCAGACATAAGGGTTGCTGTGGTTGAACCTGTGTCGCATACTATAAAGTATGCTTGCACCCAGTCGGCTTACGCGGGCCGATTACACTTGGTTCAGAGACAACACACACACCCAAAGCCACTCCAACACTACAATTACACTTAGAAGCACTTCTCACCCTATATACAATTTCTACCAGACAGCCTAAGCCACTTGGTAGGGATACATTGGCTGTATCGTACCCACTTCGGTCTAGAGAGGCCGGTCCTGCAGTGGACACTCAAACGGCTGATAATATATATATATATATATATATATATATATATATATATATATATATATATATATATATATATATATATATATGTCCTTAATGATTGCTCCTTCATACTTTGAAGTGGTTATATAAATACACACACACACACACACACACACACACACGCATACCGTAAGGAAATGTATTCATCTCAGTTATTCAGTGGAGTTCTCTCTCTCTCTCTCTCTCTCTCTCTCAGACGCTTCAACAAATTCTTCGGATAAAATACACTTCTGTGCATTCTACTCTCTCTCTCTCTCTCTCTCTCTCTCTCTCTCTCTCTCTCTCTCTCTCTCTCCTGCAGACGTTAATATGCAATAAGGTCGACTTTCATACAATAATGCAACGGTAGTTTCATCCTTAATTACTCTCTTAAATATATAAATCTTTAATTTCACTTTTACTTTATGACAGTGTGTGCGAATATTTGCTATGAGTAGTTCTATCTACCTATCTATCTATCTATCCTTCCATCCATCTATCCACCTGTCTATCCGTCTAGCTATTCATCTTTCTGTCCATCCATCCATCCATCTACCTATCCATCTGTCTACCCATCTATCCATCTATCTATCCTTCTATCCATCCATCTACCTATCAATCTACCTACCCATCTATCTATCTATATATCTCTCTATCAAGGTATACAACGTCTACAAACAGATTATAAACTAAACAGAATCACATACCATACTGAATGACAATATGTATTTGTGTCACACTTGTCTGCGTGTATGTATGTATGTATGTATGTTATTTCATGCCTTTCTGTCTGTATTGGGTGTGCCTCTGTTTGTCTGTCTGTCTGCCTATCTGAATGTATATATGTATGTATGCATGTATGTATGTATGTATGTCGACTCATTCAGGCCTTCGCCATGCAAGACCAGATGTCAGACACGTTAACCTCTTACATGTTGGTGTGTGTGTGTGTGTGTGTGTGTGTGTGTGTGTGTGTGTGTGTGTGTGTGTGTGTGTGTGTGTGTGTGTGTGTGTGTGTGTGTGTGTGTGTGTGTGTGTGTGTGTGTGTGTGTGTGTGAGAGAGAGAGAGAGAGAGAGAGAGAGAGAGAGAGAGAGAGAGAGAGAGAGAGAGAGAGAGAGAGAGAGAGAGAGAGAGAGAGAGAGAGAGAGAGAGAGAGAGAGAGAGAGAGGAGATTGATAAAGAAAAAGAAAATTGAAATTCAGTGCTACACGAAGGAGGGGATGAGAGAGAGCGAGGGGAAGAGTGATGAGGGGAAAGACAAGGGGAGCATTCATTAAAGCTCTCTAACACCTTTTCCTAAGCGATTTATTCAGTTTATGACACCTTACCGTCCTCGTCTGTGTTACATAAATCCTTCCAACATCACCATACTCAGCATAAAATAACAAATAAAAGGATATTAATCACCAAGAGTAAGTCGCTCAGTGGGAGGTGTTAGGGAGCCTTAACCCGAAATCAAAGGGTTAATGAGACGGTATTAACACTCCTAGGTTGGTATTATATGAAGATAATACGTGGTTTTTCATGGTATAGGTATCTAGAGTTGCGTATATCGTGAGAGGGTAAATGGAGCTATTAGTAAGACACTGAAGCTCCTTGATTCACTCTTAACGAAGGACGTGGCACAGGTAAACAGGATCGTCTGGGGGTAATTAAGGATGTCACAGGTAAACAGGATCGTCTGGGGGTAATTAAGGATGTCACAGGTAAACAGGATCGTCTAGGGGTAATTAAGGATGTCACAGGTAAACAGGATCGTCTGGGGGTAATCAAGGATGTCACAGGTAAACAGGATCGTCTGGGGGTAATTATGGATGTCACAGGTAAACAGGGGGTAATTAAGGATGTCACAGGTAAACAGGATCGTCTGGGTGTAATTATGGATGTCACAGGTAAACAGGGGGTAATTAAGGATGTCACAGGTAAACAGGATCGTCTGGGGGTAATTATGGATGTCACAGGTAAACAGGGTCGTCTGGGCGTAATTAAGGATGTCACAGGTAAACAGGGGGTAATTAAGGATGTCACACAGGTAAACAGGATCGTCTGGTGGTAATTAAGGATGTCACAGGTAAACAGGGTCGTCTGGGGGTAATTAAGGATGTCACACAGGTAAACAGGATCGTCTGGGCATAATTAAGGATGTCAAACAGGTAAACAGGATCGTCTGGGGGTAATTAAGGATGTCACAGGTAAACAGGGTCGTCTGGGGGTAATTAAAGATGTCACAGGTAAACAGGATCGTCTGGACGTAATTAAGGATGTCACACAGGTAAACAGGATCGTCTGGGGGTAATTAAGGATGTCACAGGTAAACAGGGGGTAATCAAGGATGTCACGCAGGTAAACAGGATTGCCTGGGGGAAACTATGGATGTCACAGGTAAACAGGATCGTCTGGGGGTAATTAAGGACGTCACACAGGTAAACTGGATCATCTTAGATTACCTGGATGAAAGATGTCCACTCTGTTTTAATGTCCGGTTGCCATGGTTACTAAGATTCCACCTTTACCTGAAAGAAAAGAAAAAAGTCATTATTATTTACCTTGAAAAAACTTTAGGAATTAACAGAAAAAATCTCTTTAGTCTACTTTTTTTTAAATTCAAGATTTTTTTTTTTTTTTTAATGGAACAAACTGCCTATCTTTTTGCCAAGTTTTCATCCATAAATTTTCGGATCCTGATATTTAATGAACGAATAAATCTGCAAAGATTTAATGTACCTTCCGTCCTACCTGTCAGGTAGAAATAAACTGTAAACATTTTATAATCAGGTACAAGAGCGTCAAAATTATTATTGTTTATCAGTGGTAGGTGGTGGCGACCATCATCCACTCACTTGATGTAGTGCTGCCTACTTCTTCCTTAGACTGTATCATTCTTTTTCTGTGCCTGCTCTCCTCTCTTCCTATTTCTCCCATGTTTCCTGTCACTTCTTATTGTTTTTCTTTCCTTTACAGGTGGCTTTACATTGAGTGACAAGCCAGATGGTTTCCTGTAAGCCAAGAAACCATTTACAAAGCTGGGTGGTAACCATGTAGCCTAACCAAACCATAAGTGCTCCCTACGTGTCAGCAAGTGGGTTGGTGGAGGGTGAGTGCCCCTCCTCGTAAAACAAGTAACTCAAAGGCAAGTGGCCACCCCTTACGGGATTATGGCGTCTGGCAATAGATAGATAGATAGGTAGGACGACTGCAGTGAAGGGGTAATTGATGATCATGACGACGATGATGATGATGATGATGATATGGGTGATACTGATGATAACTAAGACGAAGATGATGATGGTGATGATGATGATGATGAAGATGAATATAATGCTGATAATGATGATGATGATGATGACGAAGTTGAGTATAATGCTGATAATGATGATGATGATCATATAGATGATACTGATGACGAAGACGAAGATGGTGCAGATGATGACGAAGACGAAGAAGAAGATGGTGATGATAATGATGATGATGATGATGATGATGATGACGAAGATACAGATAAAGATAACGATACGATAATGATGATGATCATGATGATGACGATGATGATAATTACACGTTTAATAACAAACTACATTAACTATTTCACTACCATCCATCTACCCATCGCATATGAACCTATTTTTTAGTATCAAATTGCCCATCTAAACTTTAAGACTTAATACCGGAAAGTAGAATGAATCGCAAGGTCTGCATGGTCTGTGTATCCATATAACTAGGGGTGTAACTCACTCACTCACACTCTCTCTCTCTCTCTCTCTCGGCTGCATATTTCTGAGTCTTGACTTTTACCTTCTCATGAAGTGTCGCAAGGAGAAAAAGAATTAGTTCCACATACTTGACACAGCATTAAGATGAAAGCTTCCAGACTGGCTTGAATAATGTTTAGGTATTAGCAGATAGATAGACAGATAGATAGATAGATAAATGGAAAGGTAGATAGATGGACAGACTCCTCGTCGTCATAATCATCATCATCATCGCCACCGCTTACATTCACTTAACTCACCACCACCACCATCACTAGCATCATTATCATCATCATCATCATATTCACTAACCATCGTCATCGTCATCATCATCATCATCAACATCATTGTCACGAATTCGCGCGAGCGTATTTATAAATTCGTGACATTGTACTTTACTGAGAAAACCACGAATTCTAGTGGAATTCCCACTGCGCGTCACTCAGTTCAACCGTCTTCGTATTCACTCCGATCGGGATGGTTTTCAGAACATTTCTCACTGTTTCACAAGTGATCATTCTTATCCACGACATTAGTGCTTTCACTGAGTGATTTATTGTGAGTCTATATCGCTCACTTTCTTTCCATTGACTGTTGAAGTTAGGCCACGCCCTACTTCCGGCGAACACGGCCAACTCTCGCCCCCTTTCATAGTTTGAAGTCACTCAGCTTTGAGTCGCCTCGAGGGTAGGACCGTTTGTGCCCAGAGTAGAGCAGCGCCTCCGTTGTACAGCGAGTTCCTGAATCTCCACCTAGACGGTGAACTGGCGAAGCGGGCTTAGCGCACTGCAACGTTTGATGTTCATCACGGGCGCCCAGTCTTTTCATTCGGCTCCCCTCCACTGACCAGTACTTCTGTTCGTTTTTCTAGGCTTAAGTGTGTTTATTTTGAATGAGTGAGTGTATTCTCCTTGTTATTTTGAATTCATTTTTGAGATTCATATAATGTCAATTTACTTCATTGTAATCAATAAATTTACAGTTCTTTTCTTTGAGCTTAATGTAATTAGAATCGTGTTTTATTTCTCCACATTAAGCTTATTTTAGCTGCCGCTCCTAGTTTGCACAAACTCTTTACATTATCCCTAACTGCTACTTAGGCCAGTTCTTTTGTATCAAACTTAAATCCCTTGTGCCAGCCAGGAGTTTGCATCAGCAAGAACCTGTTTATTATTATTAGCATTAGTTACTGATTGTAAGGGTTGGAGTCACTTTCTTGAGAGGCTAACAGTACTATAAACAGCAATCATGAGTAATTAGTCTCTGCTGTGTACTGTTGAGAAAGTTTATAAATTCTCGTCTTTAGAGAATCGGTGAAGTAAGCCAAATAAAGTAAACTTACTGCTTGATTTCCACAAGTCAATTCCTTGTCTCTATTTTCAGGTAACATCTAGCATTCTTAATTTATAAATTCACATCCCCCCGTGACATCTGGCGACCTCATTCCAGGATATTAACTCCTAGCTCTAAAGTTATTAACGAGATAATACTCACTCACTCACACTTAGGTATTTGTCATTAAAGTCTATAGGCACTATCTTACTGGTGGTTATTGATTCATTTCTATTAATTTTATGTAATAGTTTTCCCAGTCAGTTGCTTCTTTTTTAATTTTCTTTCTTTACCAGTTTAACTAGACAAAACTGGTCACCACCAACCAGTGCCTATATTCTTTACTTTTGATTATTGGCATTTCTCTGCAAAATAGCAATTAGTACTCAGTCTTTAGTCTACTCAGCCTTAGTTGAGTTAGCATCATGACTACTAATATATATGTACAGGAAGCCAAAGATATGGGGCTTTGCGAACCCGAACAAATAAAGGAGTACATGCTCTCACGGTTTAGTTACGAGCAGCAACGTGAGAATGATGCTTGTGAAGAGCGTCGAATTCAGCATGAGGAACGCGAGAGAGAGCGTGAACACGAGCGAGAACAACGTGAACACGAGCAAAAACAATGCGAACACGAGCGAGAACAACGGGAAAGAGAACGTGAATATGAGCGAGAACAACAAGAGAGAGAACAAGAACATGAACCTGCCGAGCATGTGGCATGTGAGAAACATGAACTTGAGATGCTGAGGCTCAAGCGAGACTCCTTGGCTTCAGACACATCTGGTGCAGCTAACCCAAACTCCACAAGCGCTCTCCCTACACATGTTCTGGCGACCCCACACATTAAGCTTCCTCCATACAAGGAAGGCGAGCGTATCGAGCCATTCATAGTTCGTTTTGAAGACATGGCTCAGCTGTACCAGCTGGATGAGGCAGCTAAGCGACTCCAGTTTCTTAGCTTGTTTGAGGGCCCTGCCCTCGATATTCTCCACAGACTTCGTGGAGACAATCACACGTATGAGATGATGAAGGCTGCACTCGTCAAAGCATACGGTCTCACAGTTGACGACGCCAGGAGTCAGTTTATGAGGGCACGTCTACAAGAAAAGGAGACTGCTGTTCAGTTTCTTGATTGGCTTACTGCTTACTTAGATGAGTGGATGGAGAAAGATGAAACTCCTCCCACATGAGAGAGGATAATTGACCTTATGTTGCGCACGCAGCTAGAAAAGTCGTGGCCTGCTGAGCTTATGGCTCAGCTTAAGATCTGCCAGGTAAAGGATGCCAGCCAAATGGTGGAGAAGGCTGATGCATTCTTCACTGAGTACGGGTATCAAACTCGTAAGCAACACGCCTGGAACAGGAAAGCTGACAAATCTGGGAAACCATCTCAGACTGAACCCCAGCATCAAGGCCATTCTCAGAATAATGGCCAAGGTCCAAACAAACCTCAGAAGAAGGACCAGGGGCAAAACACCCAAAAACCTGAGTGGAAGCGGTACAACAAGCAGAACCCTAACCATCAGCAGTACCAGTATTTCAAGCAGCAGCAGAGCAAGGACAAACCACATAACCCTCAGTCAGGACAATCCTTTTCAGCACCAGCCCCAGTGTATCGGAGGCAGGAGGCGAACGCAGCCTTCATTCCTCAATAGCAGCACGGTGGTGTCGTCCCTAGCAGTACAGGTACAGTTGGCCGCACTCCCGCGAGGGCCACCTTAGTGTTGGCAACGCTGGTCGAGATAGTAACCGCGAATCATTAGTAGTGAGCTCTGATCGAAGCATTCACAGGACTGAGGGAGGGAGCGGGTTTGAGGTGGGTAGGGGGGTGCCTGTACACGAGAGGCGAGATATGACGATTGTTGAGGCGACAGAAAAGTGTAGTATTTATTAAAAGAATTTTTTTTTTTTTCGGTGTTACTTTTGCCATCATGAAAAGTAAAAAGATCAACTTTAAATATTATACTGCAAAACAAAGACAACCGATCAAGATTCATAATTGTAGACTTTAATCGTATTTTATTTTATTGTCGTTTCCAAGCAATGGACGCTGTAAAATACAGACAAAAACTGCCTGAAAATAATGAATCAGAATGCTGTTTATTAATCACATGTAACAAATGTAAGTAACTTCATCCGGAATGTGGCAGCTGCTGACACCACTGGCACATATCAACATCGCCCATATCTAGTGTTACGTAACAAGCAGTTTAAAATCGCATCGTTGCGTCATCGCATCGTGGAGTTATCAGGGCTCCCATTGACCTTCACATGATAGCAGATTAAATATATATATATATATATATATATATATATATATATATATATATATATATATATAGAGAGAGAGAGAGAGAGAGAGAGAGAGAGAGAGAGAGAGAGAGAGAGAGAGAGAGAGAGAGAGAGAGAGAGAGAGAGAGAGAGAGAGAGAGAGAGAATCACAAATTGTTTAAAGCCTCATTGGTCAAGACGCCCATAATTCATTTTTACAAACAACCATCTGTTGCCATCGTGTCCGTGCCTCTTTGCCTATCTCGTACTATGTTAATTTTTACATAGCAAAATCTGACTATAGCATTTAGCGTTTAGTATCATTAATCAGAATGTAGAAAAAATAGTAAGGTAAAAGAGTGATACAGCATCCCTAAATGCGGTGTTTGTTGTCGGGTGTTAGGAAACGCTTGATAAGGAGGATACGGAGGTGTGTGCTAGGGGTGTCAGCAATTACCGCATGCAGTATTAAGGATTCACATTTGCTATATTCAATAGCATTATGCTTTATGGTTTCCAAGCATTAACTGTGCTACTTTTCACGGCGGTAATAACTTGACAATAAAGGTATTAAAATATATATGATTTGATACCAGGTATTGTAGATTTTTATTATATATAGCTTCCAGCCTTCCACTCATCTGTTTCAGACGTCATCCCTCACCTCTCGTGCATAGGTATCCCCCCACTCTCCTCAAACCCCCTTCCTCTCCCCCAAACTCTCTCTGTACGACTCTCTCTTACTGGCTGTGGATGCTTCGAACGCATGTCTCTACTAGTGTTTCAGAGTCAATATCTTGGCCAGCGTTGACAACGCTGTGGCCCTCGCGGGAGTGCGGCCAGCTGTACTTGCCCACAGTTCACTAGTCCCCCAGCGACAGTGAACACTCCACCACAGGCTGTCAATGCTCCATCTCAGACATTGAGTATGACCCCTCAGGTATCAAATTCTCAGGGCACCATGTTTGCTGCATCATTCATTCAGCAGCCTCATCAGTGGCTGGCTGCTTCCTCCACAGGCCCTCCCACAGGTAACACTGCCTTCCTTGTTCAGCCAGGGTTTGTGGGAGGCATTCCTGTGAAGGTCCTGAGAGACAATGGTTCCTCAGGTTGCTCTGTCAGGCAGAGTCTAGTTCGGCCTGAGGAGTACACAGGTCGACAGATCCAAGCTCAGCTTATTGATGGATCAGTGAGATTGTTCCCTGAGGCACGTATCCAGGTGGCATCTCCATTTTACACTGGTACGACACTCGCAGTTGTCATGCCAGAACCTTTGTTTGAACTTATTATAGGCAACATAGCAGGTGCCAAGTATACGTGCACCATAGATGACGTTACTCAGACTTCGGCTACAGTAACAAGAGCCATGGCCAAGGCTCCGAACTGTCACCCCGGTGACCATTGCATCACCACAAGATTTGATTTGTAGCCAAGATGTTGTCCAAGGACAACATTCTGACCCGACATTTGCTGCCATGCGGAAGAAACAAAAGGGTAGAGTGATTAAGTATACACGGAGAGGTCAAGCCAGGTTCCTTCGTAAACAAGGACGGCTGTACCATGAGTCATGAACACCCCAGGGCAAGGTTCGACTGTAGTTTGTCGTTCCTGCTAAGTATCACCAAGCAGTATTAGAATGGGGTCATTGTTCAGCCTCAGGGGGTCACATGGGCAAAAGGAAAACACAGGGCCGTATTCATGCTGACTTTTTCTGGCCAGGAATGGGACAAGAAATAGATAGTTTTGTGCGCTCCTGCAATGTGTGTTAATGTACCACCAATCAGGGACATTTCCTTCCTGCGCTGTTTGAATCCACACTCATAATCTCCGAGTCAGATGAAAGAGAGGGCAGTGGTGATGTGGGATCAGACCTGACATCTCACCCATTGGCCCCACAGGACACATTATGTCCATCCCTGTATATTCATATGTTCCGTAGGTTAAGGGGGAAGTTCGAGAACCCCGTAAGGACAATCCGAGGCTGTGTTTGAATTACCTTGTGGTCTCTCAAGCTGTGAGCCTCTCTGAGGATTCCCAGAGAATGCACATTATCCACATGACTGTTCACACCCACGGTGGGTGTTAAAATGTGACCTGCCCGAGATTCCATAGGGATTCTCAGCTTGCCAATGTTAATCGTAAATGTAGAGTAGGATTTAACCAGTAAACTATAAGGGTCCTTTGAGATTCTGTCCTGTGACCACGTCTACTGGTTAATAATAATGTAGGTTTAGGGTTTAACCAGTAAACTATAAGGATCCTTTGAGATTTTGTCCTGGGACAGTGTTTCCTGGTTAATAATAATGTAGGTTTAGGGTTTAACCAGTAAACTATAAGGGTCCTTTGAGATTCTGTCCTGGGACCACGTTTCCTGGTTAATAATGTATCCAATACGAAAATAATGGTGACCTCGAGTGTACAAAGCTTGGCTGGCTGTCATTTAAAATTTTCGGCTAGGGCATACTCTTTGTAGCATATACACTGACTGCTAGGCAGAGAGAAAGAGAGAGAAACTGTAATTTAATAAAAATTGTTTGTCGCACTGACACTTTTGATGCTCCACCTTGATTGCTTTCGCAGGTGCAGCTGGCGGGTGTAGCAATTTTGTCATGCAGATCAGCTGATCGTCTCTGCCGCATGCTGCCGCCTCTTCTCTCCTGCCTCGTTGTCTCTATTTACTATTGATTTGTATTATATAATTTTACATGTAGGCACAGTTACACCACAACTGTCACACCTACACCGTGTATTACATACATCACACTACATAACAATTAGTTGTTAATGTAAATGTAGCGAACTTTTCACTCAGTTGACCTGAGTACAGGATTTTTCACTGTCGTCACAGAGTTTCTTCCTCAAGCTTGCTTCTATTAATGTAAATACGAGATTTTTACGCTCATGGGCGACTGTGATTTTCTCCTGTAGCAGGATAGTACACACACCACAGTGTGAATCTTGTGTGACTGAGTTAGGATTTATATGTATGTATATTGAAAAATTTTCTGAAGAAAAATTTGATTTTGATGGGGCGTAATGTCACAAATTCGTGCGAGTGTATTTATAAATTCGTGACATTGTACTTTAGTGAGAAAAACACGAATTCTAGTGGAATTCCCACTGCACATCACTCAGTTCAACCGTCCTCGAATTCACTCCGATCGGGATGGTTTTCAGAACATTTCTCACTGTTTCACAAGTGATCATTCTTATCCACGACATTAGTGCTTTCACTGAGTGATTTATTGTGAGTCTATATCGCTCACTTTCTTTCCGTTGACAGTTGAATTTAGGCCATGCCCTACTTCCGGCGAACACGGCCATCTTTCGCCCCTTTTCATAGTTTGAAGTCAGTCCCCCTTTCATAGTTTGAACGCCTCGAGGGTAGGACCGTTTGTACCCAGCGTAGAGCAGCACCTCCGTTGTACAGCGAGTTCCTGAATCTCCACCTAGACGGTGAATTGGCGAAGCGGGCTTAGCGAATTGCAGCGTTTGATGTTCATCACGGGCGCCCAGTCTTTTCGTTCGGCTCCCCTCCACTGACCAGTACTTCTGTTCGTTTTTCTAGGCTTACGTGTGTTTAGCTTTTGAATGAGTGAGTGAGTGTATTCTCCTTGTTATTTTGAATTCATTTTTGAGATTCATATAACGTAAATTTATTTCATTGTAATCAATAAATTTACAGTTCTTTTCTTTGAGCTTAATGTAATTAGAATCGTGTTTTATTTCTCCACATTAAGCTTATTTTAGTTGCCGCTCCTAGTTTGCACAAACTCTTTACATTATCCTTAACTGGTACTTAGGCCAGTTCTTTTGTATCAAACTTAAATCCGTTGTGCCAGCCAGGAGTTTGCATCAGCAAGAACCTGTTTATTATTATTAGCATTAGTTATTGATTGTCAGGGGTGGAGTCACTTTCTCGAGAGGCTAACAGTACTACAAACAGCACTCGTGAGTAATTAGTCTCTGCTGTGTACTGTTGAGAAAGTTTATAAATTTTCGTCTTTAGAGAATCGGCGAAGTAAGTCGGCATAAGGTAAACTTACTGCTTGATTTTCACAAGTCAATTCTTTGTCTCTATTTTCAAGTAACATCTAGCATTCTTAATTCATAAGTTCACATCCCCCCGTGACAATCATCATTATCATCATCACCATCATAATCACCGAGAAGAAACGAGAAGAATGAAATCTATATGAGGAACATGAAGTCATCTGTCACTGTCTCTGTCTGTCTGTCTGTCTCAGGAAAGAAGATCCATGTAATAATATAGGTAAATCTGGGCCTCACCACACCTGAGGAAGGGAGGCCACCAAATCGTCTTCAGGTGAGTTAAAAAAGGTGGACCCCCCCCCCAAAAAAAAAGAACCCTGGGAGTACTCAAAAAAAAAAAAATGCAAAAAAAAAAAAAGCCAATGAAAATCCAATCAATAATCCCTATGTTTATATGTAGGTTGAGTTTTGGAAAATCTGAACGAAACAATAAGCCAAATTATAAGAAAACTGATGAAGTGAAAAGACTTTAGGATCGTGTGTATGTTTATGGAAATCTGCGCGCACGCGCGCACACACACACACACACACACACACACACACAAAGAATTGCAAAACAGGCAACAAAATATTCGTTCGTGTTTTTGTACGAAATGTTCTGGGAAATATGGACGCAACACAAAAGCAACGCACGAAGACTTAAGACAAACCAGGAAACTAACAAGCCCCTATGTGAATATGAACGAAAAATTTTGGGAAATTAGAATGGATAACCAAAAAATATGGAAAATTAATTGTGACTTGGATATCGTCCCACAGAAAACAATAAATAAATAAATATACGAGTATATGTACGTATGTATGTACAGTATATAATGGACCGCTATGGAAGAGGTGCTAGGGAACCTCCTTACCTGAGGAAAATACGGGCCCAGGTGGTGTTGATCGATATATTTCCCCTCTTCCCCGTCTCCCATCCCCCCTCTCCCCCATCCCCTGGCTCCTCCCCCTCCTCCACCCCCTGCAAAGTTAATGCATAGTTTAGCGTGGATGCAGGATGTGTGTGTGAAGGCCAATGAATAGAAAGTGAATGGCGACGGCCTCTTAGGAAAGATTATTTATTCACGAAGCCAGCATTACTCCCTCCCCACCCGCATCTTGGAGTCTTGGGCTTCCTTGTCTTCTTCCCCCCAACCTCGAAGCCTCTCTTTTTCTCCATTCCCCTTTCCATCTTTCTCCTCCTCCTCCTCCTCCCCTTCGTCTCTCTCTTCCCCTCTTCCTCTCCTTCTCTCTTCCCCTTCCTCCTTGTCTCTCCCCTGTCCCCTCCTCTCCTCTCCTCCTCCATTCTTCTCTCGTTCTCCTCCCCCCTCCTCCCTCCCACCTTGATCCCTTCTCTTCTCCACTCTCACTCTTTGTCCTCCCCACCCCAACCCTCCGCCATCCGCCCTCGTTCCTTCCTAACCCTCCTCTACTACACCCAACCTCAAGTCTTCCTCTCCTCCCCACCCCTCCTCTCCTCCTCATCCCATCTCCCCACCTCCACCTCCCTGCCCGTGTCTGTCTCCCCTCTCTCACTTCTCTGTCTCACTTTCCCACCTCCACTCCTGTCTGCTTTTGTTTCACTCCATGTTTTCTTTTCCTCTTCTTGTCTTTCTCTCCTTTCTCCCAATATATCTATCCTGCCTCACTTTCTTATCTCCAGGTCCTTCTCCTCCCTACTGTCTTTCCTTCATCGTCTCATTATGTCTCTCTATCTCCTCTCCCACTCTCTCATGTCTCTCTTTCATTGCCTGTCTATTTCTTCTTTCCCTGTCTGTCTCCTGTCTTCCTACCCCACCTCTCTCTCTCTCTCTCTCTCTCTCTCTCTCTCTCTCAGTACCTACCTCCCTACCCCACCTTCCTCTCTCTCAGTACGGTACCTACCTCTCTTCTTCCCCTCCCTCTCTCTCTCTCTCTCTCTCAGTACCTACCTCCCTACCCCACCTTCCTCTCTCTCAGTACGGTACCTACCTCTCTTCTTCCCCCCCCCTCTCTCTCTCTCTCTCTCTCTTAACCCTGTCATTATCAAGGCGTCTGTGTGTTTTATTTATTTGTTTTCTTTTTTGCCTCGACGATTTTCTTTAGATTGCAAAAAGGCGTTTAAAGATATCTTGACTCACCCCTTCAGTACGACGACCTCTTTCTTTTTGTCATTCTTGGTAGTAGTGATGATGATGATGATGATGATGATGATGGCGATGATGATGATGGTGATGATGGTGATGATGATGGTGATGATGATGATGATGATGGTGATGATGATGATGATGATGGTGATGATGATATGATGGTGGAGATGATGATGATGATGGTGGAGATGATGATGATGATGATGGTGATGATGATGATGATGATGGTGGAGATGATGATGATGATGATGGTGATGATGATGATGACTTCTGAACCCAAACAGTATCAACCAATTGCTCTGAAAACTCATTAGGAACAGATAATAGGGTAATTTGGTAAGAGCTTGTGCAAGGAGGTTCCCTAACACCTCTTCCATTGCGATTTATTTTTGGGTATAACTGGCTAGTATCTTCTGATCCTTACTCATGCAACATATGGCGATAACAGAATGATTTAAGCAACAGAGACTATGGTAGTAATGTATAAGAAGCAAAACAAATCGCTTAGGAAGAGGCGTTAGGGAATACTGGCCAGGGAATGAGGGGTGGAAAGGGATATGGTTTTAATACGCCGAGGCAAGAAAGCTTAGTGAATGATACCGATATTTACTAAACATCAGGAACGGGTCAGAGGGTGAGGACCTAAGGAGGGGAAAGTGAGAAAATGTTCACAGACACAACGCCATGATTTACTAAGCAATTAAGAAGTAGGTGTAAATAATTCTGATCCCGTCAGCTTATAAACACATAGAGCTTAGGAATACAATGTGAGGATACTTAGTAAACACTTGGAGCTTCGCCGGAGGGTGAGCAAAGCGAGTGGATCTTTTGACATGATGGAGGAACTGTATTAAAGCCGTCCTCCACCTGTGTGTGTGTGTGTGTGTGTGTGTGTGTGTGTGTGTGTGTGAGAGAGAGAGAGAGAGAGAGAGAGAGAGAGAGAGAGAGAGAGAGAGCATAAGTTGTGACAGAGTGAGGGTGGATGTGAGAATGTGTGAGTGAATATGTACGGGTGAAAGTATATATATATATATATATATATATATATATATGTGTGTGTGTGTGTGTGTGTGTGTGTGTGAGAGAGAGAGAGAGAGAGAGAGAGAGAGAGAGAGAGAGAGAGAGAGAGAGAGAGAGAGAGAGAGAGCGAGAGAGGACGATAAAATAAATACAGGAATGAGTAAGAGAGTATGGCAATGGAAAAGTGAGAAAATAAGGAAGAGTGAAGGTGTATGACTGTATGAGTGAGTGACAGTGAGAGTGAGTGTGAGAGTAAGTGAGCGAGTTCGAGGAAGGGTGGATCAGAGAGGCGTGAAGTGTTTGAGTTAGAGTGAGTTAGTAGGTGCGTGCTTGCCTGAGAGAGGGAGTGAGTGAGCGAGTGTGTAAGACTGAGAATGAGAGAGTGAGAGGTGATGAGGGCGTGTGAGTGACGAGGATGGGTGTGTGTGAGCGTGAGTGAGCAAGGAAGGGTAAGTAAGCGTGTGAGTGGATAAGTTTTTCTAAGAACAGTGAGAGTGACTGTGATGGAAAGGCAAGGGTGAGAGAGTGAGATAGTGTGAACAAGGATGTTGGGTCAAAGAAAGGTACCGTAAGTGCAGGTGAGAAAGAGGAAGAGGGTATGTGAAAGAGTGAGACAGCGTGTGTGTGTGGAGTGTAAAATGATAGGTGAAAAAATCAGTGTGTGTGTGTGTGTGTGTGTGTGTGTGTGTGTGTGTGTGTGTGTGTGTGACCCAATTCTCTTGCGTCTTATAGCTATCTTCTAATCATCACCACAGTCTGTAAAAACATGCAAGAATATGCCGACGTGTTCCCAAGCAAGAAGCAGTTTACTCGTACCCGCAAGCTTTCTGTACTGGGGAAGTGCAAGAGACAACACTGAGATCCACTGCAAGACTGTGCCTACTCCTCGAAGAGACAGTGATTGCCAGAATTAACACTTCACATGCTGGCTAAGTACGAATATGAAAGGAGTGTTTGTGATGAGTGATGAATGTAAAAATCGAAGTGATCTCTTGGCTATGTTTGTGTGTAATAATTTGCATGTGTAATTAGTATGAACTGGCAGCGTGGGAACATTTACAAGCGTATGAAAGACATTTTACCCGCGTACACTTTACATGTTCCTCGCTGCTTAGGTTTCCAGCTCTACCAGCCCAGCTTAATACAATATTTCAGTGGGTTTTTCATCATCATCAGCCAATTTTCTTTATCACAATTGGGGTTAGTCGGAGCCAGAACCATAAGCCAGAAACCTAAAAATAGATAACAGACAAGTAAAGGAAGTCAGAACCAAATCAAAGTGCCGTACTGAAAGTGGCACATTAAATCGGACAGGCAGATGTGTTACGTAAGTCTGCACAGTTACGGCACTTAAAAAATGACCCGAAGTGCAGGAAATTATCACAGTTCCCACATCATAAACTACCACACTTTGTACTACTAGCCTATACCTTAAATTGCCACACTACACACTCCTGTGGCTCACACTGCTACAACACACTAGCACACTACGTACGGCCAGACTGCACCCCATACTAGCAGTCTTCACACTACCAATGCCTCACTGTCACGCTACAAAATGCCACACCACACTGCTATATTTCACACTACATTACCATACCACACAGTACCACACCTCTACCACAACTTAAACACTACCGCACCTCAATATCACGCCTCTCTGCCTAACCACATCACACTGCCACATCTCATTGCCAGATCACAGGCTAACATACCTCACAATACCAAGCCCTATACTAGCATATCTCACACTGCCAACACTTCACATTGCCAACATTTCCAGTCTACTACCTCACCTCACACTACCAACACTTTACGTTACCACACCTCACCCCACAATACCAACACTTCACACTATATCACACCTCATACTACCAACACTTCACTTTACCATATCTCCCATTAACACACCTCATACCCGGTACTACTTGAATAGCATACCTCACACTAGTATTACTGCACATTACCATATTTGACACTAGCACACTGCATAGTCACACCACACACCCACATGTCACAATCATACTTTGCCACACCACACCCCTCCACACTATACACTGCCACATACCACCACACCACACCATAGCACACACTGCCACACCATACCACCACACCACATACCACACACCACCATACGACACACTGTCATAATACCACCATACCACGCACTGCCACATACGACCACACCACACACAGCCACACCACACCACAAATTTCCACACCTCAGTCATACCACACACTAGCACACCACACACACTAAATGTCTAATATCTCGCAACACATCTTGTGCAGTTTGCGATACGTCTTATACACAATGAGCAGTATGCAATACACCATATATGCAGTTCGTAGTACACCTTATAAAGCTCGCAATACACATTATACGGTTCGCAACACACTTTATACAATTTGCAACACGCCATATACAGTTCGCAACACACCATATGGTTTACAATGCACCTTATAAACCGTATGCACTTTGCAACACACCTTATACAGTTCATAGTACACCTTATGCGGTTTGCAACATATACAGCTCGCAACAACCTTAT
>NC_137069.1:15610241-15617741 GCF_032717465.1 Coenobita brevimanus
CCTGACACAGTAATATTCACTTGTATTTCATTTAGGCTATATTTCATACTCATCTTGACTACATGCGCTGAAGAGGGACGCCTTCATGTGGTGACACTGATATGACTGGGCGGTGGAGTTGCCTAGATAGACAGACGTCCCTAAACTCCCCCCTATCCCTCGACAGGTGGATGGCAGATGAATGAGAAAGGATTTCTTTTGCTTGCAGTCCACCGGGTCCACGTTCAGATGATTCTGGGGTTGCAACAATGACAGCTGCTATTATTATTATTATTATTATTATTATTATAATTATTATTATTATTATTACCATCATCATCATCCACAGTATCAGATAGTTCACCTCATGACGAAGGCCTTATCTTTCTCCACTCAGCCTGTTAGCCTGTTCCATCCAGTCCTAGCAAATCTGTGAACTGCATCTTCCCATCTCGGTCTCTTTCTGACTCTTCCTCTCACTCCATCTCTCCATCTTGTTCTCTCACTGCCTCTTCCTCTCACTCCATCTCTCCATCTTGTTGTCTCACTGCCTCTTCCTCTCACTCCATCTCTCCATCTTGTTCTCTCACTGCCTCTTCCTCTCACTCCATCTCTGGGCTGCCACTCAGGTACTCTGGCTGTCCATCTGTTATTATCTATTCTACGATAGACGTGACCTTCCCACATCCATTTACAACTACAAAACACACACACACACACACACACACACACACACACACACAACCGAATATTAAGCCCTCCTATGCAGAATAAATCGCTCAGGGAGAGGCGCTACACAGCCTACCAAGCCCACGAGAGAATATGGCGAAAGTCAATGGTCCGGCGTCCACTAAATTCTGAAACTTATACATAACCCAAGTTTTATGGAAAAGTTTGAGTGTAAAAAGTGATGAAGGTTTTGTAGGTAAAGAGAGAGAGTGAGTGGGACTTGTGGCCTCTTGTCGCTGGTGTTTGAGAGAGAGAGAGAGAGAGAGAGAGAGAGAGAGAGAGAGAGAGAGAGAGGGGGTTACCAGGGCGTCTAAGGTTATGGCTGGTTTTATCGTTCCCTTTTTCTTTTCTTTTCTTTGTTCCCTTTCCTTGTTGACGCTGACTAATCCCCTGCCGTGCGCGTCGCCCTCGTACTTGCTTCGTGTACGTGTTGCAACATTTTTGTAAGTCCTGCAACATTTTTATAAGTCCTGCAACATCAGATTTCATGCTGCAACATTATTATTCATGCTGCAACATTTTGTTCGTGCTGCAACATTTTATTCGTGCTGCAACATTTTGTTCGTGCTGCAACATTATTATTCATGCTGCAACATTTTGTTCGTGCTGCAACCTTATTATTCATGCTGCAACATTTTGTTCGTGCTGCAACATTATTATTCATGCTGCAACATTTTATTCCTGCTGCAACATTTTATTCCTGCTGCAACATTTTATTCGTGTTGCAACATTTTATTTCTGCTGCAACATTTTATTCCTGCTGCAACATTTTCATTCTTGCTGTAACATATTTTTCATTCGTGCTGCAACATTTGTTCATTCGTGCTGCAACATTCTTATTAGTACTACAGCAATTTTATTTCGTGTTGCAACATTTATATTTCGTGCTGAAGCCAATTAGTTTTATTTCTGGCTTCATCCACCCTTAACACTTTCCATTCTGTCGTTTATTCTGTCATGAACTTCTTCGATTTAGTGAAGGTATGAAATTATTTTACATTACCTGAAGACGAACTGGTTTATCTGAGAGAAATTGAAGTAGTCGGAGGTAGATGAAGAACAGGAAGGAGGATTACACAGGATTACACAGGAAAGCAAACAGCAACAGACCTTATGGTCCTTTCGAGGCTGCTTGTTAGAGAAAACTATGACTACAAGATCTAACTCTACATGTTGAAGGATAAGGATAGTAAAGCAAGAAGGCTCCCCCCACCACCAAACCCTCCAGGAAAAAGTGAGAAAAACCACCATGCAGCATGGAAAAACTGACATGGAAATTTTATAGGAAACACTGGAAAGGAAAAGTCACATTCTATAATACTTTATCTATGAGCTACCCGATAGAGTAACCTGAAAGAGAAAGTAAACAAATAAAATAATAGTTACGGCATGACATTATAAACCGGTTACATTGAGTTAATGGGAAGTCTGTGGACATAACGTGGAAGCTACACACTGCACAGTGTGGATGCTTAGGGGTGGTGCAGCAGCCTTGCCTGGCGCTTTTAAGGTAGGCAGCAGTCAATCAGGCCCTAGCTCCGTTTGCTCCACTGAGACAAGGAACTCTCCCATGTGGGACAAGTACACAAGTTTCATCCTGAAGCAGTGATCCCTGGTACATTAAAAAAATCCCGATGGTGGTCACTTGACTAACAGGGACCCTCAGTGATCCACAGCCCATCACAGGTCGAAAGTAAGAGTAGTGACCGTTAACTCAGGGTTATCTGTGCAGCTCCTAATCTGTGCTTATATTGCTTTCTTTGCGCTGGGGAGATTGAAAAGTATATAGGACGGGTGTCTTAGATAAAAGGGGACTGCACAGTGCACAGTGTGGATGTGCAATGCACAGAGTGGATGTTTAGGGGTGGTGCGGCAACCTTCCCTGGCGCTTTTTAGGTAGGCAGCAGTCAATCAGGCAATAGCTCCGGTCACTCCACTGAGACAAGGAACTCTCCCATGTGGGACAGTACACAAGTTTCATCCTGAAGCAGTGACCCCTGGTACATTAGAAAATCCCGATGGTGGTCACTTTACTAACAGGGACCCTCAGTGATCCACATCCCATCACAGGTCGAAAGTAAAAGTAGTGATCGTTAACTCAGGGTTATCTGTGCAGATCATAATCTGTGCTTACTGTATATTACCTCATTTGCTTTGGGTAAATCGAAAAACGTATAATGACGTGATGTGATGCTATGTTAAGTTTATGGGGTGTCCTGTAGGCACGAGGGGACTGCACAGTGTGGAAGTTTAGGGGTGGTGCGGCAGCCTTGCCTGGCGCTTTTAAGGTAGGCAGCAGTCAATCAGGCCCTAGCTCCGTTCACTCCACTGAGACAGGGAACTCTCCCATATGGGACAAATACACAAGTTTCATCCTGAAGCAGTGACCCCTGGTACATTAAAAAAATCCCGATGGTGGTCACTTGACTAACAGGACCCTCAGTGATCCACAGCCCATCACAGGTCGAAAGTAAGAGTAGTGACCGTTAACTCAGGGTTATCTGTGCAGATCCTAATCTGTGCTTATATTGCTTTGTTTGCACCGAATAAATTGAAAATGTATAATGTCGTGACGCAACACTATGTACGGGTACATTGTTTACGGGGTGTCTTGTAGACTAAGGGGGCATGAACTTACATGTACCGTAGCTATAAAAGCATGTTATTCGGACAGAAAAAGAGTCAGCTGAGGATTTTCGTGCAAATACTTGTCTAATTTGTTTTTGAATGTCTCAATTGAGATACTGTTCACGGTATCTGAGGGTAATCTGTTCCAGATATTTACAACTCTGTTAAAGAAGAAGTATTTTGCTTCGTGGGATTGGAATCGCTTTCCCATGATTTTGCAGCCATTACTTCTGGTTTGACTCGACCGGTCTATATCAAAATATTTATTCATGTCTAAGTTGTCATATCCCTTCATGATTTTGAAAACTTCAATAAGGTCCCCTCTTAACCTGAGCTTCGTTAGGCTAAATAATTTAAGTTCTTCAAGGCGTTCCTCATAAGGTTTGTTTCTAAGTCGTGGTATCATTTTTGTGATTCTTCGCTGAATTTTCTCTAATTTTTCAATGTCCTTTCTGTAGTACGGAGACCAGAGTCGCACACAATACTCAAGATGGGGGCGCACTAGCGAGTTGTACAAGGCAAGTATGACTTTTTCCGATTTAAACTCGAAAGTTCTTCCAATAAAACCCACTAGCTTGTTTGCAATTTTAACCGCATCGGTACACTGCTTGCTTGGTTTTAGGTCATTTGATATTATCACACCAAGATCCTTTTCACTGTCTGTACTTGATAACTGAATATTGTTCATTTTGTAATTTGCATGGACATTGTTACTTCCAATATGAAGTACTTTACATTTTTCTGTGTTGAATTTCATTTGCCATTTTTCTGCCCAGCTTGCTAAAGTATTAAGGTCATTTTGTAACTGCTGCCACTGTAATTTTGAAGTGACTTTACTGGTTATTTTAGTATCATCTGCAAATTTGGATACTTTACAATTTAGACCCTCATCAATGTCATTTATATAGATAATAAAAAGTATCGGTCCAAGTACTGAGCCTTGGGGAACGCCGCTGATCACATTACGCCATTTGGATTCCTTTCCGTTTATCACAACTCGCTGTTTTCGGTCTGACAGCCAGTCTTGTAACCATTTTTGCGTCTTTCCTTTTATTCCATGTGCTTCTATTTTTCTCATGAGACGCTTGTGAGGGACAGTGTCAAATGCTTTCTGAAAGTCGAGGTAAAAAATTATATCTACTGCTCTTGAGTCATCGTATGATTTGTAAACATCATGGAAGAAGTCCAGTAAGTTAGTTAAGCATGAACGACGATGTCTGAATCCATGTTGCGAGTCTTTAATTATATTATTTTCTTCTAGATAATTAACTATTTTATCTCTTATGATTTTTTCCATTAACTTGCACACTACTGATGTTAAGCTGATTGGTCTGTAATTTCCTGGGTGCGACTCATTTCCTTTTTTGAAAATTGGTGTTACATTTGCTAGTTTCCATTCCCGTGGAACTTTCCCAGTACTTAATGATTTATTGAATAAGACAGAGAGTGGCAGCAGTAACTCATGTTTTGCTTCTTTGAGAATTCTCGGTGATATTTTATCGGGGCCAGGGGTTTTGTTTATGTCCGTACTATTTATGGCTGAAAGGATATCGTTATTATGGATAGCATAGAGAAGGAGGAGGAGGAGGAGGAGGAGGAGGAGGAGGAGGAGGAGCAGCAGCAGCAGCAGCAGCAGGAGAAGAAGAGATGAAGAAGGCGAAGGAGAGGACAAAGACGAAGACGAAGGTGAAGACGAAGAAACCTGGACGAATCATTGTGCTATATGGAGCGTGCTGTGATTATAAGTTCAGATATTATTTTTGGTTATTAGTGGAACTCGAAATGGCACAAAAAAAAAAAAAAAAAGTTTACATTCTGGGTGGTGTGTTTTCAAGGCACTGGGTTAACAGATTCAGTGTGTCTGGAGAATTCGCTCATTTTCACCTCCATCGTAGCCCAGGTGTGCCATACTTCTTTGGCTGATCGTACAGTGAGCACCAATAGTCGTGTCGCGGTTTTGTCAGAAGATTAAGTGTAACTCGTGAAACATTACGAAAGCCCTACCAGACGACGGAATGTACTGGACGTTTAGCTCGAAGGCTTATGTTTCCGCCAAATTTCACGACACGACTACTGGCGCTCACTGTACAAGGAAAGGTAGATGACATGAACAAGGAGAGATGGAAGACAGGCCTGTAGGTGACTATGAAGCAGACGAAAGTTAACATTATTTTCACTCCCTTCCAGCTCTTAGCACCCGTCTAGCATCAAACTCTCATCGCGTAGCACCCCTCTAGCAACAAATTCTTATCACGTAACACCCGTCTAGTAACAAACTATCATCCCTTTTCTGTCCAGCTCTCTAATACAAGAGTTAACCGTTACTCCCAGTCCTTCATGTATGCAACAGGTCAACTCTGGAACTGTCTTCCTCTGTCTGTATTTCCTACTGCCTATGATCTCCAGTCTTTCAAACGCAGTGTGTCCAGGCATCTTGAAGTGAACGGATCTTGAGTCTGGCTCTCTTTTGTATTGCTTTTATTTGTTTTTTTCTTGGAAGGAACTGTAATTGCAGGCTCATAGCCTTTGTTTCCTCCTCCCTCGCATAAACACACACACACACACACACACACACACTTCGCAAATTTTGTGTGTGTGTGTGTGTGTGTGTGTGTGTGTGTGTGTGTGTGTGTGTGTGTGTAGGGGGCTGGTGGTTAGCACGTCTAATTCGCAGATGGAAGAACCCGAGAACAGGGGAAGCTAGAGGTGAATGCGGGAAGAATATGTGAAGAGAAAGTGAGTGAGAGAGAAAGAGAGAGAGAGAGAGAGAGTTGGGTGTGTAGGGGGTAACTGAGAAGTGGAAAGCTGAATGAAGGACGCGAGATCGATTCTAGGCTGGGGCAGGGAACAGTTGGGGAACGGGAGTTGAATTTCTTTAACCCCTTCACAACCATGGCAAACTTTATATTTTAATAATAATAATAATAATAATAATAATAACTGATAATAAAAATAACAATAATAATGATGATGATAAAAATAATAATAATAACAATAATAATAACAATAATAATAATAATAATAATAATCTATCTATCTATTACCAGACGCCTTAAACCCGTACGGGGTGGCCACAAACAAATCGCCTCCAAGTCGCCCTGTCCCCCGCCATTTCACTGCCCTGCTCCCAACTCACACCCCCCTCTCTCATATACCTCTCCATTCCATCCCTCCATCTCATCCTCGGCCTCCCCCTCCCTCTCCCCCCCTCCAACTCACTCACATACACTCTCCTTGTCAGCCTCTCACACTCCATCCTCTCCACATGGCCAAACCACCTCAGTGTGTTCCTCCTAAAGCTTCCTATAACATCCACATCCACACCACAACGCTCCTTTATATCCTCATTTGTCAGCCAGTCCCTCCATGTGACTCCAAAGGCTCCTCTTAAACAACTCATTTCCATTGCTCTCACTCTTGACTTGTGTCCTTCCAACAACGTCCAAGCTTCACTTCCATACGTTAGAGCTGGTATCACAAAACTGTCATGTAGTAACTTTTTCACTTCCATGCTCACTTCCCTGTTTCTTATCACTGCTTTCAAGGAACCAGCAACTTTTCTTCCTTGTTGTACCTTTTCAAGCACTTCACCCTCCAAACTTCCATCCTTACTCATCACACTCCCCAAGTACTTAACGTACTCAAATTTTCCACATCCTCGCCATCCAACATCAGTGTACATTCGCTGACTTCACCTCTCTCAAAGACCAGCACTTTACTCTTCCCTACATTCACCTTTAGATTCCGTTTCTTTCACACTCTCCCAAACTCATCCACCACGCCTTGCAACTCTCCTTCGTCTTCACTAAGAACACAGTATCATCTGCAAACAACAGTACAGGAAGTTTCCAAACACTACCCTCTCTCATTAGGGCCACTCCAACATCCACTGCCCTACCTTGTATCTCTTTTATTACCCCATCCATGTACAGATTGAACAACCATGGAGACATGACACATCCCTGTTTCATCCCAGCCTTCAAAGAGAATTCACTCAGTTCACCATCCACACGCACTGCAGCCTTAGCACCATCACAGCATTCAACAACTTCCCATCTACTCCATCTATTCTTAATACTTTCCACAATCCTTGTCTATCCACCCTGTCATATGCTTTCTCCAAGTCCAATAATAATAATAATAATAATAATAATAATAATAATA
>NC_137069.1:15622741-15640241 GCF_032717465.1 Coenobita brevimanus
ACAGTACTAAGAGGAAACTACTCATCATGGAAATAAGTGACTAGTGGAGTACCACAGGGTTCAGTGCTGGCACCAATCATGTTTTTAGTGTATATAAATGATATAAACAGTAACACTGGAAATGAGAGCTATCTGAATATGTTTGCAGATGATGCAAAAATACAAAGGAGAATTACTAACACAGACTCTTGTAAAGAGCTACAAGAAGAATTAAATAAACTTCATGAATGGAGTAGTACATGGCAAATGGAATTCAATGTGGACAAGTGTCATGTAATCAAGTTTGGTAAAAGTGGAAAAAGACCTGATTGGGATTATAAGTTAGGAAATAAAACCCTATACACATCAGAAAGAGAGAAGGACCTAGGTGTGATTATCAATAACAGACTATCTCCGGCTGACCACATCAGCAAGAAGGTATGGAACATGTATACGCTGCTTGCAAATATGAGAATAGCATTCACATACATAAATGAAGACATGCTAAGAAGGATAATAACATCATTCATTAGACCAACCCTGGAATATGCATCAGTATTCTGGAGTCCTCATCTCAAAAAACACATAGACAAGATTGAAAAAGTTCAAAGGGCCGCTACAAGATGGATACCAAGCTTAAGGGACCTAAGCTACGAAGAAAGACTAAATAAACTGAATCTACCAACACTACAGGAGAGAAGGAAAAGAGGTGACATGATAATGCTATATAAGTGCATATCAGGGAAGGAGAAAATAGACATAAATGATTACTTAACATATGGAGAAGCATCAGCAAGAGGACACTGCAAAAAACTGCATAAGAAGAGAGGTGATAAAGACGTAAGGAAATTCAGTTTCCCAAACAGAGCAATTGATCAATGGAATGCACTACCGAATGAAATAGTGTGTGCCAAAACAATTCACAAATTTAAGGATATGTACGATAAATATGGTTTAAGACACGGGAGAGTACGAGCTTGACTCATTGCTGTAAAGATACAGTTAGGTAAGAACAATTAGGTAAGAACACACACACACACACACACACACACACACACACACACACACACACACACACACACACACACACACATACACACACACACATACACACACACACACACATACACACACACACACACACACACACACACACACACACTTTCACATACTGTATATATATATATATATATATATATATATATATATATATATATATATATATATATATATATATATATACACACACATATATACACACACACAATCACACACATACAGGCGGACAGACGAACAGACAGACAGACAGACCAACAGACAGACAAACACACACACACACACACACACACACACACACACACACACACACACACACACACATACACATAAACAAACAGACAAACACAGACAGACAGACAGGCACACACACACACACACACACACACACACACACACACACACACACACACACACACACACCGCACCCACCCACACACATGGACTATGGCACTAACAATACCTTGATAAAATGAAGAGAATAAACTGATTTTCTGTTTCACCTGTAATATTTTGTTTGATGGTCGCATTCACAGTCATCCTTTTTGTGAGTGATGGGCAAGAGTAGACAGATTGGAGTGTTAATTTGAAGAGTAGTCAAAGAATCTCTATTTCCACTTCCAGACCTCGTTACTGCCCTTCAGATTATCCTTGGACGTTGTATTCAGAGAGGCTACGCAGAAAAGATGTTTTATTTTCCCGAATCTCTTCTTCTGATACAAGCTAAGCATCTTTTATGAATTTTCTGCTTACGAAACAAGAAGATAAATGGATCAAGGGCAAGGGAACCGTATATACTGCACTGAATCATCATCATCATCATCATCACCACTCTCTCTCTCTCTCTCTCATCTTTCCCCAGTCACGCGTCAGGACCTTACAAAGCAGCGTCAAATAATGGATTCCTATGTGATGCGGTGAGAGAGAGAGAGAGAGAGAGGGGGGGATGGAGGCTTTGATGTGAGAAGGAGTATTAGTAGTATTGATTTACACCTCCAGCCATCCTTCTCCTCTCTGATCAATGCACGAGAAAGTTTTTTTATCTATCTATCTACCTATCTACCTTTGTCTACCTACCTATCTATATCTGACTATTTAGGATCAGTGGCATTAATTTACCTTCAGCTATCCTTCTTCTCTCAAATAAATGCACAAGGATATTTTTAAAATCTCTATCTATCTATTTAATACCTGCAGACCAATATATGAACCTAAGGAAACGATGACCCATTGGTATAGGAACTTTGGTGACAATATCTAATTTCTGCCTCTGGAAATGTCTCGCCTCAGCTGAATAAATCGCCTGGGTACGGGCATCAGGAACAGAATCTGAGGGAGTATGCAGAGGAGGATGTGCAGTTACATGGAGAGAAAGACAGACAAATGAAGAAATAAAGGAGCGTTGTGGTGTTGATGTGGATGTGACTGAGAGTTAAGAGAAATGCTTTGAGATGTGGAGACCATGTGGAGAGGATGGAGGATGGGAGACTGACTAGATGATTTTAAGCATGTGGAGAGGATGGAGGATAAGAGACTGACTAGAAGACTGTATGTGAGTGAGGTGGAGGGGAATGGAGGAGGGAGAGGGGGAGAGGAGAGGTAGACCAAGGATGAGATGAAGGGATGGCGTGGAGAGACATACACGACCCTGAGCAGTCAGTGTTACAGCCATGTCCCTAACTGTCCTGCTGCGGGAATAAGGACCAAGAGGGAAACGAACTTTGTCTTAGAGTCTGACCGGCTCAGGAACAGACCTCGGGTTTTTCCAGTTGCGAGTTAAATGTGCTAACCAACTGACCAGCGGCTCTCCCTCAGCATTAATCACTAAAATCCAGATGACGTCCTTTCTATAGTCGACTTGTTTTCACCCGACAGGACTGGATCACTGAGCTTTAGTTATGAGGTAGGAATGAGTCTCCTTGGTTACCAGTCAAAACAACCTTCCCTCTTAACACGAAGTCGTGATGCGTGACATTAAATGGATCTTAATTATGAGGTAGGAATGAATCTCCTTGGTTACTAGTCAAATGAACCCTCTAGTATGAATACAAAATCGCGGTGCAGGAAATACAATGAGCCGTAGCTATGAGGTAGGAATGAGTCTCCTTGGTTTCTAGTCAAATCTACCTTACACTATTAGTACAAAATCGTGTTGCACTAAATTTGATGACTTAGCAATGATGTAGGAGTGAGTCTCCTTGGTTACTATACTTTTTCGACGCTAACTTGGCCCAGATTTTCGTTCTTTTGTAGCTTAAATCACGAAGCTCAGTGGCTGAAAAAGACAAAACTGAGGCTTTTCATCTATTACAGAGAACTTCGTGACCAGCACCATATTCTAGTGTTAATTTCCTGTTACAATCCAGCATTCAACAAGAAGGGATGGCAATTTTAGACGAAGTTAGAGTAAAAGGAGTACAGAAAAATCAGCCCTCTATTCTGACTACACTGGCCATCACCTGAGCTGAAAGGGGTTAGGGATCTTTGTCAGGTAAGGGTATAACGCGGTATATTTTCAGGTATATTTCTTGGGCATCAGAAATTCCTATCATAGTTTAAAGATTTTATTAAAGCTGCATCTAACCCCTCCAGTTCCAAGAGTCTCTTGTAAGCTGAATAAAATCATCTGGAGAGAGAAAGGTTAATAAATATCCAACTCAGGGTTCAATGTCTTATGGGATGGGCTCTGATTCTCTCGGGATGGATGGATGGATGGATGGATGGATGGATGGATGGATGGATGGAGAGCAGAAATCCACAGACAGACTGGACGGAGATACATAGGTAGACAAATTACTTAACAGCCACTTTGTGTTTAGTATTTAATCACACACACACACACACACACACACACACACACACACACACACACACACACACACACACACCCTTCTCACCCCCCCCACACACATACCCACCCCTCCCCCACCCAACACACATAACCACCCATCCCCCCCCTCCCGCCCCACACACATTCACATACCCACACTTCCCCCCCAACACACACATACACACTTCCCCCCTCACACACACACACACACACACACACACACACACACACACACACACACACAC
The DNA here is from genome assembly GCF_032717465.1 of Coenobita brevimanus. Taxonomy (NCBI): domain Eukaryota; kingdom Metazoa; phylum Arthropoda; class Malacostraca; order Decapoda; family Coenobitidae; genus Coenobita; species Coenobita brevimanus. The sequence continues at coordinate 15,626,852 of NC_137069.1, forward strand.
GCTCTCTTTCTTTCTCTCTCTCTCTCTCTAGTCTGCCCCATAAAACTTTCACTATGGCTAAGTCGATATAGATTAGGCAGCCCTTTAAGGAAAGGGGGGGGGGACACTGTCTGGGTACAGGAGGGGACAAAAGTTAGTCTATACTCTGTTCATTTTAGCGGGTGTAGTAAAAGTGACACCTCTGTCATGAATACTGAGCTGGAGCAAGAGATAAACAGTAGAATATGGTGTTAGTCACGAAGAAGTGCTATAGAAAGGGATGCTGAGTCATAGTATCAATGTCGTCTAGTACTTATTTCCGCCTACTTCATATTAAAACAAGCTCTTCATTTTCCTTCCTGACATCTGGGATTCTGAACTAATTTATTCCAGTGCCAACCCATCTGACCCATACTCTTATTACCCTAACCCGGCCTAAATTTTTATTGCAGCTTATTCAAGTAGCTCAGTGACAGGAAAAGACAATGTTATGGCTATCCAATTTGTTGCACTTCTTCGTGACTGGCATCATATTCTAGTGTTAGTGTATTGCTATAAGTCAGCATTCAAGATGGAGAGATGGCAATTTTAGGGCAAGTTACAGTAGAAGGAGTATAGGGTTGATTTCCTCTAACCTGGCCTAAAACTGCCATCTCTCCATCTTGAATGCTGGGTTGCAGCAATTGCTTTAACACTAGAATTCATGCTAGTCACGAAGAAGTGCTATGGAAAGGATGTACAGTCGTAGTATTCTTTTCTCGCCGTTGAGGTAAGGTGAAGTCAACTACAGAACGACGAAAATTTGGGCCAAGTTAAGGTGAAAGGACCATAGGCTAGTGTTAGTATTATTGTTTTCAATTAGGTAAGATCTCATTAGGTCTTCAGGGTTCTGAGACAATGTAAAGGAACTATTAACTAGTGATATTACCTGTGATTCTCTCTCTCTCTCTCTCTCTCTCTCTCTCTCTCTCTCTCCTCTCTCTCTCTCTCTCTCTCTGTGACTTATCTCCCTGTCTCACTTTCACCAGTCACAATAGATTCTCTCTCTCTCTCTCTCTCTCTCTCTCTCTCTCTCTCTCGTGCAGCTAATTTCTAACGCCCAATCATAATTCCAAAGCACTGTCCCTACTCATCAACGACTCCTGTTCCCACGATACCCCACCTTCCTCCCTCACACAGCCTCTCATCTATCTCGTTCTTGGTCTCCCTCTCCCTCTCCTCTCAACCTCCTCACTCTTAACACACTTTCATAGATGGTTTGTTTTCACCCGACAGGACTGGGCAAATACTATACTTTTAAGTCTAAGGGAGCATGTTAAGGACGCTCCCTAACACCTCTCCCTTAGCGATTTATTATTAGATATGGTTGGTTAATATGCTTTTGTATGTTATAATATTATATGCTGAGTTTGACAATATTGGAAGGATTTTTGTAACACGCAGGAGAGAAACGTATGATAAAATAAATCGCTTAGGAGGTGTTAGGGAGCTTCTTCAACCAACGAAAACACGGAAGTAGATATGAATTAAATCGACTTTGGTAGGATTTATGTAGCACAGACGAGCAGGGTAAGGCATAACAAACTAAATCGCTTAGAAAAGGGTATTAGGTAGCTTCCTCAGCCAAATCCTCCTTCCGATCTGACTACACTTGGCCACTAAAAAGGGGTTATGGATCATCGTTAGGTCAGAATAATTCGCTTAAGTGAAAGTCTTTGGGGATGGAAGGTTGTAATGTAGCTCTGTAAGTTCGTTCGTACAGAGAGAGAGAGAGAGAGAGAGAGAGAGAGAGAGAATCTTCCAAATATTGAATGAACATATAGCGGAAAAACTGAAATAATCTGAAACACACATTTGTAAGACAAAGGGTTTTCACAATATTTAGTCAGTTTTAAATTTTCTTCGGACACAGTCAAAACACTTTAATTTACTGTCTTTAAACTTTGAAACAGTGAACGAATCATTATAAAATATATTCCATTTTCAATGCCAAACTATTGATTACCTGAGTAGAGATAAGTTTTTTATGGTGTTACATAGCCTATGATTTCATCATCCTTTGTGTAATTTTAACGCACAGTTGCTGCATGTTTGATCACGAGCGTGTTCTGCCTCAGTCCCCCCCTTCTACCGTTATAGTAGAGTAAGTCGACATCTCTGTTATACTTTGCGGGATTGTCATCTCTTTGTCCCCATCGCTTTCATTTGCGCGTCCTCTTACAAGTTGTATCAGGCTCTGCTGGCCCCTATATAATGAGCTCAGTCTCTGCATCATTGCCACTTAGATCTGCTCCTCATTTTGTTCACATCTCTGTCCTCCCCTGTACAGATATTATTATTGTGAGTGTTCAAGAAGTCTCCAACCATCTAGCAGCTGTGTGTAATTTGAGTATAACTGTTGTTGCATTTTCTCTTGTACTGTATAGCATAAGTTTAATTTGTAGGCCTAGTGAAGTTTTTTGTAATTCATGTAGGGATCTTTATGTCCATCAGTTTTAATATTATTTTGTATCTGTAATAATTTATCTGGCATTCACTGAGTATTATCTGGTATCTCATTTTATCAGGGCTGACTTAGATAAATTTATTCTTGCTAATTTCGTGTTAATAGAGGCTATTGCAGTTAACCATATATTTAACCTGTTTATTTGCCATTACATTATCCTTATGAGTTCTGAATGTTTTGTTGTTAGTTTGTGCATTAAACTTTAACTTGTAATTTTACCTAACTCTTTTGTTTTGAACCTGGAACTTTACGGGACAGTAGTGACTCTTCGTATTCTCACTTAAAGTGTACGTTATCTTTCTCTGTTCCGTAACATAAATTTGGCGACCTCATATCAGGATATTCAGGATATTATCATAAGGATATTGTTTGATATTTTGTGACTGTGATATATTCATGATGGCTACTATTTCTACACTTGATGAAGCCAGGGATTTTTTGTCAAATGTGCAAACAGTGTGTGATATAGAAAACAGAACAAAGAATGAACTTAAGCTTGTTGCTCAACAATTGGGAATTGCAGTTCACTCTCATCATTCTAAAGATCAAATTGTTGGCATGATTAATAAGGGCTTGTTTGGTGTAACTCCTCCAAATGAGCAAACGCAGATTGAATTAGCTAAGTTACAGCTAGCTCTGCAGGAGGCTCGTGCTAAAGAAGCTGAATTTCAGGCAAATGCTAAGCAGGCGGAGTCTCAGGCTCGTATTCAGGAGGCTGAATTTCAAGCACGTGCTAAGGAGGCTGAGTCTCAGGCTAAGGAGGCGGAATCTCAGGTTCGGATTCAGGAGGCACAGATACAGGCACAAATTGAACTTGCCAGGATTCAGGCAGACCATGAGTATCGCATGAAACAAGGTGGAACTGGATCATCTTGCTCTGATGATTTTGATGTGGCTAAAAATGTTAAACTTGTCCCTCCTTTTAATGAATCTGATTTAACAAAGTATTTTCAGTTGTTTGAGAGGGTAGCTACAGGTTTTAATTGGCCTAAGGAGTATTGGCCAGTACTCCTTCAAACTGTTCTCACCGGTAAAGCTCAAGTAACTTATGCATCTTTGCCTCAGGATCAATCTGATAATTATGATGTAGTTAAGAGCTTGATTCTTAAGGCCTATGAGCTTGTTCCTGAAGCCTATAGAGTAAAATTTAGGACAACTTACAAGCAAGATAAGCAATCCCATGTTGAGTATGCAAAAATCAAAGAAGATTTGTTGGAGCAGTGTTTAAATTCTAAGAATGTGGATTCTGATTTTGGTAAATTTAAGCAGATGATTTTGCTGGAGGATTTCAAAAGGTGTATTAGTAAAGATGTAAGCCTATATCTTGATGAGAAAAGAATAGATAATTTGTCTGATGCTGCAGTTTTAGCTGATGAGTATGTTCTCACTCACAAGAGATATTCTAGAGAAAAAGGGAAAGCTGAGAGTAAGTACGTTGCCTCTACTCAGAGTACAGGTAACAGGAAAGAGAATAAGGATGATGTTTCTCAGGAAGTAAATACCAGCTTCACCTCTAGATTTCAGAAAAGTAAATGTACTTATTGTAGTAAGCTTGGTCATACTACGGAGAGATGTTTCAGGAGACAGCGTGATGTGAACAAAAAGGAGTCTTTAAATATTCAGTCAATTGGTCTAGTGTCCACTCTTGAGAGTTCCCAGAATTCTTTAACCGAGTTAACTGAACCTGCTTTGAGGGGTAACTTAAATTCTCATGATGGAGCTCCTCTTTTGAGCAGTAACGTGGGTGACACTCTCAAGAGTTCATGTGCTAATTTCCTGTCTGATGGTTTTGTCAGTCCTCTGGACAGTATTGACAGGAAATCAGTTAAAATATATCGTGATACAGGTGCTTGCCAATCCCTTATGCTGACCAGTGTTCTAGGCTCTAATTTTAATTCCTCTGATGAAACTGTAATCTTACAAGGTGTAGGGAATAACTACTTCTCTGTTCCTCTGTGCAGAGTGAATTTAGAGTCTGGTTTTGTTAATGGTTCCGTTATGGTTGGGTTGGTTGAGACACTCCCAATGTCAGGTGTAACTTTCTTACTTGGAAATGATATTGGTGGAAGTCAAGTGTGTCCAGCTCCTCAGTTGTCTAGTGAGCCAGTGGCTGCGTCCCAGGATTGTGATGTCCCTGATGTGTTCCCTGCATGTGCTGTCACTAGGGCTAAGTCTAAAGTTACTGGTGATTTAGAGGATAATGATGATGATGATGTTATCCTAGCTGACACTTTTCTTGCTAATTTGGACCACTCACCAGATGAAGCAGTACCCCGTAGTGTTGATAATTTGTCTCGTCAAGAGTTGGTTGAGTTGCAGGTTGCTGACCCTGAGTTGAAAGGTCTAGCTAACACTGCTTACAGTGAAGAAGAGTCAGCCGGTGCTTCTACTTGTTATTATGTAAAGTCAGGAGTACTTATGAGGAAGTGGAGACCCCCAACAGCATCAGCCGACTGTGAATGGGAGGTTGTACATCAAGTTGTCATCCCTCGTGTTTGTAGGCAGGATATCATTCGAGTGGCTCATGATTCCAGTTTGGCAGGACACCTGGGAGTGAGGAAGACTGTGGCACGCATTTTGAAACACTTCTACTAGCCAGGTATCTTCAGGGATGTTTCCTGGTATTGTAAGTCTTGTCACACCTGTCAAGTTGTGGGGAAGTGTAATCAGACCGAAAAGGTTGCACCTCTAGTTCCCATTCCTCCTTTTGAGGCGCCTTTCACCCGTGTGTTGGTGGATATTGTGGGCCCTCTTCCTAAGACTTCTTCAGGATTTTCTTATGTGTTGACCATGATTGACATGGCTACTCGTTATCCTGAAGCCATTCCACTTAGAAACATCTCAGCAAAGAACGTGGTTAAGGAAATGCTAGGGTTCTTCACAAAGTTTGGTCTGCCCAAGGAGGTACAGTCAGACCGAGGAAGTAATTTCATGTCAAATGTTTTCAAGCAGTCTCTGAAAGAGTTGGGCATCTCCCAGATCACGTCTTCAGCTTACCATCCCCAGACCCAAGGAGCGTTGGAGATATATCATCAAACACTCAAATCGATGCTCAAGAAATACTGTTTGGAACATCAGAAAGACTGGGATAAAGGTCTTCCATTCGTTGTGTTTGCCGCAAGAGAATCTCCAAATGAATCACTGGGCTTCTCACCTTTTGAACTACTGTTTGGCCATGAAGTAAGAGGACCCCTTAAGTTACTCAAGGAATGCTGGCTGTCGGAGGAAGATGACGTCAACCTGCTGGAGTATGTGATGAAGTTCAAAGAACGGCTGTCCACTGCTTTACAGCTGGCGAGAGAGAATTTAGGAGCTGCTCAGGAGAAGATGAAGACTTGGTATGATAAGAAGTCCAGGTTACGCCACTTTCAGCCAGGAGATCAGGTTTTGATTCTGCTACCAGTTCATGGGCAACCTCTTCAAGCCAAGTTTAGTGGCCCTTATTTCGTGGAGAAGAAACTCAGTGATGTCAGCTATGTCATCGCCACACCAGATCGTAGAAAGAGCAAGCAACTATGTCACATCAACATGCTAAAGTTATATCACAGGCGGGACGAAAATAATCCAGTCTGCACTGTAGCTGTTCCACCCGAGTCTGCAAGTGAAGCTCTCCCATGCAGTATGAGCCTGAGTGATAGTTTGGGGAAGAATCCTGATATCATGAATGATCTCCAGACTAAGCTTTCTCATCTACCACCCAAGGAAAGGCAGGAGTTTTCGGCATTACTGCAGGAGTACCCGCAAGTGTTCCGTGCCACTCCAGGAAGAACCACTGTGTTGATGCATGATGTCGATGTTGGAGACGCAAAGCCAATTAAATTGCCTCCTTACCGTGTGAACCCAGTGAAAGTTCCTCTCATCCAGAAGGAGCTTGGCTACCTGTTGGACCACAAGATGATTGAGCCCTGTCAGAGCGAGTGGAGTTCTCCTGTCACTCTAGTCCCTAAGCCAGGTGGGTCACATAGGCTTTGCATCGACTACAGACGTGTTAATCAGATAACTAAAACAGACACTTACCCTCTCCCTCGTGTAGAAGATTGCATAGACAAGATCGGAAAGGCTAGGTACATAAGTAAGTTTGATTTGTTAAAGGGATACTGGCAAGTACCTATGACTGAATGTGCTAGGGAGATCTCATGTTTTGTAACACTAGGAAAGGCTTTTGCATGTTCTGTAATGCCGTATGGTATGAAGAATGCACCAGCCACATTTCAGAAGCTCATGAATGTTGTAACAGAGGGTTTGGCAGGGTGTGTTGTTTATATTGATGATGTATTAATCTTCAGTGACAACTGGAAAGATCATCTATGCCATGTCAGTAAATTTCTTGACCGTTTAGTTCAGGCTAATCTTGTAGCTAATTTATCAAAGTGTGAGTTTGGTCAAGCTAAAGTTCAGTACCTTGGGTATGTAATTGGTGATGGACATGTTGCACCACCAGGAGCTAAGGTTCAGGTTATAAGTGATCTTCCCAGTCCTAAAAGTAGGAAAGAGCTACAAAGATTTTTGGGAATGGTAGGTTATTACAGGAGATTTGTTCTTAACTTTTCTATTCTTGTATCACCACTTACAGACCTACTGAAAAAGGGAGTTGAATTTGTCTGGACCGATAACTGTGAATCCTCTTTCAACAAACTTAAAGCTATTCTATTAAGTCAGCCAGTGCTCACTACTCCAAATTTTGCTAAGCCTTTTAAGATGGCTGTTGATGCAAGTGATACAGGAGCTGGGGCTGTTTTGCTGCAAGAGGATGATCAGGGTATTGAACATCCTGTATCTTATTACAGTAAGAAGTTCACTCCACCTCAAAAGAACTACTCAACTATTGAGAAAGAGCTTTTGGCCTTGATTTTGGGTTTACAGCATTTTTCATTTTATTTGTGTTCTGGTTTTGACCCCATAGTCATTTATATCGATCATAACCCACTGAAATTCCTTAGTAAGTTTAAAGATAAAAATCAGAGATTGGCAAGATGGAGTCTACTTCTTCAGGAGTATTCATTAGACATACAACATGTCAAGGGGAAAGAAAATGTTATTGCAGATTGCTTATCTAGACTTTAGACAGATTGTTTAGAGTAATAAGAAATTTCCTTTGTAAATTTCTTTTTCTTTGTGGGGAGGTGTTACATAGCCTATGATTTCATCATCCTTTGTGTAATTTTAACGCACAGTTGCTGCATGTTTGATCACGAGCGTGTTCTGCCTCAGTCCCCCCCTTCTACCGTTATAGTAGAGTAAGTCGACATCTCTGTTATACTTTGCGGGATTGTCATCTCTTTGTCCCCATCGCTTTCATTTGCGCGTCCTCTTACAAGTTGTATCAGGCTCTGCTGGCCCCTATAAAATGAGCTCAGTCTCTGCATCATTGCCACTTAGATCTGCTCCTCATTTTGTTCACATCTCTGTCCTCCCCTGTACAGATATTATTATTGTGAGTGTTCAAGAAGTCTCCAACCATCTAGCAGCTGTGTGTAATTTGAGTATAACTGTTGTTGCATTTTCTCTTGTACTGTATAGCATAAGTTTAATTTGTAGGCCTAGTGAAGTTTTTTGTAATTCATGTAGGGATCTTTATGTCCATCAGTTTTAATATTATTTTGTATCTGTAATAATTTATCTGGCATTCACTGAGTATTATCTGGTATCTCATTTTATCAGGGCTGACTTAGATAAATTTATTCTTGCTAATTTCGTGTTAATAGAGGCTATTGCAGTTAACCATATATTTAACCTGTTTATTTGCCATTACATTATCCTTATGAGTTCTGAATGTTTTGTTGTTAGTTTGTGCATTAAACTTTAACTTGTAATTTTACCTAACTCTTTTGTTTTGAACCTGGAACTTTACGGGACAGTAGTGACTCTTCGTATTCTCACTTAAAGTGTACGTTATCTTTCTCTGTTCCGTAACAATGGATGCACAGTTGGCAGCACATGCACCTGGTACAACAACAATGTGTAAGCAGAGGCCTACACACACACACACACACACACACACACACACACACACACACACACACACACACACACACACACACACACACACACATTTTCTCTCTCTCTCTCTCTCTCTCTCTCTCTCTCTCTCTCTCTCTCCGGGGTCTTAGGGGTAACTGGAAAAAAAAACTAAAGTAGTAATCCTCCACTACACACAGTAAAAGAGATATATAGGTAGATAGACAGACAGACAGATAAACAGACAGACTGAGAGACAAATAAATGAATAAAATAATAGATAAATCCGCTATTTTTTTGTCTTTTATCAATTTTTATGATCAATACGCCGCGTTCGAAGGCTCGCTGTGGCCTTGACTCTGGATTCCATTCATTTCTCACCAGTCTCAGAACGTCTATCTGTATCTGTCTAATTGTCTATCAATCAATTAATCTATATAACTAGTAAAAAAAAAAAATTCACTGGATTTGTCCCAAGAGTTCAAAATTCACACGCATCTAGGCCATCTGATAAACTTTGTAAGGCCGTTTTTAAATCAATCTTTGCAGATAACCATGTATAACAATTTCGGGGCAGTCTTATCGTCAAACCCTTATAATAAAAATTGTATAAAATGCGTCGGTAATAATGAATGCACTCGGACAACCAATCACCTCCAAGTATTCAAAAGGGTGGTTCGTCTCTTCTCAGATGAAATAGAGTAGGCTATGGCACAGTAGACGCCTGGCCTTTGGTTCCTTCTTTCTTGCATTAAAACAAAAGCCTGAACAGCATCCAAATACTTCACGAAGCCTGAGTAAGAAGCCGCCAATCCACAGACTTAGAAGACAGGGATTGGAATGAGGCGGAGGCACGGGGCGCCTGAGGGGGGTATCCTTACTTACACAGGATGCATCTTGACTGAAGGCGAGCATACACATTGTTCCTTTATTTCTGACGGAGAGAGAGAGAGAGAGACAGACAGACAGACAGACAGAGAGAATTTGTCTCAATAATTTTCTTACAACATATAAACTTGGTCAAGGAAAGAGTATAAAAATCAAGAAAAAATGAAGATGTCATAAGAAAATCGAAAGAACGTTCAATATAGCGGTAGTTGGAGAAAGCGAAAGAATTTGTAGTTTGTGTGTGTGTGTGTGTGTGTGTGTGTGTGTGTGTGTGTGTGTGTGTGTGTGTGTGTGTGTGTGTGTGTGTGTGTGTGTTAATCGATGAGAGAGAGATGAGAAGGGTTGGGGGAGGAAAATGAATGGGGAAAGGAGAGGGTGGAGATAAGAGTGGGGAAGGAGGGAAGGAGGGAGAAGAGGAGGTGAAGAGAAAAGAGGGGTGAGGGTGGGGAGGGAGGGAAGGAAATGAAAGGGAGGGAGAAGAGGGGGTTAAGATGGGGGAGATAAAGGGGAGGGAGAGAGGTAGGAAAGTGGACAGGGGTGGGGAAGGGGGAATATGAAGAGGGGATTGAGGTGATGAAGAGAAGAGGGAAAGAGAGAAGGGTGAAGGGAGGGGGAGTTTATTTTATTTTTTTTTTGCAAGGAAGAAGGAACCAAAGGCTGAGCCCGAAAAACTTTCCTTCCAAGATAAAAAAAAAAATACAAAAGAGAGCCAAATTCAAGATCCATTCATTTTGAGATACCTACACACTGCGTTTGAAAGACTGGAGATCATGGGAAGTAGGAAATACAGACAGAGGGAGACAGTTCCAGAGATGACCTGTTGCATAAATAAAGGACTGGGAGTAACGGTTAACTCTTGCATTAGAGAGTTGGACAGAAAATGGATGAGAGTTTGTTGCTAGACGGTGCTTGCTACGCACCCGTCGTAGAGGTGGGGGGACGCAAGCAGACTCTTCAGAGGAGCAGTAACCATTGAAGTAGCGATAGAAAAGAGATAAAGAGCAACAATGCGGCGAAGAGACAGAGGTTGAAGGGAGCCAGTAAGAGGAGAGTTGATGAGACGAAAAGCCTTTGACTCCACCCTATTGAGAAGAGCCGTATGTGGGGAGCCTTCCCACACATGAGAGTTGTACTCTACACAGGGGCAAATACATTAAAACATGTGTATGAAGTCAACATCTGTGTAGGGGTAAAGAAGGTACGGAGTCGGCCTAGCACACCTAATCTCTTGGAAGCAGATTTTACAAGAGATGCAATATGATCTTTCCAAGATAAGTCCCGTGTGAATGAAACCCCAAGCATGTTCAAGGATGATGCAGGATTGAGCTGGATATTATTAAACTTAGTGGGTACTCCTGTGAAAGATTATGACAGGTTGATAGGTGTAACAACTTAGTCTTTGATGCATTAAAAACAGCAAGATTATTTTTACCCCAGTCAGAGATACGAGCCAAGTCAGACATTAGGTGTGCCATAGCCTCAACCCTAGTTTGCTGAAGTAACTTCTGAGATGGACGCTGCGGAAACCGAATGGAAAGGTGAAGGGTGGAATCATCAGCGTATGAGTGGATAGGATTAGATGTACAGCTTAGAAGATTATTGATGAATAAAAGGAAGAGAGTTGGTGATAGGACAGAGCCCTGAGGAACACCACTGTTGATAGATCTAGAAGAATGATGGCCGTCTACAACAGCAGCTATAGAACGACCAGAAAGGAAGCTATAGATGAAGGCACAGATAGAAGGATAGAAACAGTAAGAAATTAAAGATTTATGCCAGACTTGATCGATAGCCTTTGAGATGTCAAGTGGCAAAGCATTTACCAAAGTCCCGAAAGGAGGGTGACCAGGAGTCTGAAAGGTAGGTGAGAAGATCGCCAGTGGAGCGTCCCTGACGGAACCCATACTGACAATCAGAGAGAAGGTTGTGATAAGAAAGGTGGTTTAAAATTTTTCTGTTATGAATAGACTTGAAAACTTTTGAGACAGGATGTTAAAGCAATAGGACGATAGTTAGAGGGTTGGGAATGGTCACCCTTCTTTGGGACTGGTTGAATGAGAGCAAACTTCCAGCAAGAAGGAAAGGTACAAGTTGAAAGACAAAGGCGAAAGAGTTTACCTATACAGGGTGTAAGCACAGAAGCACAGCTTTTGAGGACAACAGGAGGGACTCCATCAGGCCCATATGCCTTGTTAGTATTGAGGCCAGTGATGGCAAAAAATACATCAGTTGAAGAAATTTTAAAGTCAACCATGAGGAAGTCAGAGGGGAGAAGCGATGGAGGAACAGCACCGGAATCGTCTACGGTGGAATTGGAGGAGAAAGTCTGAGCGAAAAGATCTGCTTTATCAGTAGCAGAAATAGCTCCACAGCCATCAGGGTAGAGAAGAGGAGGGAAGGGTGATGAGATAAAGTTGTTAGAAAGTTTTTTGGCAAGGTGCCAGAAGGAGCGGGAAGAATTCTAGTTGGAGAGTTGAGAGCATTTAGTACGGATGAAATTATTTTTAGCAGAGCTAAGAACAGACTTAGCACAATTCCGGGCAGAAACATAAAAAAGATGTGATTCAGGGGTGGGTTAGCTCCAGTACCTTTTACAGGCCCTCTCCTTGTTGCGGACAGCATTAGAACAAGCGTGATTAAACCAAGGCTTTCTTGCATTAGTCAAAGGATATGAGAAAGGAATGTATGCTTCCATGACTGAGTGAATAACCTCCATAATGGGCAAGGCACACTTCCGGCCATGGAAGCAATAATCATTCCAGGGAAAATCAAAGAAGTACTGCCTGAGGGCTCCCAATCCGCTGCAAAGTGCCACAGACGACGTTTGTTTGGAGGATCCACGGGCCATACCGGAGCGATAGGACAGGTTAAGGTAATAAGGTTATGATCGGAGGAGCCCAACAGAGAGAAAAGATTAACATTGTATGCAGAATAGTAGTAAGGAAGAGGTCAAGTATGTTGGAGCTCTCTCCAAGGCGGTCAGGGATACGGGTAGGGTGCTGTACAAGCTGCTCTAGGTCATTAAGATAGAGAGGGAGAGGGAGGAGAGTATACAGGGAGAGGTAGAGAAGGAGGGGAAGAGAGAGGGAGGTGAGTGAAGAGAGAGATGGATAGGGAGATATGGAATGTGAAAGAGATGAGAAAGAATGAAGCTGAGCTATAAAGAATGATAGGAGAAAGAGAGCAAGAAAATTAATGAACACTAATCAACGTAAAAAAATTACTTCATGGTTCTGAATTGAAATGGACTGATACTAGGGTAATCGACGGTGCTGACCTCGACTATGGCATCAGTAAGAACGTATCAGGTCCGGTTCTTGAAAACCAGTATATCGTTGTACCTTGCTCACAGGATGTGACTCAAGCATTTGTTTGTTTAGTTCCATCGATTAAATTTGTATTATTGTTGAAGGTTACGCATTGTTTTCACTTCTATTCTTGCAGAAATTCTCAGTCACTTTGACAGTGGTGAAAGATGGAACGCCGCAAATGTGTAAACGATCCTGACCGTTTTTGTAACATTTGTGGCGCGTTCACCCTGGAAAGCCTCAAGAAACCCACCACAAAAGCTGTTCGAGTGAACTACAAGAGTTACTTCAAGTGTCCGTTGGGGGACCAAGACAAGAAATCGGCACCTCACTTAGAGTGTAGGTTCTGTGTCAATCACCTGAGTGAATGGATGCACGGAAAACGAAGTACGGGTTTGACATTCGCTGTACCAATGGTGTGGTGAGAGCCCAAAAACCACAGCAACGACTGCTACTTCTGTCTCACAAACATCAAAGGAATAACTGTCAGGACACGAGCCACAGTACAGTACTCCAGTATCGCTTCTGCAATCCGACCAGTGCCACACAGTGCAGAACTACCAGTTCCAAATCCACCTGCTGAACACGAGCTAAGCAGCGAATCTGATTCCAGTCATAGCCCCATGGATGATGACTACCAGGATGACTCAGGACACAGTGGGCCCAAACCATTCTACCAGGGAGCCATTCATGATCTCATAAGGGACCTTGATTTGTCTAAAGAAAAGGCAGAGCTCCTGGGATCTCGACT
>NC_137069.1:15645241-15672741 GCF_032717465.1 Coenobita brevimanus
TTCTAAGTCCAGATCTTCTCCTAAAATACGACCTGCAACCGTTGATGTTATGTCCAGGTCCCTAATTGTACAGCTGGGTGAATAGGAAAAAAAAAGAAAACAGACTTTGTCCTAGAGTCTGACCGGCACAAGAATCAAGCACAAGGTCCCCAGTGGCAAAGGTCAAAGGGGTCGAGAGGGGTGAGACTAGAGGGTGGGGTGGGGGGAGAGGGGGTAGAGGGATTGGGGAGATAAGGGTGAAGGGGTGGGGGTGAGGGGGGTGAAGGATCTGGGGTGTGGGATGGGGTGGGGGTGAGGGGGGTGAAGGATCTAGTGTGTGGGATGGGGTGGGGGTGAGGGGGGTGAAAGATCTGGTGTGGGGGATGGGGTGGGGGTGAGGGGGGTGAAGGATCTGGTGTGTGGAATGGGGTGGGGGTGAGGGGGTGAAGGATCTGGTGTGTGGAATGGGGTGAGGGGGAGGCAGAAGGACAGGAGGGGGTGATGGTGAATGAAAGATGGGGAGAAGGACAGACGGGGAGGGGGGTGAGGGGAGAAGAGATGAGCAGCGTATGATGGAGGGAAGGGTGAAATAGAAGAAAGAATAAGGTAAAGGAAAAAGGAAGGGTAGGCAAAGGAGATGGAGGAAAGAGTAAGGGGGAGGAAAGATTAAAGTGGAGGATGGAAGTAAGAAAGATAAAGAGGAAAGAAGAAGGGGAATTAATGGAGAGAGAGAGAGAGAGAGAGAGAGTGTAGAAGGGTGGAGGGTGATATAGATCGTGGGTTATGATGCGTGTGAAGGAAGGGAGGGGTGATGGGGGAGGGAAGGGGGAGGGAAGGGAGAAGAGGGGAGAAGACTCAATGGAATGCCATAAGATCAACACCACAACACCTCAGTCTTACCTTACTTAATGGGTAAAGTTTTTGTTTAGACTCGAATTTCTCCACTAAACACACACACACACACACACACACACATCACTTCTTTTCCTACCAGCAACCCTAACAAAAAGAAGAAATAAAATATAGTAAGTAAATGAATAAAATATACTGAAATAAACAGCGACTTAGTAACTAAATTAGATGGTAATCGTCTCACGGAAATAATAACAATAATGACTTGCAAACGGAAATTGCCATTAGCAATTTCAATAGTTGACACATGACAAGGTCATCCAATTTCTTCCTCAGTTCGACAGCTGAGGCAGATTTACTGTGTCCCAACATTGTAGAAATCGCTGGATCTAGTGATTTCAACACCCTTCTTATAGTGAGCACTTCGAAGTGAAGAGTAGTAGGGCCCCCCAAGAAGAGTGTCAAACACGTTGAGAGAAAGTAAAGGAAAGAAAATCCTCGCAGGGCAGAAATGGCAGATCCGAAAAAACTTTCCAATGACCCCGGGGCGATCTCAGAAAATACTGGCCCCAATGGGCCCCTAGTCATTTCAGACCTGCTCCCCAACCATGGCTATATCCCACAAAAACTTCAAGTCTGTACCTTTAGCGATTTCTAAGAATCCACGAATAGTCTATTCTTAATGACCTTGTCATGGGGTGAGTTATTGAAATTCTATCTATCTATCTATTGCTAGACGCTTTACTCCCTTATACGGGGTGGCCACAAACAAATCGCCTCCAAGTCACCCTATCCCCCGCCATTTCACTGCCCTGCTCCCAACTCACACCCCCCTCTCTCATGTACCTCTCCACCCCATCCCTCCATCTCATCCTCGGCAATTTCCATTTTCTAGTTATAACTCACCACACCAGTGGTGAGTTATATTGTTTTTATCAATATTATTATTTTATTATTATTATTATTATTATTATTATTTATTATTATTATTATTATTAATATTATTACTATAGTTATTCTCATATGAATAAGTAAATTGCTCGTATTGGTTCAGTTTCAGAGCTACGGCCACCATAATAGGCCAACTGAGTCCTCCAGTTGGCGGCGTCTTATGACCCAGTATCATCCAGTTCTAACTGCTACTTTTCGAGGTACAGCTAAAAACCTATAAAAATAGTCTATTCGCTGATTCTTAGAAACCAAAAGGTACAGACATGAAATTTTTGTGGGACATAGCTAAATTCAGGGAGCAGGTCTGAAGTGACTATGGGCCCATTTGGGCAAGTAGTTTCTCAGATCGCCCTGGGGTCAATGGAAAGTAGCCTGAGGTCATTAAGTACAAAATTTAAAAAATCAAGAAAGAATTGAACCATAATCACCAAACTTTGTACATTTATAGAATTTGATATGCTATGCATGGCCACCAAATATGAATGACCTTGAACCAAGACTCAAGGTCACTGCCAAGGTCAAAGTTCAAAATTCGTTTATTTTTAATGGAACTTTACATGAAGCCTGTTGAAAATACCAGGTCCACGGAGCCCCTGTAGTCGAACTGAGGAAGAAATTGGATTACCTGATGTGGTGAATTGCTGGCTACCATGCATGAATGCCCTTGACCCAAAACTCAGGGTCACACAACTGGTGTGGTGAGTTGTAAATAATGATAATAATAATAATAATAATAATAATAATAATAATAATAATAATAATAATAATAATAATAATCTACAGATATTACAATGATCTGATTTCTGAATATTTGTCGGTTTGTCCATTTGCTACCTTAACACAACAAAACTAGCGCATTGTAGCACAATTTTTGTTAGGGCAAGGTACTTCTAAAATGCTCTAACTTGAAGAATAAAACAACTTCCAGTCCAGTCGGACCACTGGTTCCCGAGTTATGGCTCATTTCTTGTCTTTTGACATTGAACAAAGACCACCTGAAGGCGGCCTTTAGGCAGATCACTTTCTCTGTGGACAATGAAGTTACCGTAACACAGCCTTTTTGACATCGAGCGGAAAGGCCCCCGAAGGCGGCCTTTAAGCGAGTTATAATAGTAATAATAATAATAATAATAATACTGACACGAACAAACTTAACTCACCACTGGTGTGGTGAGTTGCAATAATAATATTGACAAGAATATTATACCTCGCCACTAGTGTGATGAGGAATAATATAATAAAAAGCCAAAACCATGCTGTGTTCTACGGTACCACAATTTTCCGTTTGACCGTCTGTCTTGTCTCATAAATTATCATGATCATCTGTAGCAGCCAAAGAGGGTCCATTACAGGAGAGGAACCTTTCTTAACATTTTTCCACTCTGACCTATTGGCTGTTTGCAAGTTCCATCCAGTCCTAGCAGACCTCTAAATGTCATCTCTTTATCTTATTCTTTGTTTCTTCCTCTCGTCCCGTCTCTCCTTATTCTCTGTCTGCCTCATTCTCTCACTCTAACTCTCCATCTTATTCTCTGTCTGCCTCATTCTCTCACTCTAACTCTCCATCTTATTCTCTGTCTGCCTCTTCCTCTCACTCCATCTCTGGGCTGCCACTCAGTTACCCTGGTTGTCCATCTGTTGTGTTCTAATGATACTGCCTGCCATTACATATCCCGTATCACCATTTATGTCTTGATTTATCCTACCCCCTCCTCACTCTCGAACTGCCTCACTCTTTTTATGATCCGTGGGACTGAATGAAGTGGAGAGGGAGGAAAGAAGTGAAGTGGAGAGGGAAGATGTGAAGTGGAGGGTGAAGATGTGACGTGGAGGGTGAAGATGTGACGTGGAGGGGGAAGATGTGAAGTGGAGGGGGAAGATGTGAAGTGGAGGGGGAAGATGTGAAGTGGAGGGGGAAGATGTGAAGCGAGGGGGAAGACGTGACGTGGAGGGGGAAGACATGACATGGAGAGGGAAGATGTGAAGTGGAGGGGGAAGATGTGAAGTGGAGGGGGAAGATGTGAAGTGGAGGGGGAAGAAGTGAAGTGGAGAGGGAAGAAGTGAAGTGAAGGAAGATGTGAAGTGGAGGGGGAAGCATTGAAGTGGAGAGAGAAGATGTGAAGTGGAGGGAGATGTGAAGTGGAGGGGGAAGAAGTGAAGTGGAGGGGGAAATGGAGGGGGAAGAAGTGAAGTGGAGGGGGAAATAGAGGGGGAAGAAGTGAAGTGGAGGGGGAAATGGAGGAGGAAGAAGTGAAGTGGAGGGGGAAATGGAGGGGGAAGAAGTGAAGTGGAGGGGGAAATGGAGGGGGAAGAAGTGAAGTGGAGGAGGAAATGGAGGAGGAAGAAGTGAAGTGGAGGAGGAAGAAGTGAAGTGGAGGAGGAAGTGAACTGGAGGGGGGGAAGTGAAGTGGAGGGAGATGTGAAATGGAGGGCGAAGAAATGAAGTGGAGGAGGAAGAAGTGAAATGGAGGAGGAAGAAGTGGAGGGGTAGGATGTGAGGTGGAGGGGGAAGACGTGAAGTGGAGGGGGAAGACGTGATGTGGAGGGGGAAGATGTGAAGTGGAGGGGGAAGATGTGAAGTGGAGGGGGAAGATGTGAAGTGGAGGGGGAAGCTGTGAAGTGGAGGGGGAAGACGTGAAGTGGAGGGGGAAGACGTGAAGTGGAGGGGGAAGCTGTGAAGTGGAGGGGGAAGCTGTGAAGTGGAGGGGGAAGCTGTGAAGTGGAGGGGGAAGCTGTGAAGTGGAGGGGGAAGCTGTGAAGTGGAGGGGGGGAGAATGAATAGAATGGAGAGGAAAAGACAGTAGGTGTCTCCCTGATGTCCCCTCCATACACCCCCTTACACCCCCTCCCTACTCCCCCATTATACCTCCTTCCTACCCCCGTTATCCCCTCCCTTCCCTCCCTTGATACCCCCTCCCTACCCCCTCCCTTACACCCCTAATCACTTACCCTAGATTCATTGAGATCGAGAGGGGGGGAGATGTAAGGGGAGGGGTGGAGAGAGGAAGGGATGGAGGTCAGGGGTGGTAAATGTGGAGGAGGTGGAGGGGGGAGGATGGAGGGAAGAAGTAGAGGGGTAGGGGAAGGGAGGGAGAAGGGGTGAGGGTCGGGGGGTTTGAGAGATTGGAGGAATGGAGGGAAAAAGGGAGGTGGACTGGATGAGAGGGGGAAAAGGATGGAGAAAAAGAGGGTAGGGATAGGGAAAAGAGGAGAGGATGGAGGAAAGAAGGGAGGAGGGGATGACAAGACGCAGGGAATGACAAGACGCAGGGTATGAGAGAAGGGAGGGAGAGATGGGGACAGGATTGAGGAAAGAATGCGTGGGGAGGAGAGGGGAGAGGAGGGGAGGGGAGGTGAGGTGAGGGGAGGTGAGGGGAGGGGAAGAATTATCATTTTATCCTCCCCTTCTCCTAACACCATCTTTCCTGTGAGACAAAAGGACAGAGGAAAGGAGAGGAGGGGGAGAAAAGATTAGATGGAGGAGGAAATAAGATGAGGGAGGAAGAAACGAGAAGGGGAGGAAAGAGAAGAGTGAGGGGAAGGAAAGATGAGATGGAGGTTGACGAGGGGCGTGAGGGAGAGACTAGGAGTGAGGGGAGATATCAGTGGGGAGAGATAAGAGAGATATTGAGAGGGGGGGGGTGAGAGAGAAAGGAAGTGATGAGAAAGAAAATCGAGGGGGTGACGATGGGGGAGGAAGAGGGAGTGACACTACGAGGGAAAGAGGGGAAAGGGAGGGTGAGGGTGAGTAAAGGGTGAGGATGAAGGTGAGTGAGGGTGAGGGTGAGTGAGGGTGAGGATGAAGGTGAGTGAGGGTGAGGGTGAGTGAGAGTGAGCGAGGGTGAGGGTGAGGGTGAGTGAGTGTGAGGGTGAGTGAGGGTGAGGGTGAATGAGAGTGAGGGTGGGTGAGGGTGAATGAGGGTGAGGGTAAGGGTGAGGGTGAGTGAGGGTAAGGGTGAGTGAGGGTAAGGGTGAGTGAGGGTGAGTGAGGGTGAGGGTGGGTGAGGGTGAGTGAGGATAAAGGTGAGTGAGGATGAGGATGAGGGTGAGTGAGTTGGATCGTCACACTTCCCCCCCCCCCACACACACACAAACACACTTTGTATTCAATGTTTGGTATTGGAAGTGGTCGACAGTCTCAATGTGTGTGTGTGTGTGTGTGTGTGTGTGTGTGTGTGTGTGTGTGTGTGTGTGTGTGTGTGTGTGTGTGCGCTCCTACCTAATTATTGTTGTTGTTGTTGCTGTGTAACTCCGGTCTATCTGAGTGAGCAGACCCAACAACAATAGACAAACAACCATCCTTGCAGGGCCATCCTGTGTTGCGAATTGATGTTCCCTTGCGGCAGACAGCGCAACGCCACAGCAAGGCGCGGAAAGAACGTAAAGATATGGTTCCCGGATGGACGCTGCATTTGCTTCTCTCCACCCAGTTATCAGAAGAACCTAAGAAGGTTCCACATAACCTCGTTATTTCGTTGTATGGTTACCACCCAGCTTTGTAAAGGAGTTCTGGGTTACAGAAAACCATTAATCTTGTCACTTACTGTGCAGCCACCTGAAGGAAAGAAGAGCAGTAAAAAGTGACAGGAATGATGGGAGATATAGGAAGAGGGGAGACCAGACACAGAAAGATAATGTGAAGATGAAGAAGTAGGCAACACTACAACAAGTGAGTGGATGATGGTTGCCACCACCCACCATCCGTCCTCACAGTGTAATACTGAACTCAGGCTTACACTCCTCCTCTTCGGTGTTGTAAAATCTTTGTCACAAAGACATACAATTGCCTCGCACATCAATTGGCCTATCACGATATATGGAGAGATACTGTCATGTCTGTCTGTCTGTCTGTCTCTGTCTGTCTGGATCATACCCACCCCATTCATGATAGTGGGAATAGGGTTTTGATGGCGATGATCCCGTCCCCATCCCTCTCTGTTTGTCTGTCTCTCTCTCTCTCTCTCTCTCTCTCTCTCTCTCTCTCTCTCTCTCTCTCTCTCTCTCTCTCTCTCAGCCTTCTTTGCTTTTTATTCTTCAAAAGCCATTAGGAAACATTAAGAGTCACATCAGCATCCATCTTGCTTGTCAGTCTTCTCTATCTTGCTCTGATGCTGACGAGAAGAAATCCATAGTGAGTCGAGCCTTGTTATCAGATTCTGCATACTGTTATGAAGAGACAGTATCAAACCTCACTACCACACCTTAATCTGCCACACCACACACTGCCACATCACACACTGCCACATCACACACTGCCACACCGCACACTGCCACACCTCACACCGCCACAACTCACACTGCCACACCACACACTGCCACATCACACACTGCCACACCACACACTGCCTCACCACACATTGCCACACCTCACACTGCCACACCACACACTGCCACACCACACACTGCCTCACCACACACTACCACACCTCACACTGCCACATCACACACTCCCACACCTCACACTGCCACACCACACACTGCCACATCACACACTGCCACACCACACACTGCCTCACCACACATTGCCACATCACACACTGCCACACCACACACTGCCTCACCACACATTGCCACACCTCACACTGCCACACCTCACACTGCCACATCACACACTGCCACATCATACACTGCCACATCACACACTGCCACACCGCACACTGCCACACCTCACACAGCCACACCACACACTGCCACATCACACACTGCCACATCACACACTGCCACACCACACACTGCCACACCACACACTGCCTCACCACACATTGTCACACCTCACACTGCCACACCTCACACTGCCACACCACACACTGCCTCACCACACATTGCCACACCTCACACTGCCACACCTCACACTGCCACATCACACATTGCCACACCTCACACTGCCACATCACACATTGCCACACCACACACTGCCACATCACACATTGCCACACCACACACTGCCACACCTCACACTGCCACACCACACACTGCCACACCACACACTGCCACACCACACACTGCCTCAACACACACTGCCTCACCACACATTGCCACACCACACACTGCCATACTACACACTGCCACACCACACACTGCCACACCATACACTGCCTCACCACACATTGCCACACCTCACACTGCCACACCACACACTGCCTCACCACACACTGCCTCACCACACACTGCCTCACCACACACTGCCACACCTCACACTGCCACATCACACATTGCCACACCTCACACTGCCATATCACACATTGCCACACCTCAAACTGCCACATCACACACTGCCACACCTCACACTGCCACATCACACACTGCCACACAACACACTGCCACATCACACACTGCCACACAACACACTGCCACATCACACATTGCCACACCACACACTGCCACATCACACACTGCACACCACACACTGCCACACCACACACACACACTGCCACACCACACACACACACTGCCACACACACACACTGCCACACCACACACTGCCACATCTCGTATTAAGATTTTCTTGGAGTAAATTTCTATTTTCACGTCAAAAGAAAAATTCTTTCGTTTCTTTTTTTATTATTCAGACTTTTGTTGCTCACAGACAGTAAACATGGACCAGAAATTTAAGTCTGTCTGTCTATTTACCTATCTATCTGTTCATCTATCAACCAATCAACCTGTCTATCTATCTATATCCGCTTATCTATTTATCTATCTATCTATCTATGTCTATCTATTGAACTATCTATCTCCCTACCTATCTATCTATCTATCTATCTCCATCCACCCATCCACCGATTAATCTATCAATAGAGCCAACTGCCTATTATTTTATCATTCTATCTATCCATCCATATTTCCAGATGTCTATCTGTTTCACTATCTACAATCAGATCGCCCACTAAAAACTATATTCATAGGGGTATCACTGTTTACATAATAATAGCATTATAAACTACAATAATAACAACAATAACAAAATAATAATAATAATAATAATAATAATAATAACTAATAATTTCGTTAATAATACAGCTCTTTACCTTCTTGATTTATTCTTGCTACTTATAGTCTTTTAATTTATTTATTTATTTTTAATTATTAAAAAAGGCCTCTCGAACCGAAGGGGTTACGAAACAACTTATATTATTCCCATCAGGTAGTCTTTAATTTTTGGTATGTTCTTGGTATGTCGGGGCGCTCACCATCCACTCACAGGATGTAGTGCTGCCTTCAGGTAACTCTACACTGAGTGACAAAGCCCTCCAAATTAATAAGATTTTCTAGAAACGGCAAGAATAAACAGGTGAGACACGCCATCGGACTGAAAGGGTTAAGTACACTGGGCCACACTAGTCCTGTCCCCACTCCTACTTCCCTCCCTACGGGCTTTGAATATATAGTCTAGTGACTGTACAGTGTGTGGTAAGTGGTGGCGACCATCATCCACTCATTTGATGCCTACTTCTTCCTTCATCTTTATCATTCTTTTTCTGTGTCTGCCATCCTCTCTTCCTATTTCTCCTATCATTCCTGTCACTTTTTATTACTCTTCTTTCCTCATCAGGTGGCTTTACATTGAGTGACAAGCCTAATGGTTTCCTGTAAGCCAGGAAACCATTTACAACGCTGGGTGGTAACCATATAACCAATCCATACGTGTCCCCTACGTGTCAGCAAGTGGGTTGGCGGAGAGTTAGTGTCCCTCCCCGTAAAAAACTAACTCAGAGACAAACGGCCACCCCTTACGGGATTATGGCGTCTGGCTATAGATAGACAGATACCACAGGAACTGACACTGATCACCTTACCTGGCCATAGATCAGTGTCATGTGTATCACCTGTGTTATTTGCCTCGGATTCAAGACAAATTTTCAAAGACTGTAGTCAGAAAAATAGGAGAGATGACAGCACTATACTCCATCCATATTAACTTGGCCCAGGTGTTAGTCCATTCACAAATTTCACATAACTCAGTGACAGGAGACAGTGCTAAGACTCCACATCCTCTCCGTAGCACTTCTTCGTGGCTAGCTTCATAATATAAATCCATCTACTGTTACAACTCAGTATTCAAGGTGGAGGGGTGACAATATTGGGCCAGGTTAGAGTAAAAAGAGTATAGTTTCTGACAGTACAATGAGAGGGGTAAGTAAAATGAATAATTAGTGTTTAGTAGAAAAAAATATAATACTGCCATCATACTAAAAGAGGTTAATAGCAGAATATCATCGTCCTGGGAATAGATAAATTATACACGCCCGCCAGTGCTCGCCGTATGTAAAAACAAATATCTGTTTTACTCTCGTGGGACACAGTGGTATATATTAGTATGCAAAACAGCTGTGTGATGTTATGGTGTGGTGCTGAGGATGATGGTGTTCACAGGATATAAATTATCTATCTGTCTGTCTATCTACACACACACACCACAAAGCCAGTCAGGAGACAGGACGTGTGTGCTGGGCATTCCTCAGGTCCTGTCCTCCCCACTTACTGTTTTTTTTAATCAGCCCATACCCCACTGACCGGGCTAATGTATGGCCCGGCCTGCACTATATGTGCAGGGAATCTTTTAACGAACGAACGTCTATCTACACACACACACACACACACACACACACACACACACAGGTAGAACACTGAGGTATAATAAAGAGATAAATGGAATGTCGAGAGAGAGAGAGAGAGAGAGAGAGAGAGAGAGAGAATAGATATATTAAAGACAGACTGCACATAAGGAGAGGAAAGAGCGAGAGAGAGGGAAGAGGGAAGATGATAGGGAGGTGAAAGAGTTACGGCAGATTAAGACGATGGGGGTGAGGAGGAGGAAGAAGGTAGGCAGAGGAAAGAGGAGGGAAGAATGAGTGAGAAAGGAGGTTAAGTAGGAAGGAGGAGAAGGTCAGGAGATGAAGGTGAGGGAGACCGAGAACGAGACAGAGTGACGACTTCATCCCAGAACCATAAAATCGACAGTGATAAAATTCCCCGTTGATGAAGCAATTTCGTGAGATGGGGTGAGGGTGATCGCAGACCCCCACTGTCGAGAGATGAAATGGGGGGCGTGGGGGGGAGGAGGAAATATTCTGTGCCCCCCCCCCCGTTCATTCCCTCATCTTTCGCCCCCTCCCTCCCCCTCCCTTCTTGACCTCCCGCTGTCCTTTCTCCCTCCCTCATCTCTGTCTTCTCACTACCCCATTTCGTTCCCTGCCCCCTCCCCCCTTCCTTCCCCCCCCTTCCCAGTCTCCCTCCACCTGTCCTTTCTCCCTCCTCCATCTCTGTCTTCTCGCCTCCCCTTCCGCCCCCCCTTCCGTCTCCCCTCCCTCCCTCCTCAAAATCCCTTCCCCTAAAAAAAAATCCCTCCCCCTCCCCCCAAAATCTTTCCCTCCCAAAATCCATACTTGATCTGAATGTCCCACTGATGACAACCTATACTCCTTCCACATTAACCTGGCCTAAAACTGCCATCCCTCCATTAGATTAATAATTGAATTACCCCCTACTGAAAAACTAACCTATATTCCTTTCACTCTAACTTGGCCTAAAGCTGCCGTCCCTCCATCTTGAATTACAGTAACACTAAAGTATGGTGATAGTCACGAAGAAGTGTTATGGTAAAGGATGTAGAGCTTTGGCAGTCTTTTTTATCCACTTAACTGGGTCAAATACAGTAAGCCGCAAAAAGACGAAAATCTGGCCCAAGTTAAGGTGAAAGTAGTATAGATTTCCTGACAGATGAACGGCCACATCTGTACGTGTATATTCTTCACTGTGCAGGGAACGAATCAAAATCATACACTGAACGGCTCCATGCTAATAAAGAACGTGATGAACGGCGGAACGAGCATGAGAACGTAACAGAGTAAAGAAGTAAAGGAATTATTCTCTACTCCTTCTACTCTAACCTGGCTTAATTTGTCACCTTGAATCCTGATGTGCAACAGAAGATTAACCGTAGAATATTAATGCTAGTCATGTAGAAGTGCTGAGAAAGGATGTAGAGCCACTGTATTGTCTTCTTCCACTACTGAGCTACGCGAAATAAGTTGTAAAAAAATATCTGGGCCAAGTTAAGGTAAATGACTATAGGCAAGTGCAACCATAATTGAGTTGCTTTAGTTACAGCTTGGGGTTGATGGTATATTTGATCTCTCTCTCTCTCTCTCTCTCTCTCTCTCAAAAGAACGTGGGCGACATGAACGGCATATTACGTTCAGAAAGTACAGGATATCACGTTAGAAGAGCGGAAGTCTGGCCAAATATTCCTCGATCTCCCTCTCCTCCTTTCTTAAAATATGGAACAATCTTCCTCCTTCTTCCTCTCTCCACGTCTTATATGGTACAATCGCCCTCCTTCTTCCTCCCTCCTTTTGTATATGGTACAATTTCCCTCCTCCTTTTGTATAAGGTACAATCTCCCTCCTTCTTCCTCCCTCCTTTTGTATATGGTACAATTTCCCTCCTCCTTCCTCCCTCCTCCTTTTGTATATGGTACAATTTCCCTCCTCCTTCCTCCCTCCTCCTTTTGTATATGGTACAATTTCCCTCCTCCTTTTGTATATGGTACAATCTCCCTCCTCCTTCCTCCCTCCTCCTTTTGTATACGGTACAATCTCCCTCCTTCTTCCTCCCTCTTCCTTTTGTATATGGTACAATCTCCCTCCTCCTTCCTCACTCCTTTTGTATATGGTACAATCTCCCTCCTTCTTCCTCCCTCTTCCTTTTGTGTATGGTACAATCTCCCTCCTTCTTCCTCCCTCTTCCTTTTGTATATGGTACAATCTCCCTCCTCCTTCCTCCCTCTTCCTTTTGTATATGGTACAATCTCCCTCCTTCTTCCTCCCTCTTCCTTTTGTATATGGTACAATCTCCCTCCTCCTTCCTCCCTCCTCCTTTTGTATATGGTACAATCTCCCTCCTTCTTCCTCCCTCCACTTTGAACAGTCTCCCTCCTTTTTCCTCCTTCCCCACACTGAACATATCTTATACGGTCTAATACTCCTTGAACGGTCTAATACTCCTTGAACGGTCTAATACTCCTTGAACGGTCTAATACTCCTTGAACGGTCTAATACTCCTTGAACGGTCTAATACTCCTTGAACGGTCTATTGCTGCTCCTTCAAGAGAGAGAGATAAAATTAGGAGATCTTGCACGACAGAATAGGCCAACAACCAATAAGTCAAAGTGGAGAAAGTCGACAGGTGCATTCTGCCTGTAGCGGACTCTCAGGATGATGATGATGACGATGATGCTGATGCTGATGCATGTTTGACTGAGGATGACTGCCTAATAGTGACTGATTGACTGATTGACTGATGATGATGATGATGATGGTGATGATGGCTGCTGCTAATGAATAATGATGACTGACGACTGATGATGATGATGATAGATGACCATGACTGATTATGATGATGATTGATGATGATGATGATGACTGATAGGTGATGAATGATGATGATGATGATAGATGACTATGAATGATTATGATGGTGATGACTGATAAGTGGTGACTGATGATGATGATGATGACAGATGACCATGAATGATGATGATGATGATGATGATTGATGATACTAACGTCAATGACGATTTTGACAACAACGAATACAGCAACAAGGACAATAATAATTCCATCCCACCCCCTCATAAATACAGAACGTAACCCAATACATACACGTTCGGAACGCCCTGACAAACAACAATCTCCTCCGGTAATTGATGAACGGCGAAATTACCCCCGGAACGAACGGGAAATCACCCCACCACCGCCGCCACTAATCTAGGATATAGCGTAGAAATTATGTGACAATCCAGCGAGGGAATTTTTGGAACCATCAAAGAGGGAGGGGATGGAGGTGAGGGGGTGGCTAGGGGAGGGGACGGAGGCTGAATGGGGAGAGAGGGGAGGGGGATGGAGCCAGAGGGGAGCGAGGAGGTGGAAGGAGAAAAATTACCTGGAAAAATAGAGGGGAAACAACTCAAAGGGTCCGGTTATTCAATTTAGCGACCTAACAAAATCTAGCCAACCAGGAAAATATTTTATGCCATCTCGAAGCAAGGAAAAAAATCGAAGAAAATACTGAAAAAAAGAACGTTTGGTTATGCAGCCTGGAGACATTGCAAACCAGGATCATTGGCTCTTCATGCAATCTCAGAGCAATGACTCCAGAGTTTGTTCAGTCCCAGTGCAATAATTATCCACTTATACCTAGTCACTGGTTAACTTGCACCTGTTCAAAGCATCCGTAAAAATGGTGTTGCTGATATTGTTGTTCAGCCCCGGTTTGTCTGGCTGAGTAGACCAATCGACCACACGTAAGCGATTACTTCTGTTATGTTGTCCTATAGATACAGTATGGACACCGAGAAGAGAGAACCACTAGGACCCCTTGTGGTAGAAAGACAAAATGCTACTACTACTACTACTACTTCTACTACTCCTATAACTACTACTATTATTACTACTACTACTACTACTACTATTACTACTACTACTACTACAACTACTATACTACTACTGTACTAGCAATAATAATAATAATAATAATAATAATTAGAGGCCCTCAAGAGGAATGTCACACAAGCCACGAGCCGATACATATCTAGCACGGCTCGGAATATGACGACCTTGACCTACTGTCACCAATTTCGAACTCGTAGGTTTTCATCCCTATTACACACTTGTAACCTTTTGTGATATCATTTTAAGCGGTTGAGAAGGTATCGTGCTAACAGACAGACAGACTTACACACACACACACACACACACACACACACACACACACACACACACACACACACACACACAAACTGAAAACAATACCAGCTTCGCTATGGCGGCTGGTAATAATACATAATAAAACAAATGGGTTGGGATCTCGTCTCATTAGTTCGAAGCCTCAGATGTAAAGTAACTATTGGGTGGGTGTATTAAATTTCAATGCTCTCTCTGTTGGTAAATTAGTGCAGAGTATACTGATGGTCCCATAAAGGTAGAGTCATTAAGTGTTCAAGCAGGTGTGAGGGACTGGAAATTGTGGTGGGGGAGAGATAACTGCAGTGATGGATAGACGAATAGATAGATTGATATAGATAGGAAGACAGGTAGAGAGACAGGCACATGGACAGGTAGACTGATTGACTGACTGACTGATACATAGATAGATACAGATATTGATAAACAAGCAGATAGACAGATAGAGATAGACAGATAGATAGATTTACATATAAACAGAGAGAGAGAGAGAGAGAGAGAGAGAGAGAGAGAGAGAGAGACAGAGAGAGAAACCATTGCAGAGAAACATAACTCACAATTAAAGTTTCGGAGTGTTGCAAAAATTTCCTTGATGTCTGCCATTTATTGCAATTTTGGGCGAGCTAAAATAATTACATTAACACTGAGGAGGAGAGAGAGAGAGAGAGAGAGAGAGAGAGAGAGAGAAAGAGAGACGCGGAGGTATTTGGCAAGGATCACTGAAAGTCTGTCGTGTCCTTCTCTCTCTCTCTCTCTCTCTCTCTCTCTCTCTCTCTCTCCAATTATCCTATTAATGACTTATTTCGCTAACCTAACATCACTCCATCTTGAATGCTGAGCTATAACACAAGTTTAACACTAGAACATGATGCTAGTCACGAAGAAGTGCTATGGAAAGGATGTAGGGTCTTAGTATTGTCTTATTCCGCCACAAAAACATAGAAAATAGTCTGCAAAAGGATGAAAAACTCGACGCCAAGTTAAAGTGAGTGACCTGTAGTGAGGACCGTGAAGTCTGTATGATCTATAACACCTGGCACCACTGAAGCAGCACCCACGACGAGAGAGAGAGAGAGAGAGAGAGAGAGAGAGAGACAAAGAGACTGACATGGTACACACACACACACACACACACACACACACACACACACACACACACACAAAATGAGACATGAGACACAAGGAGAAACAGATGGATAAAAAATGATATTAAGAAAAAGACAGAAAAACAGAAAAAAATAGTGACATGATGCAAAGAGAGAGAGAGAGAGAGAGAGAGAGAGAGAGAGAGAGAGAGAGAGAGAGAGAGAGAATAATAATTGCAGTCAGAAGAAAGGCTGAGAGGGAGTTACAAGCTCAAATATAAAAAAGACAGACATACAGACAGGAACAGACTAACTAAAACAGAGAGAGAGACAGCACCAGAAAGAGAAGGAGAGAAAGAGAAAGAGAATGACAGGAGACAGAGAAGAGAGAGTGAGAGAGAGGCAGAGAAGGAGTAAGTTACAACCACCATGAAAACACAGAGAAAGACAGAAAAACATTGACATGAGACATAGACAGTAACACACAGAAAAACAGAGAGAGAGACAGAGAGAATGACAGGAACAGAGAAGAGAGACAGATAGAGAGGCAGAGAAGGGGTAAGTTACAAACATCAAGAAAACACAGAGAAAGACGGGGAGAGAAACAGAGGAATAGAAAGACAAACATAGAAAAACAAGGAGAAATAGAATGACAGGTGTGTGTGTGTGTGTGTGTGTGTGTGTGTGTGTGTGTGTGTGTGTGTGTGTGTGTGTGAGAGAGAGAGAGAGAGAGAGAGAGAGAGAGAGAGAGAGAGAGAGAGAGAGAGAAGGGCTAAGTTACAGCCACTATGAAAACACAGACAGAAAAAGAAAGAAAGACAGAATGACAGAAAAAGAGAGAAGCACAGAAAAAGACAGAGAAAAACAGAAAGAGCATGACAGGAGACAAAGAAAAGACAGAGAGAGGCAAAGAGAGGGTAAGTCACAACCACCATGAAAACACAGAGAAAGAGACACACACAGAAAGACAGGAACATAGAAAAAGACACACACACAGCGAGACAGAGAAAAACAGAAAGAGAATGACAGGAGACAGAGAAGAGACAGAGATAGAGGCAGAGAATGGGTAAGTTACAAGTGCCATGAAAACACACGCACGGAGTCGCCAAAAATTTTATATCTGGAATTACTTGCCAGCATAACTCGGCGTAACTACATTATCTGGGACGGTATTCGTGTTTACAGGGGTGGAGTCAGCGGATCTCTGGGTGGAGGGGAGGGGAGAGGGGTGGGGGAAGCTGGGGAGTGGGGTAGGAGAGAGATAGAGGGTTGGAGGGGGGGGGGGAGTTTAAGAGAGGGGAGAGGGAGGAGTCTGACAATTTCCCAGGGCAGCTGACTTTGGCTGATTTTTTTTTTCTTCTCTTCGGTCCACCTACAATGTGTACCGTATGCTTATACACACACACACACACACACACACACACACACACACACAGAGGTAGTCAAAGGAGGCAGACGTGCGACATCGGCGCTCCGTACCGAACCAACACGGCCAGTGGCATTACCTAAATTAGTATCTTTGTATGAGTCAAGCTCTGCACCAGGTTAGACTAAATGATTTTTCATTGTTAAAAGAAAAAAAAATAATAAGAAGGTTAAACAAGACTTGTTCAAACAGAAGAGAGAACCAAGACGAAAGAATGCGCTCAGTCAGCTGAGGTTTGTTTACAGCAGCATGGGGAATGTAAGTACATACTCTGTACTTATAGTATTGCAAAATGGATACATACTTTAGTAAAGCAAATTTGGAAAAGAAAAGGGATAAAGGTAGAAAGCAAGATGATAATTTCTACCAAGAACTGGCTGAAGTGGAGACTCACAACAGACTGGTTGAACGTGTACACAAACTAGAAATGGCTTTCAAAAATGAAATTGATGAAATAAAGAAGCAGATGCACTTGCAAAAGGAAGA
This sequence comes from Coenobita brevimanus, assembly GCF_032717465.1. NCBI lineage: Eukaryota > Metazoa > Arthropoda > Malacostraca > Decapoda > Coenobitidae > Coenobita > Coenobita brevimanus. Next base: position 15,662,765 of record NC_137069.1, read on the forward strand.
AATAGAAAAACTAGAAGGGAGGCCAACAAGAAAGACACAACCATCAGTGAACTAACAGTGGAATTGAGTACACTTAGGAAGAAAATGAGTGAAATGGCAAGTACAGTAGTCAATCACGAGAGTGTTATGGAAGAGTTCAAAAATGACACAGAGACAATTAGGCAAGTAAGCAGTCTGATAGACCAAAGCAGTGATATTGATAAGATAACACAGGTGAATGAAGCTGTGCAAAGCTACAAAAATGATGTGGAAACCACGTATGCTGAAATGGTGAAAGTAAAGAAAGACTTAGAAAAAAGGGTGGAGGAAAAAAGCATTAAACAGGAAGTGAAAAGAATAATCCAAAACAATCCAAAGTTAGTCAGAGATTCAGTAGATATAAACAAATCTATAGTAATCACTGGTATAGAAGAGGAAGAAGTAAAAAAACAAGATCACAAGAGACAAAAAGGAGATGGCAAATGTAATGAGCTTACTGAAAGAAGTATCAGAGGAAACCTGTAGTAAAGACATAGAGGAACACAAAAGGTTAGGGAAATACGAGAATAGCAGGACAAGACCTCTAAAGGTGACTTTCCAGAGTGTAAACACTGTGGAGGAGATACTAAAAAATGCAAAGAATCTTATGGAAAAAGAGGAGTTCAAAAATGTACGGATAAAAAGATGCCTAACACAAGAGGAACTGGAAGTACTGAAAGAGACAAGGGAAGAAGCAAAAAAAAAAAAATGAGGGAAGATCAGAAGAGGAGAAGAAGAAATTTTTTTACAAAGTAATAGGATTGCAGGTACGAAAGTGGTACACAAACAGGATGGAATAAAAAGGAGGAAGATAGTAAAACCATGTCATGACAAGTATAGAAACAAGATGATAAAGTTGATGTACTCAAATGTGGATGGAATGGTATCTATATTACTAGAGATGAATGATTATGTCAGAGAAAATGAACCACAAATAATATGCCTAACTGAAACAAAATTAACACCAAGGATATCCAATGACATACTAAACTTAGAGGAATACAATATATGGAGAAGAGACAAATTTAAAAAAAGGAGGAGGAATTATAATATTAATTAAGAAAAATCTAAAAGTCAATGAAATAAAACTAGATATACCATCACAAGTAGAACTGATTAAAGTAGAGATCAACACATCTGAAGGGAAAGTAATTGTAGCCAATTTGTACATGCCACCCAGGTCAAACACATGGGAAAGAGACGAATATGAGGACCTGGCAGAGAGTACAATTCAGAGTTTAAGATCATTACTACATAAAATAGAAGAGAAATCGGAAAGAATTATACTAACTGGAGATTTTAATACAAATATAAACTGGAATACTCGAGATATAATTAGCCAAGAAAGCTGTTGGGACCAAAAGCTCCTGGATCTCGTGCAAGAGTTTTTCCTAACGCAACATGTGAGGGGAACCACCAGAAAAAGAGGACTCGATGTACCTTCAGTGCTAGATCTAATATTTACTAGGCAAGAAAATGATATTGACATTTTAATATAACACCCTCCACTCGGCAAAAGCGATCATGCAGTACTAAATTGCAACTTCAGGATAGCATATGACAGTTAACAACAATGAAAGTTACAAAAAGAGCCTTAACTATAAAAAGGGAAATTATTATGACCTAAAGAAGTATTTCTTAGAAGTTGATTGGGAAAATGAGCTTAGAGGACAAGATTTAGATGCTGTATATAAAAAATTCTGTGAATTTTATGAAATAGGAGTCCAGAAGTACATCCCACAGCACAAAGAAGCAGATAAGAAAATACAGAAATGGTTCAATACAGAATGTAAAAAATCAAAAGAAAGAAGAGATTTGTTGTGGAATAGACACAGAAGACACAATAATGAAAGGGCGTATAATAATTACAAACAGGCAAGAAACGATTATACAAGAATAAGAAGGGAAGCCCAAAAACAGTTTGAGAAGGATATAATAAATAAAAGTAGTGATCCATCAAAGCTGTTTTACACCTATATTAGAAGCAAAACCAAAGTAAAAGATATAATACAATCCATTACGGACGAGGGAATCACTTATACACAAGAGAAAGATATTTGTGAAGCACTAAATAAGAATTTCCAATTAGTTTTTACAGAAGAAAAAATTTTTGAGAGGGACTATGTGGAACATGCATGTCCACACATACTACCAGATATACAAATAGCAGAAAAAGTAATACAGGAGGAGTTAAGTAAATTAGACAGAGGAAAAGCAAGTGGTCCTGATGAAATTTCATGTTGGGTACTACGAGAATGTGCAAAGGAGTTAAGTAAACCATTATTTTTAATTTTCAAGAAATCCTTGAGTCAAGGTAAACTACCTGATATTTGGAAAAAAGCAAATATTGTCCCTTTATTCAAGAAAGGAAATGATAAAATCCACTCAACTGCCGACCAGTATCACTGACCAGTGTTGTAAGCAAAGTATTAGAAAAGCTTATAAGAAAAGCTTGGGTAAATCATCTAGAAGAACACAGTATGATAACAGAAAGACAGTTTGGTTTCAGAAAAGGAAAGTCATGTGTAACTAATCTGTTGAGCTACTATGACAGAGTAACAAACACAATACAGGAAAGAGAAGGATGGGTGGACAGTATCTATTTAGATTTCAAGAAAGCTTTTGACACAGTACCACACCAAATAGCAGAAAAAGTAATACAGGAGGAGTTAAGTAAATTAGACAGAGGAAAAGCAAGTGGTCCTGATGAAATTTCATGTTGGGTACTACGAGAATGTGCAAAGGAGTTAAGTAAACCATTATTTTTAATTTTCAAGAAATCCTTGAGTCAAGGTAAACTACCTGATATTTGGAAAAAAGCAAATATTGTTCCTTTATTCAAGAAAGGAAATGATAAAATCCACTCAACTGCCGACCAGTATCACTGACCAGTGTTGTAAGCAAAGTATTAGAAAAGCTTATAAGAAAAGCTTGGGTAAATCATCTAGAAGAACACAATATGATAACAGAAAGACAGTTTGGTTTCAGAAAAGGAAAGTCATGTGTAACTAATCTGTTGAGCTACTATGACAGAGTAACAAACACAATACAGGAAAGAGAAGGATGGGTGGACAGTATCTATTTAGATTTCAAGAAAGCTTTTGACACAGTACCACACCAAAGACTTTTATGGAAACTGTACCATCAAGGAGGAATTCGAGGCAAACTGTTTTGTTGGATGCAAGATTTTCTCATAAAAAGAGAAATAAGAACAGTACTAGGAGGAAACTACTCATCATGGAAAGAAGTGACTAGTGGAGTACCACAGGGTTCAGTGCTGGCACCAATCATGTTTTTAGTGTATATAAATGATATAAACAGTAACACTGGAAATGAGAGCTATCTGAATATGTTTGCAGATGATGCAAAAATACAAAGGAGAATTACTAACACAGACTCTTGTAACGAGCTACAAGAAGAATTAAATAAACTTCATGAATGGAGTAATACATGGCAAATGGAATTCAGTTGGACAAGTGTCATGTAATCAAGTTTGGTAAAAGTGGAAAAAGACCTGATTGGGATTATAAGTTAGGAAATAAAACCCTTTACACATCAGAAAGAGAGAAGGACCTAGGTGTGATTATCAATAACAGACTATCTCCGGCTGACCACATCAGCGAGAAGGTACGGAACATGTATACACTGCTTGCAAATATGAGAATAGCATTCACATACATAAATGAAGACATGCTAAGAAGGATAATAACATCATTCATTAGACCAACCCTGGAATATGCATCAGTAGTCTGGAGTCGTCATCTCAAAAAACACATAGACAAGATTGAAAAAGTTCAAAGGGCCACTACAAGATGGATACCAAGCTTAAGGGACCTAAGTTACGGAGAGACTAAATAAACTGAATCTACCAACACTACAGGAGAGAAGGAAAAAAAGGTGACATGATAATGCTATATAAGTGCATATCAGGGAAGGAGAAAATAGACATAAATGAGTACTTAACATATGGGGAAGCATCAGCAAAGAGGACACTGCAAAAAACTGCATACGAAGAGAGGTGATAAAGACGTAAGGAAATTCAGTTTCCCAAACAGAGCAATTGATCAATGGAATGCACTACCGAATGAAATAGTGTGTGCCAAAACAATTCACAAATTTAAGGATATGTACGATAAATATGGTTTAAGACACGGGACAGTACGAGCTTGACTCATTCCTGTAAAGATACAATTAGGTAAGAACAATTAGGTAAGGTACGAACACACACACACACACACACACACTTAAAGTCTTCGCTCGCTCCCTCTCTCTCTTTTCCCCGTCTCTCTCTCTCTCTCTCTCTCTCTCTCTCTCTCTCTCTCTCTCTCTCTCAATATTTTTTTTTACTAAGCTGTTCTTAAACTCTCATTCCTAACCCCATTTTCTTTGAACTTTTATTTTCTCAAATCCACTTTCCTTGTGACTCATAATCACACATTCTTATCTTCATTTCACTAATTTTCTCACTTCTTGCTCACTTTTTCCTAATTTTTCTTTCTCAGCCACTTTTACTATTCACACATACGTTTTCTCTCACTCTCGTCCTCAGACTCTCTCTTACGTTGGTCTGACCTCAGTAGAATTAGCTTTTTTTTTTTTTTTTTCCCAACAGATAACTTCGTCTAGGACCAACAGGTCTCTCTCTCTCTCTCTCTCATATTCTTTTTTCTGGGATCTACTCTACCTGGAATTGATGACAGGTGTGGTTGACTCCAAGCTGCTTAAGTCCCCCCTTGCTTACCTGGAGGAAGGGAAAAGGTGGATTAACAGGTGAAGTAAGGTCGTGAAGTATAATTAGGCAAATATGCTATAAATTAGGAGTATTTTGAGGAAAATATGCTATAACAGTGAGTATATATATTGAGGGAAATAAGGTATAATACTCGTAAGAAGGTATTTGTAACTGAGAATGTAGAGATATGGCTGGGTCAAAGTGGCTTCGTCCCCCATTGCAAACTGGGAGATATAGAAAATGGGAACTTGTAAATGGGCGACTCGATTTTTTTTTTTTTGAAGAATCGGTCACAGCTTATGGGTAAATACTGAACTCTCTCTCTCTCTCTCTCTCTCTCAACATTTTTCTTTCCTAGTCTCCCTCTTCCAGTACCTCCTCTCTCTCTCTCTCTCTCTCTCTCTCTCTCTCTCTCTCTCTCTCTCTCTCTCTATCATCATCATCATCAGCCGTTTGAGTATCCACTGCAGGACCGGCCCGTCCCGACCGAAGTCGGGACGATACAGCCAATGTATCTCTACCTATACTCAGTTTCTTTTATCGAGGCGAAGATGCACTTGACAGATTGGTGATTATTGGCTGAATGCAACATTACTTCATAATCTAGCATTATTAACTGACAACAAATATCTGAGGGGGAAATCTGGGTTAGTAAATATTTTTTGGGACATGTTGCATTCAGCCAAACATCATCAACCTGTCAAGCGCATCTTTGCCTCAATAAAAAAAACGGAGTATAGTGGCTTAGGCTGTCTGGTAGAGATTGTATGTAGGGTGAGAAGTGCTTGTAAGTGTAATTGTAGTGTTGGAGTGGCTTTGGATGTGTGTGTAGTCTGTGAACCAAGTGTAATCGGCCCGCGCAAGCCGACTGGGTGCAAGCATACTTTATACTAAGCGACACTGGTTCAACCACAGCACCCCTTGTGTCCCCCAATGCAGTACGTGGCAGGATGAACACTCCCAAAGTTTATTACCCTGGCGGGGCGCGAACCCTGGTTCACCCGTGTACGAAACGCACACTCTACCACTGTACCACAGAGTCTCTCTCTCTCTCTCTCTCTCTCTCTCTCTCTACTTTTTCTTTTCATCCTCTTCTCCATCCCACTTTTCCATTTTTTCTCCTCTCCCTCCCCCTCCCCCCCTCTCTCTCTCTCTCTCTCTCTCTCTCTCTCTCTCTCTCTCTCTCTCTCTCAGCGTCTCCAATCCGCTGAAAGAAATATACCAGTGTTTGGATGAGAGAGAGAGAGAGAGAGAGAGAGAGAGAGAGAGAGAGAGAGAGAGAGAGAGAGAGAGAACATTTCCACATCATCACCATGCATTTCTATCTATCTATAGCCAGACGCCTTAATCCCGTAAGGGGTGGCCACAAACAAATCGCCTCCATGTCCCCTTGTCCCCTGCCATTTCGCTGCCCATCCCCCAACTTACATCCCCTTTTCTCGTAAACCTCTCCACTCCATCATTCCTTTCATCATCGACCTCTCCTAACCTCTCCCCCGCACTCACATTCACTCTCCTAGTTAGTCTCTCTCCATCCTCTCCACATGGCCAGACCACCTCAATGTATTTAGGTGTTTCTAAAGAAGCTGAATAAAATCTTAGTTTGGGGCCACACTTGCTCAAAAAAAACATGTGATCGACAAGAGGAAACGATGCACCGGGTTAGAGCTACTACAATATCCGGGTCTGAACGTTGGACGGACCCCTGAGCCTCGTTTCTTCTTGACAGTCACATATTTTCCGGAAGTGGAGCCTGTGACCTCGAAATGGACGGATCTTGAATGTGGCTCATTTTTATTGTTTTTTTCCTTGGAAGGAACAATACAGCGGGTTCCTGGCCTTTGGTTCCTTCTTTCTTGCATAAAAAAAAATTACATAAAAATGGCCGCACCTTTACATACTACTTCGTTCTGAGTTCATACCTGTCCTATTCTCGTCAGCACAGGTAGCGTTGCACATCTTCCTAAGCGACTTAATGAACACTGCACATGATTGCATATTGCGATATGAAAACTGCTCAGGACTGATATTGCAGGCTGGAAGGGTTGCATACTAACACCTCTCCCTTAGCGATTTATTTTTGGATATGGCTGGTTAATATCCTTTTGGTACGTTATTTATACAGAGGATGGCGATGATGCAAATATTTATTTAACACAGAAGAGGACAGTAAGGAGTAATAAAGAAAATAAATCACTCAGGAAAAGGTGTTAAGGAGCTGGGGTTCTCTCTTAGGAAAATCTAGTAACAGCAAGAATTGAATACAGAATAGAGCAGTAAGGTGTAACAAACAAAATAAATCGCTTAAGAAAAGGTGTTAGGGAGAATATATGGCGTCCTCGGGGTAAAGGTATGTATGACGTAACTCCTTCAGTACGATGACTTTATACTAATTACATTCTTGCTACCGACTTAGTTCAGCTGAGAGAGACCAGTCCTTGCAACGGGCTCTATCTGTTTATCAATTTATCTATCTATCTATCAAACAATCTATTTATATATCTATCTGTCTATATGTTTCTCTCTTCGTCTCTGTCTCACTATCATTCTCATTTCCTTGTCTTTCCCATTCCCCTTTTCACTACCTCTCTCTCTCTCTCTCTCTCTCTCTCTCTCTCTCTCTCTCTCTCTCTCTCTCTCTCTCTCTCTCTCTCTCAGATTAAAGTAAGTTAGTCTTGATTAGTTTAACCTGAGTTACGCTCCTTCCTCTTTATTCTCTTTCATCGTCCTCTTTCTCATTGTGTGTGTGTGTGTGTGTGTGTGTGTGTGTGTGTGTGTGTGTGTGTGTGTGTGTGTGAAAGTATGTATGTATGTACAGGTATGTATGTATGTATGTACGTATGTGCATGTGTGTGTGTTTGTATGTATGTATGTATGAGTTTGCATGTATGTATGTATTCTGTGTGTGTGTGTGTGTGTGTGTGTGTGTGTGTGTGTGTGTGTGTGTGTGTGTGTGTGTGTGTGTGTGTGTGTGTGTGTCATGCCTTCCATAAGTATATATCAACTATTTTTTCAACACATACTCTTTTTAAAACAATTCATCTTCCGTATATCTTGAAGGAACTCAGTTTTTCTTAAGATGACCACCGTTTTCTCAAGTTCAAGAGTGAGGGGAAGAGGTAGACTGAGAACAAGATGGAGAGATGAAGTTTACATATTTGCTGGGATTGGATGGAACAGGTTAACAGCCCAAAGGTCAGAGTGGAGAAAGATGGGAGAAGCCTTCATAATGGCTCGGGCTGCTGCTGCTGCTGATGATGATGAAGACGATAGGGATAACTGTGATGATGATGATGGAGAAAATGATAATGATGACGATGATGTACTGTAAGTGATGATGATTGTGATGATGATGATTATGATATAAATGATGATGATGATGATGATGAAAATATAAATGATGAGGATGATGAGGATGAGGATGATAACAAAAATAATGATGATGATGATGATGATGATGATGATGATGATGATAATAATAATAATAATGAAGTTAATGATAAAACGACTACAACAGCCTACCCTCTCACCTCTACATCTCAGACGGTCAACTTGGAACTCTGTATCACCCTCTTCGTCCATTTCTTGCTCCCAAATGATCGGCACAGAGTTTTTTTTCCTTTGCGAATCGGGACGTGAATCAGAGGAGCTGAGATGGAGTGGGCGGAAAGCTAGACATTCATGGACCATTATCGGTGTGAAAGAAGAAGAAGAAGAAAAAGAAGGAGGAGGAGGAGGAGGAGGAGGAGGAGGAGGAGACCAAGAACTACCAGACGCATCGGGAACTAGGGCTGTGTTTTGGTGAGTTTGGAGGGCTCCCTACTAGAACTGGCCTTTGGTTATTTCTTCCTTGCATAGAAAAAATCATAATCTGCATATGAAGGTGCAGGAGAGGGGCTCCTTCGCGCGGTGGTACTGACATGGGTAGGCGAGTCTGTTGTCTGGTTATGAAACGCGCCTCAACTCCCTCCCTATCCCCTGAAAGGTTGTTGGTGGAATGCATGAGAGGGGAACTTAAGCCTGCAGTCCACTGGGTTCATAGTCAGATGAACCTGGGATAACAACAACAACAACTAGCAAGCATCCAGAGAGCGCATACCTCCGCCAATGCCACTGCAATTAAAAAGGATTCGGATCTGGATCGGTGGAAACACTGTGTGGAATACATAGGATCCGGATCCACCCCCATATTTAATCAATTGTTCCATGACAAATGACCCACTCTTCCACAAAATTTGATTGAAATCATTGAGAACTTTTGGAGAAATTATACACAGGATCCGGATCCTCCCCAAAATTAAAACAATTCTTTTTTGGCCCATGGCTCATCCTTCCACCAACTTTCATTGAAATTCACTGAAAACTTCTGGAGATATCGTCTGGACAAAGTGAAAGGCAAACATAGGTGAGAGCATAACCTCCCAACAACTACTACTATTATTACTACTGCTCCTACTACTACTGCTGATACCATCACCACCACTACTACCATCACTAATTTACTGAACACTCGATTTGAGGAGGTGGTGGCGGAGTGGACAGGGCAGCGGACCACGAGATCATTGCCTGGCTGGGGCGTTGAAAATTTTGCTGATAAGAATATAATGACAACAGCGTCTTAGGATCGACCGCAGGATCCATAGAAAAAAACTAATACCATAAAGAAAGTTTTGAATGAGATGGCCCCAGCACGAACTGAATATGGACGGTGGGTATTAGCTCTAAAGTGGTGACATGTAAAGACGTGGGCGCTTAGGAAGACTGCTTGAACAAAGGGAAAGATTGGTTTAGTCTGTGCTTTCTCTCTCTCTCTCTCTCTCTCTCTCTTTCACACACACACACACACACACACACGTCCACCTACAAGTAACGTGTTCCCTCTCACTCTATATAATGGTATGAAAAAGAACTAGAATGATGGAGAGACTGGCCAGGAAAAAGAGCAAGACAGGAGAGGTGAGAGTAGAGGTACAGAAAGAGAGGAGAAAAGTGTAGTGGTAAGAAGAGAGAGAAGAAAAGAAAGGAATGAGGGAACAGCAGAAGGAAGGAGGAGGTAGGAGAAAAAAAGAGAATAGGAAGATGAAAGAGAGTGCGAGAAGGAGGGAAGGAGTAGGAGAAGGAGGGAAAGCAAGGATAGAGTTGGACAAAGAATGAGGAACCATGTGAAGGAAGAGGAGAAGAAGGAATGGGAGAATAAGCACATGAAGGAAATATATAGTAGAATTAG
>NC_137069.1:15675241-15680241 GCF_032717465.1 Coenobita brevimanus
ATCCCTTTAACTACCTATCCCTTTAACTCCCCATCCCTCTAACTCCCCATCCCTTTAACTCCCCTTCCCTTTAACTTCCCATCCCTTTAACTCCCCTTCCCTTTAACTTCCCATCCCTTTAACTCCCCTTTAACTCCTATCCCTTTATTAACTTCAGTTGTATGCATTAATTTTCTCAAGTATAGCTGTATTTAACGCTCGCAATCTCGTCACCTTAGGCAGCTCCCTAGCACCTCTTCCTTGACGATTTACTTTTGGATAAAGCTAGTTAATATCAATTTGTACGTTATTTGTGCTGAGAATGGCAGTATTTGAGTGATATAAATGACACAGATGGAGACATTAAGGAGCAAAAAAGCAAAATAAAGTCGCTTAGGAGGAGGTGTTAGGGAGCTTGTATAGAGACGCCTGGCGTCTCAAAGTGTTGCCTTGCGTTGGTTCGATCCCCAAGAGTTTTTTTTTTTTTTTTTTTTTTTTTTTTAGTAATATAGGGTGGCCCGAATATTGCACTTTTCAGTCTTGTGTGTTGCGGAAACGGCTCTGTCTGTTGGTGTGGGAGGAGCAGATATTTTCAGATATTTTGTCTGCCTTGTGAAATACGTAATAAAAATATAATTAAAGGACGTTCAGAAGGCAAACACTACAAGGCTGACGTAACAAGATGAATGGGAAGCAAAATATGATGCAGGGAAGTAGAATGTGATGCAGGGAAGTAGAATGTGATGCAGAGAAGTAGAATGTGATGTAATGGAGTAGAATGTGATGCAGGGAAGTAGAATGTGATGCAGGGAAGTAGAATGTGATGCAGGGAAGTAGAATGTGATGTAATGGAGTAGAATGTGATGCAGGGAAGTAGAATGTGATGCAGGGAAGTAGAATGTGATGTAATGAAGTAGAATGTGATGTAATGAAGTAGAATGTGATGTAATGAAGTAGAATGTGATGTAATGAAGTAGAATGTGATGCAGGGAAGTAGAATGTGATGTAATGAAGTAGAATGTGATGTAATGAAGTAGAATGTGATGCAGGGAAGTAGAAAATGATGCAAGGAAAGTAGAAAATGTTGCAAGGGAAGTAGAATGTGATGCAGGGAAGTAGAATGTGATGCAGGGAAGTAGAATGTGATGCAGGGAAGTAGAATGTGATGCAGGGAAGTAGAAGATACTGGAGGGTAGACACTGGTACGTTGACTGAGCCGTCCTCACAACACAAGACAAGTGGAATGCCATCAAGGGGGATAAACTGATCATCCACCCTTACATGTACAATATATTATTTTATCTTTAAAAAACAGTGTCGGTAAAAGTTAGTAAAAAAATACAAAATAGACCCATATTCGAAAAAAAAAAATGTTACTGGGGAGAATGAACTGTTTTGGCCAGACTTGGACCCTCTGTAGGTACGGGGTGAGAGAGAGAGAGAGAGAGAGAGAGAGAGAGAGAGAGAGAGAGAGAGAGAGAGAGAGAGAGAGAGAGAGAGAGAGAGAGAGAGAGAGAGACTCAAGATGTGAAAGGAAAAGTTTAGGAGGAGAAGGAAGAGAAGAGGATGGAAGGAGTAAGAAGAGGAAGAACAAGAGGAAAAGGAAGAAGTTTAGGATGAGGATGAGGAGGAAGTAGAGTAATAGGAGACGTGAGGAGGAGGAGGAGGAGGACGACAGAGAATGTGAGGAGGAGGAGGAGGAGGAGGAGGAGGAGGAGGGGAGTTATGGAATAGGGTAATGGGTAGGGAAAAGTATGGTTTTGGGGGAGAGAGAGAGAGAGAGAGAGAGAGAGAGAGAGAGAGAGAGAGTGTTAATCATTATAATCCTAACATTAATCCGTGTCAATTCATCCTAAATAAAAGATCCACGCACTCTTACGCACACTAATCCGTACTAAATGATCCGGAATATAAGATCCACGCACTCTAATCCGTGTTAATATAATTCTTACACTCTAATCCACGCAAAATATTCCTAAACAAATGATCCACGCACTCTCACGCACTCTAATCCGTGTTAAATGATCCGGAATATAAGATCCACGCACTCTAATCAGTGTTAAATTATCCGGAATATAAGATCCACGCACCCTGATCCGTGTTAAATGATTCGGAATAAGAGATCCACGCACTCTGATCCGTGTTAAATGATCCGACATATAAGATCCACACACTCTGATCCGTGTTAAATGATCCGGAATATAAGATCCACGCACTCCCTGCTTCTCCTTTCGGCTCTCCCCTTAGGGATCGCCACAGTGGATCACCCGTCTCCATCTTACTCTGTCTTCTGCATCTTCTTCTCTTACACCTACCACCCGCAAGTCCTCCTTCACTACATCCATAAACCTTCTCTTTGGCCTTCCTCTCTTTCTCCTGCCTGGTAACTCCATTTCCAGCATCCTCCTCCCGACATACTCCTCATCCCTCCTCCGTACATGTCCAGGCCATCTCAGTCTCGCCTCTCTAGCTTTGTCCCCAAACTGACTTACGTGTGCTGTCCCTCTAATATGTTCATTTCTAATTTTGTCCAACTTCGTCACTCCTAGTGAAAAACGCAACATCTTCAATTGTTCTACCTCCAACTGTGCCTCCTGTCTTTTTGTCAGTGGTACTGTCTCCATTCCGTACAACATGGCTGGCCATACTACAGTCTTATAAATTTTCCCTTTCATTTCTCATAGACTCTTCTGTCACAGATCACTCCTGTCACCTTTCTCCACCCACTCCATCCCGCCTGCACTCTCTTTTTTACCTCTCTACCACACTCTCCGTTACTTTGTACAGTTGACCCCAAGTATTTGAATTCATCTACCTTTGCCACCTCTACACCTTGCAGCCTCACGGTTCCCCTGTCATCTCTCACATTTACACACATGTACTGAGTCTTGCTTCTGCTTACTTTCATTCCTCTTCTCTCCAGTGCATATCTCCATCTCTCAAGCTCTGCCTCAGCTTCCTCCCGGCTCACACTACATATCACGATGTCGTCCGCAAACATCATTGTCCACGGAGGCTCCTGTCTAATCTCATCTGTCAATCTGTCCATCACCACTGCAAACAAGATGGGACTCAAAGTCGATCCTTGATGCAATCCCACCTCCACCTTGAAACCCTCAGTCATTCCTACTGCACATCTCACTGCTGTTACACTATCGTCGTACATGTCCTTCACCACCCTCACGTACTTCTCTGCCACTCCTGACTTTCTCATACAGTACCACAGTTCCTCTCTCGGTACCCTACCAAAAGCCTTCTCCAAGTCTATAAACACACAATGCAACTCCTTCTGGACTTCTCTGTACTTCTCCATCACCATTCTCAAAGCAAATATGGCGTCTATAGTACTTCTTCCTGGCATGAAACCAAATTGCTCCTCGCAGATCCTCACTTCTCTTCTCAGCCTAGCTTCCACCACTCTTTCCCATATCTTCATTGCATGGCTGATCAGCTTTATACCTCTGTAGTTGCTGCAGCACTGCACATCACCCTTGTTCTTGAAAATCGGAACTAGAATACTTTTTCTCCACTCCTCCGGCATCCTCTCCCCCTCCAGGATTTTGTTAAACAATCTGGTAAACCACGTCATAGCCATCTCTCCTAAGCTCCTCCATGCTTCCACTGGTATACCATCTAGGCCCACTGCCTTGCCATTCTTCATCCTCTTCATGGCATTCCTCACTTCCTCTCTGCTGATCTCTTGCACTTGCTGGGGGAGGCGGTGGCTTAGTTGGTAGAGAGGTGGCCTGCAGTCCTACCGGACCCAGGTTCAAATCCCGCTGGGGCAGGGAACAGTTTAAGGATTTGAATTTAAGAACATCAGACTTTACTGATCTACCAGAAAACCCGCCGACATGTCGTAAAAATACCCCCGCTAATACCAATACACCAGCCCTGTATGGGACAGCCCTAGCATGTATTCAATATGGACGGTGGGTGTTAGCGCCGAAGTGGTGACATGTAGAGAGGTGTATAGCATGCAGGAGGACTACTGGGCCTTGAGAGCAGGCTGTGAAGCCTATGCCCAGAGTCGGGGGGGTAAAAAAAAAAAAAAAAAAAAAAAAAAAAAAAAAAAAAACTCTTCCAACCTTCCCTCTCTCATATTTTATGTATTCATCAACTCTTCGAAATACTCCTTCCATCTTCTAAGTACACTCTCCTCACTTGTCAGTACATTGCCATCTGCATCCTTTATCATTCTAACATGCTGCACATCCCGCCCAGCTCTGTCTCTCTGCCTGGCTACTCGGTACAGCTCTTTTTCCCCATCTCTACTATTCAACTTCTCGTACAGCTTCTGGTATGCCTTTTCTTTTGCCTTAGCAACCTCTTGCTTGGCTATGTTCCTCGTCTCCTTATATACCCGAATGCTTTCTTCGTCCCTGTGTCTATCCATATTCTTCTTTGCCTGCTTCTTCCTATTTATGCTATCCTGTACTTCCTCATTCCACCACCAAGTCTCCTTGTCTTCTCTCCTCTGTCCCGATGTCACCCCAAGTACCTTCTTGGCTTTCTCCCTCACCACTTCCGAGATAACTGCCCATCCGTCCTCGTCTTCCCTGCCTCTGAAAGCCTGGCTCACCTCATCCCTAAATTTACTACTGAAGTTTTGCTCCTTCAGCTTCCACCACCTAATCCTTGGTTCAGCTCTCACTCGCCTCCTTGTCTTCACTTTCAGACTCATCTTTACAACCAACACCCTATGCTTTCTTACTACACACTCCCCTGGCACTACCTTACAGTCGCTGAATTCTTTCAAATTGCATCTCCTGCATAGGATATAATCTATCCGTGACCTCCTTCCCCCACTCTTATATGTAATCCTGTGCTCCTCCTTCTCCTTGAAATAAGTGTTTACTACAGCCATCTCCATCAGTTTTGAAAAATCAACAACCATCTGACCCTCAGCGTTCCTCTCCCCGACACCGTACCTGCCTATCACCTCCTCATCACCACTATTTCCTTCTCCAACATGCCCATTCAGATCTGCTCCCATAACCACTCTTTCCTCCCTGGGTATG
>NC_137069.1:15687741-15700241 GCF_032717465.1 Coenobita brevimanus
TGTGTGTGTGTGTGTGTGTGTGTGTGTGTGTGTGTGTGTGTGTGCGCGCGTCAGTGTGTGTTTGCGTGCGTGTGAGTGTGTGCGAGAGGCGAGAGGGCTTTTATGTCTTTGAATGGAGTCGGCTTTTGAGGCGAGGCGGAAGACAGCCTCCTTCAAGGTCTACCTCGACGTCCTCAAATTAACGACTGTAATTCTCAAAATCGGGGGTTGGACGAGGCGGGAAAACACGGATGAAAACAAAGGAGGAAAATTGTGCTCTAGGAAACGAGGAAAGAGAAGGAAAATAATGTAAAAAAAAAGGATGAAAAATGTGCCCCTAAGAAACGAGGAAGAGGAAGGAGAAGAGTGACAACCATGAGGAAAACTTGTGCCTCTAGGAAAGAAGGGAGAGGAAAGAAAACGATGCCGATAAAAAGGAGTGTTTGTCCTCTTGGAAAACGGGAAGGAGAAGCAAAATAATATCTCTTTATGTTCTAGTTTTTATCGTCAAAGAAAATTATTTCCGGGGTATTGGTTCCTCCCTCTAAACCACTTTGACGATCCATGACATCTTGACCCCTTGTTCAAAGAAGCGAGGAATTGGTCACGGAGGAGGCCAGATATACTCCAGGGCAAGGAGTGTTAAGAATATGGCCGTTCCAATTTAACCACATATCAAAATAAACCCCAAAGACATACTATTGTAAACCCAGACATAATGACTCTTGTAAACCCAAACATACGGACTCTTGTAAACCCAAACATAATGACTTTTGTAAACCCAGACATACTAACTCTTGTAAACCCAGACATACTAACTCTTGTAAACCCAGACATACTAACTCTTGTAAACCCAGACATACTAACTCTTGTAAACCCACACATACTAACTCTTGTAAACCCAGGGATACTAACTCTTGTAAACCCAGACATACTAACTCTTGTAAACCCAGACATACTAACTCGTGTAAACCTAGACATACTCTTGTAAACCCAGGGATACTAACTCTTGTAAAGCCAGACATACTAACTCTTGCAGACCCAACGACATACTAACTCATGTAAACCAAGACATACTAACTCTTGTAAACCCAGACATACTAACTCTTGTCAACCAACTTAACTGTAAATTAGGATACCATAGGACTGAGTGAGGTAAGAGGGCCTTGTTTTTGGCTGATGGAAGAGTTCTAATAGTTACACCTCTCCCTATAAGTGTCACTACGCGAAGGCTCTCCTCTCCAGCACCGTCTCTAATCAACTGCATATTCTAGAAGCCACAGGACACCTTAACACCTCCCTTTTAGCGATTTATTTTGCATAATACTTTTTTTAAGTCGAAACCAAAATCGAGACAAATAAAACACGAGAGAACAAGTTTAAAGACCCAATTAAATCACTAGGGAAAAGGCGTCACGTAACCCTATCTACCACCCATAGGACCCATAACCTCCACAGATTAAACCCTGAACTAATTCGCTAGGGAAAAGGCGTCACGTAACCCTCACAAATTAAATTCCCAGTCATTCCGAAGGTCCAGTCAACAAATGCAAATCATAGGGTTGAAAAATAAGCGAAAAAATCTACGGACATCCATCACCTTCTTTGGCCTGCGAACACGGCACAATCTGCATCTTTCATGTCGCCTTGATGGGGTATGTGTTGGGGTGAGAGAGGCTGAAAAATTCTTGGGTTCCGAACGCTGGTTAATGGTTATAGGGTGTGCGTACATGTATACACGTTTGCACACACACACACACACACACACATACACACACACACACACACACACACACACACACACACACACACACACATACATGCACGCTTGCTCTGACACGTATTTCATGTCAAAGATACATATAGCCAAGGACAGACGCAGGCATATTTCTCTCTCTCTCTCTCTCTCTCTCTCTCTCTCTCTCTCTCTCTCACACACACACACACACACACACACACACACACACACACAAATGTACACCTACAGAGAGAGAGAGAGAGAGAGAAATTATAGTCACGAAGAGTTGTCATGGGGCATCCAAAGTCCTACCGTCTGTCTGTCTGTCTGTCTGTCTCTCTCTCTCTCTCTCTCTCTCTCTCTCTCTCTCTCTCTCTCTCTCTCTCTCTCTCTCTCTCTCCAATCTGTCTTTTGAGCCGCCAGATTTTCCACTCACAATCTCGAATCCCATCTTCCCCTGCAGGCTTTCTTTAGAACTAGCTCACTTTCCCCCTCTGACTCTCTTTTTTCCTCTCCATTAAATCTCACATTCGGTGTAACCAGGAAGAATATTGCACTCTTAACTTTCCCATCTCGACTTACACTCTCTCACTCACTTACGCACTTTCTTTAATTTTCTAGGATCAGCATGCACTCAATCACTTATTCATTCTCTCACTCAATCACTCACTCTAACTTTCCAATATCAGCTTGTATTTCCACTTTCAATATCTCGATAAGCCCGTCCCTTCTCGGTTTACCATCTCACTCGCTTTCACTCACTCACTTTCATGCACTCCCTCCCTTCCTCCCTCACTCACTCACTCACTCACTCACTCTAACAATCCAGTATCTCCTTCCATTTCCACTGTCAATACCTGGATAAGTCCTTCCCTTCCCTTAGCATTCCACACCTGTCCTTTCACATTTCCCTTCTGTCATTCTTCTGCCGTGGTGATGAGGGACGCCTTCACGTGGTGGCACCGCTGCTCAGGTATACAATCGTCCTACAGCCCTCCTCCCTACCCCCTGAAAGGTAAATGATGGAGTAACGGTGATTGGCACCTTGAGCCTGCAGTCCACCACCACCACCACCACTATTACTACTACCGGTACTACTACTACTACTTCGACTACTACTCCTACTACCCATCGTCCATCATTTAGGTATACAAATTTACACCTTCAAATTAACTAATATATTTACACCTTCAAATTAACTACTGACCTTTTTAATGCTACAAATTCTTTCAGATAACCAAAATTTCGTAAAGGTAGTCAAAATGAAATACTAAATTGTGGCTAACTATGGTATTGTTACGGATTTTTTTTTTATTTATGAATTATTCTTAAAAGTCAGGACCAACTGCCTAACCCCGGGCTCCTACGCTCCTCATGGGGCAACGTAGGATTGGATGATGGATGGATGGATGGATGGATGAATTGTTATTATTATTATTATTATTATTATTATTATTATTATAATTATTATTATGTATTCAAGGGTGCGAGATATGCCTTGATGGCATTGTGTGAAACGAAGATGAAAAGGTGTGAAGTGGAGGAGTGGGAGGGTGTGGAATGTGTTTGATCGGGAATGAATGGGCGAGGAAGATGCAAGGAGGGAGTTGCTTTGTTGATGAATGAGGTGTGGCAGAGTGGAATGAAAAACTACAGATGTGTCAGCTCGAGGTGTATGTATGTCAAGTTCAAGTTTGAGAAGGTGAAAGTGGCAGTGATTGTAGCGTATGCACCGTGTGAGGACAGGAGTGAGAGAGAGAAAGACAGGTTTTGGGATGAGTTGGGTGAAGTAGTGGGAGAAATGCCCAGGAGCTATAAAGTGATCGTAATGAGGGATATGAACGGAAGAGTAGGCACTGGTCCTGAGGATGATATAATGGGTTGCTATGGAGTACCAGGAGAAAATGATAACGGGAAGAGACTAAAGGATATGTGTCAGGAGAGGAGGTTGTGCATTTGTAACTCGTGTTTCAAACACAAAGAATCACATAAATATACATGGTATAGAGGGAACGGTGATCGTGTTGAAAGAAGCCCGATTGATTACGTGCTCATAGAGAGGTCGATGATGGGAATGGATCCTGATACGAGGGCCGTGAGAGGATGATGTGAAGGTCTGTCAGATCATATGATTGTGGTATGCAAGATCAAGCTGAGAGGAGTGAGGTGGATCAGGAAAGAGAGGAGCAGTCAGGGAGAAAGGCTGAAAGTTGAGAAGCTGAGGATCAAAGAAAAGGCGGATGATTACAGGACCAAAGTAGAGGAGGAGTTAGAATCAGTGAAAAAGAATGAAATGGATCTGGACAGCCTGTGGAATGCATAGAGGGACTGCTTAGTTAGGAATGCTAAAGCGGTGTGTGGTGTGGCAAGAGTAACAACAAAGAAGAAGGGTACGGCATGGTGGGATGAAGAGATTAAGAAAGTGGTAGAGGAAAAGAGGAAGAAGTGGCTAAAGTGGTTACAGGATAGGGGTTCAGTTGAAATAAGAACTAAATATACTGAGAGCAAGAATCACGTAAAGAGGCTAGTGAAGAGAAAAAAAGAGGAGATAAATGATGATCTAGGAAGAAAAATGAACACTACTCTGAAAATTGGAAGTTATTCTGGAAAGAAGTGCGGAAATGTAAAGTGCAAGTGGAAAGAAATGTGATGATGTGAAGGATGTAGGCGGTAGATTATTAACTCATGGGGATGAAGTAAGAACCACATGGAAAGAATATTTTGAAAGACTGATGAATGGGAATAGAGAGAAGAGTGGCTGTAAACATGATTGGTTATGGGGGTGTGCAGAGAAGGAATACAGTGCAAGGAGACGTGACACTCGCACAAGTGAAGAGTGTTGTGAAGCGGCTGAAAAATGGGAAAGCAGTTGGGGTTGATGAGGTGTATGCAGAGATGATTATGTGTAGTGGAGAGAGTGGAATGAAGTGCTTGCTGGAGATATGTAAGAAGGCATGGATGAGTGAAACTGTGCCAGAAGAGTGGAAAATGGCTGTGACTGTACCCCTGTACAAAAATAAAGGTGAGCAAAGTGAGTGCAAGAATTATCGTGGCATAAGTTTATTGAGTGTGGTAGGGAAGGTATATGGAAGAATTATTATAGAAAAAGTAAGAAGGATATCAGAAGTCCTAGTGAGTGATGAACAGGGTGGCTTTAGGAGTGGCAGAGGATGTGTGGACCAGATATTTGCAGTGAGACAGATAGCAGAGAAGGCTTGTGAGAAGGACCATAAGGTGTTTATGGCACTCATGGATCTGGAAGAAAAATACGACAAAGTGAACAGAGAAGGATTGTGGAAAGTTTTGCGCATGTACGGTGTAGAGGGTAAGCTGCTGGGTGCCATCAAGAGTTTTTATGATGGTAGTGAAGCATGTGTAAGGGTTAATGGGCATGTAAGTGAATGGTTCACGATCGGTGTGGGCGTGCGACAAGGGTGTGTGATGTCTCCATGGTTGTTCAATATATATATGGATGGGGTGATGAGAAAAGTAAAAACACGAGTAATGGAGAGAGGGATGGAGATGGTAATGAATGGTGATGGATGGAATGTCTCAAATTTGTTGTATGCTGATGATGCAGTACTGCTTGCAATTACCGGACAAGAACTTGGTAGGCTATTGCAGAGTTTTGCTGATGTCTATAAGCGTCATGCCTTGAGAGTAAATGTGTAAAAGAGTAAAGTGATGGTTACTGAGAGAGAAGGTGACTCCCAGTGCAATGTAACAGTGAATGGAGAGAGACTGGCATTGGTGAGAGAGTTCAAATACTTTGGTAGAGTGATAGAAAAGAGAGGAAAATGTGCAAAAGAAGTTGAAAGTTGAGTGACACAAAGAAGAAAAGTAGCTCACGCAATGAAGGCCTTGATAAGAAACAGAGGCTTGAGTGTTGCAGCTGCACGAAGCTTACATGAGGGAGTGTTAGTGCCAACTTTAACATATGGATGCGAGACTATGGTATGGCATGAAAATGAAGAGTCAAGAGTAAGAGCAGTGGAGATGGGACTGCTGAGGAATGCATGTGGAGTACAGAGGGTGCGTAGGACACGAAATAATGTAATTCGTGAAAGATGTGGAGTGAGGAAGTCGGTGGACACCAGAATCGAAGAGAGTGTACTAAGATGGTATGGTCATGTCGAGAGAATGGATAACAGTAGAGTGGTGAAAAAGGTATATCTGAGCGAATTTGAAGGAGGGAGGAGGCGAGGTAGGCCAAGAAGAAGGTGGAGAGATATGGTGGATGAGTGTGTGGGGAAGAGAGGTTTGGAAGTCGGTGAAGCTAGGGAACTGACAAGAGATCGAGCTGGTTGTATGAATGTTGTAAGAAGTGCGTGATCAGGGATTTGGAACCCCTCATTTACGTGACAGCGTCCGGATTGACTCTATCGGATACGTTTATGTGAAGCTACAAAACGTGGTGAATGTTTTTGGCGTATCCGATCGAGCCGGGATTCCGGGGGCTTGAATGATGAGTGAATGGAAGCGTGGCCCATTGGATTGGGCAAATTTTGGCTGTCTGGACATTGCTACTCCTCACCCTGCCCTAGGGTGGGAAAGGAGGTCAGGATGATGATGATGATGATGATGATGATGATCATCATCATCATCATCATCATCATCACTGCTATTATTATTATTATTATTATTATTATTATTATTATTATTATTATTATTATTATTATTATTATTATTATTATCAGTTGTTGTAGCATTAGCAGTAGTAGTAGTAGCTAGTAGTAGTAGGTTTATACAGATAGCTCACAACCTCCTAAATATTGCAGGAATAAATCAAATGTTTTCTTTCATAAGCACGAATGGAAACGAAAATAAATGATATAGATAGAAAGTGGTCAGTACAGAAGAATTTAGCATCCAAAGTTTAATAAAATCTTAAAAATTCTTCAATTATTACCTGAAAATTTGATCGTAGTCAGAGAGCCAATAAGGGAGAGGAGAAGGGTAGAGAAAATAAAGCAAATAAATCCTTGAGAGATCTTTAAGTACTGTACTTTAAAAAATAAAGCTCGTCTATACTCTTTTTACTCTATCTTGGCCCACATTTTCGTCCCTTTGCAGCTTATTTCACGTAGCTTAGTGACAGAAAAAGTGCTATGGCTCTACCTCGTGATTTCAATTGCACTTCCTCGTGACTAGCATCCTATTTCAGCACTAGTCTATCGCTATAACTCAGCATTCAAGATGGACATATGGCAAATTTAAGCCAGGTAAGAGTGAAAAGGGAATAGTAAGTAATCCGACGTTGCTCCATAAGAAGGAAAGTAGGGTCCCTGGGCTGGGATATTCACCTCCGATATTTAAGGCAACGGTGACCACCCTCACTAATCCCTGAGTAGCATTAAGTTAGCAATAAACCACAACCACCCCTCAGATGGAACTAAAACAGGCTGATTTAGTTATATGGTTACCACCCAGCGTAGGACATGGTTTCCTGGGATACAGGAATCTATTTGGCCGGTCACTCAATGGAGAGAGAGAGAGAGAGAGAGAGAGAGAGAGAGAGAGAGAGAGAGAGAGAAGTACTTAGAGGGGCATGAAGGATACAGTCAAGAGTCACAAGGAAGAGCTTTGAGGATAAGGGGTAAATTAGATAAGGGGTAAATAAGATAAGGGGTAAATAAGATAAGGGGTAAATTAGATAAGGGGTAAATTAGATAAGGGGTAGATTAGATAACGGGTGGATTAGACATAGGGTAGATTAGATAAGGCGTAGATTAGATGGGGGTAGGTTAAAGTAGAAGTATATCATAATAGCAGTCCAGTAACAAATGGATGAAGGCAGATGTAAATGGGAGCAGGTAGACTTAAATGGATGCAGGCAGATTTAAAGGGATACAGGCAGATTTAAATGGGAGCAGGTAGATTTAAATGGGTGCAGGCAGATTTAAATGGGAGCAGGTAGATTTAAATGGGAGCAGGCAGATTTAAATGGGAGCAGGTAGATTTAAATGGGAGCAGGCAGATTTAAATGGGAGCAGGTAGATTTAAATGGGAGCAGGTAGATTTAAATGGGGGCACCTACTTTAGAGGTGTTCGTCTTGCCGTAAGGTGATATGGATGCTGGTGGTGGTGGTGGTGGTGGTGGTGGTGGTGGTGATGAGTGAATACTGAAATGCACTTTTACTATGAAATATTTGCATCTCTAGTAAAATGTCTTTTTCCTTTTAACTTCACTTTAGTCTGATCATTCGGTATTAATCTGGATGAAATTGGTAAGAAATTGGATGAAACTGGATAAAATGAACGTTAATATTTGGAAATCTAAATAAAATAATTGTTGAACGATACGCACAGCCTTATACCTGCATGAAAAATTTTGCTCCGAGTTGTAGACTTATGAAATTTTATCGCTTTCAATATGTGCCTATTTTCTGTGGCTGTTGCTATCACTCCTGTCTGTCTGTCTGTACGGATGTCTGCTTGTCTGCTTGTTTGTCTGTCTGTCTGTCTGCCTGTCTACTTGTCTGTCTGTCTGTCGGTCGGTCTCTCTATCAACCTGTATACATGTCTGCTTGCCTGTCTGTCTGTCTGTTTATCTGCCTGTCTCTGTCTTGCTATATATCTATCGGTCTGTCTGTCCCAGACTATATGACTGTTTGCCTGTCTGCCTTTCTGGTTATCTGTCTGTCTCAACAATATGTCTGTCTGTCTGTCTCTGTCTACCTGTATGCATGTCTGCTTGTCTAACTGCCCTGTCTGTCTAACTCTGTCTGACTATCTGTCTGTCTGTCTGTCTAACTGTCTGTGTCTCTCTGTCTACCTGTATGCATGTCTGCTTGTCTGTCCGACTGTCTGTCT
The DNA here is from genome assembly GCF_032717465.1 of Coenobita brevimanus. Classification (NCBI taxonomy): domain Eukaryota; kingdom Metazoa; phylum Arthropoda; class Malacostraca; order Decapoda; family Coenobitidae; genus Coenobita; species Coenobita brevimanus. The sequence goes on from NC_137069.1 coordinate 15,696,272, forward strand.
GTCTGTCTGTCTGTCTAACTATCTGTCTAACTATCTGTGTCTGTCTGTCTGTCTGTTGTCTGTCTGTCTCTGTCTAACGTTATATATCACTACTTTACCTTCAAGACAGGCCGCACTTGTCCCCCATCGTCTCAAAGTGTGTGTTAACTCCACTGCTTCTTTCTCCTCCATCATTCTCTCTCTCTTCTCCACAAAGTTCTTATTATTCCTCAGTGTTGGTCTTTCCTTCCCAACTTTCAAACAGCAAACAAGGCTAAGACACTCCAACGCACTCAAAGCAGCCACGCAACACACACACACACACACACACACACACACACACACACACACACACACACACACACACACACACATACTATCATCATCATCATCATCATCATCACCACCACCCTAACAATAAAATTAAATACTTACAGAGAGAAAGAGAGAGAGAGAGAGAGAGAGAGAGACGTCTTCCCTCCTTTCTCTTCACATCACATCACTGTTAGACATGGCATTCCTAATTGAAACTTCTCTCTCTCTCTCTCTCTCTCAGACAGCCATCCTTGTCACACCAAACTGAGTCGGAAAAAGTCATTAAGAATCTTTTTCATGTCGCTTTCAGTGTACATTTGCGACTTGCTGCCGAATTTTGAATGGGAGTGAATGGTCGCCTCTCTTCTTTGGCAAATACGAGTACGTCGTTTTCTGTTGCCTGGACGACAGAAGAAGGGGAAGACTTGGCTCTTTTATCTGGTCGTGGGTGGGGAGGAAGTATTATGCTGGTGAGAGGATGGGTGCTTTAATTTTGATTCACATACATAAAGAAAAAGAAAACACACACACACACACACACACACACACACACACACACACACACACACACACACACACCGCTCGCTGGTGCAGTGGTAACGCTCTCGCTTGCCAACTGGTGGACGGGAGTTCGCGCCTCGCTCAGGTTGCGAAAAGTTTCACTGACGAAGTGGGTGGTTACTGTCCCCCTTGAGCAAGGGGACGGGTGTGTGCGTGTGTGAAGGTCACAGCCTTGCCCTTAGATCGGACTATATGAGCTCTCAGCTCCCTTCCCGGAGGGTAAAAGCTGACGATCACGACCATCAAGTGATCCTGACCGACCCGGTGAATTACACACACACACACACACACACACACACATCCACTGGTTATACAAGAACACACACACGTAAACGCACACACGAATAGACAGGTACTCGCACTGGAAAAAAAAATGGTACAGTAAGACACGCATAAATCCATCTAATACACACACACACACACACACACACGCACGCAATAAAATTAAGGGTAGGGCATTTTCGAAACCGTATACTAGCCTAATGCCCGTAACTACAGTATATTCTTAATGCCTTGGTGAAAAGTGTTTTTCAATTATCCGTGACTGATTTTTTTGTCGTGTGTGTGTGTGTGTGTGTGTGTGTGTGTGTGTGTGTGTGTGTGTGTGTGTGTGTGTGTGTGTGTGTGTTTTACCCTGAAGCTCAGGTTGCATTCAAATTAGAAAAGTACAATAAATCGCCAAGGCAAAGGTGTACAGAATTCTTTAACTCCACTTAAAAAAACAGCCATCACAGAAAAAACACACTTACTAGAAACAAGTGACTGTTAGGAGGAAACGAGGATCCCTGTTCCGTCCAAGCCTCAGGTTCTATTACTACATCATTAACCCGGTGCATCGTTTCATCCCGTCGATCACATATTTGAAGCTAGAGAGAGAGAGAGAGAGAGAGAGAGAGAGAGAGAGAGAGAGAGAGAGAGAGAAATAAACGGAGGACCGTAGTAAAAGAGAAGAATTAACTGAGAGGAAAATAGGAACAGGGAAATATGGAGGTGGGAAGAAAGGAGAAGAGGAGGAGAGAGAAAAGTGGAAGAAAAATAATACAAAGGAGAGAGAGAGAGAGAGAGAGAGAGAGGGTGGAGCTTTGGAGTAGGACTGGAAATATAATAGTGGTTGAAATTAAGAGACTGCTATCGAGAATGAGGTCGAGGGTGAGGTGGAGGCTGAGATACTGAGTAGCTGGTCCAGGTCAAATTAAAGACGGTGCTTGAGATCCACAATGATTCCGAAGTCGAGATCGAGACTGAGGTTCAAGTCAAAGTAGAGACCAAGATTTAACGCACAGTCGATGTTGAGACGATGTGGAAAATACGTTGTGATCGAAATAGAGAACAAGGTTGTAGGCAAAATCGAGATCGAGGTCGAGAAGGAGGTTGACATCGAGAAGGAGGTCGAGGTCGAGGAGGAGGTCGACATCGAGGAGGAGGTCGAGGTCGAGGAGGGGGTCGAGGTCGAAGTCAAGTCTGAGGTCGAAATAAAGACTGAGACCAAGGCCACGATCGAGGTTTACTTTCGTTCGAGACTTTGGTTAAGACTGAAGAGGAGGGGGTAAATTTTGGATGATGTGAAGTGAGGTGATGTGAAGTGAGGTGAGATGATTCAAGGTGAGGTGAGACGATGCGAGGTGAGGTGAGGTGAGGTGAGGTGAGGTGAGGTGAGGTGAGGTGAGGTGAGGCGAGGCGAGGCGAAGCGAGGCGAGGCGAGGTGAGGTAAGATAAGGTAAGGTGTAGTGAGGTGAGGTAAGGTGAGGTTCGGGTATGGGTAGTGATGAGGGGTGAAGGAATGAGGTAGGATGAAGGTGGAGGGGGGGAGTGGGGGGCAGGGAAGGGGTGGGGTGGGGAGTGGGGAAGGGGGTGTGGGTGGGGTTGGGGTGAGGTGGGGATGGAAGTGGGAGAGGGGATGGGGATGTAGGTGAGAGTGAGGAAGGGGGTGTGGGTGCGGGGGAGAGGGGGGGAGAAGGGGAAGAAGGTAGAAATGGGAGCGAGGTAGTGATGGGGGTGGGAGTGGAAGTGGAGGTAGGAACGGAGGTGAGAGAGTGGATACGGGGTTAGGAATAAAAGAGACAGGTGAAGCTGGAGGTGGAGAGGGGTGGAAGGGTTAGGTGGAATTATCCGTGTTTTCCGTAATTCCCCTTGATAATGCTAATGATCTGGCCATCGACGCGTGTGTGGCGCTAATCAGACTAATCATTAACCTACCTGGCTAATTAGGGGAAGGTAATTACATGCGTCGATGGGCCGTGGGGTAATTCATTTATTAAATTAAGCTTTTTTATTTCACTTTATTCTTGCTATTTTCAGACGATTTTACTCAGCTTATTAAAGACTGCGATTTAACTCTTTTTTTTCCTAATTACATACCATTATTTACCTTATTTCTCCTAACAATTTTTTTCAGCTTTGAACAGAGGGAGAGAGAGAGAGAGAGAGAGAGAGAGAGAGTAATGAGGGATAATTTTCTGTCACCGATATATATACGTAAAAAAACGTATTTTCTTCCCCTGATTTCAATGTTAAAAAAATTGCTATATGATTAAAACAGCATAGGTCCATGATTTTATTTTTTAAGTTAAAAGACAATTTGAGGGAACTTTAGCCAGGAAAGTAATAGGGATTGTGTGTGTGTGTGTGTGTGTGTGTGTGTGTGTGTGTGTGTGTGTGTGTGTGTGTGTGTGTGTGTGTGTGTGTGTGTGTGTGTGTGTGTGTGTGTGTGTGTGTGTGTGTGTGTGTGTGTGAGAGAGAGAGAGAGACGTCGATGAGTTTGACAAGTACAGGATGAAAAAAAATGATACAGAATTTCAGACTAAAACTTAACCCTTTCAGTGCGAGATCTGTGAAATAAATGGTCTACTTGTGGCGCTGATATTGTTTTATTCGTTTGTTTTTCCTTCCTCCATTCTATTATCAAAAACAATAATAAATAAATCCCACACTAAATATTACCAAGCAAGGTGTAGCCAGTGGGAAGTAATGGAGTTCACGCGCGCTCACAGTACGCCAGAAACAGTAAAGAAAATTTGGGCAATAATTTTCATCATCAAGAAAGTCCACCGGCTTTGCTTTGGTGCCTTACTTGTGCGCTAATTTTGTTTTTATTTCTTTCCTTGATAAATAAATA
>NC_137069.1:15702741-15752741 GCF_032717465.1 Coenobita brevimanus
GGAGGAGATGGGGAGGGGATTGGATGGGGAGGGGACTGGATGGGGAGGATGGAGAAGGGGGATAGAATGGGAGAGAAGAGGGGACAGGATAGGGAAGATGGGTAGAATGGGGGAGATGGGGAGGGGGATAGGATCTGGAGGATGGGGAGGGGGACTGGATGGAGGAGACGAGGGGAGGGGGACTGGATGGAGGAGACGAGGGGAGGGGGATAGGATGGGGAGTGGGATAGGATGGGGAGTGGGATAGGATGGGGAGGGGGATAGGATGGGGAAGGGGATAGGATGGGGAGGGGGATTGGATGAGGGAGAAGAGGGGAGGGGGATTGGATGAGGGAGAAGAGGGGAGGGGGATTGGATGGGGAGGGGGAGTGGATGGGAGAGAAGAGGGGAGGGGGATAGGATGGGGAGGATGGAGAAGATGGGGTGGGGGAATTGGTGGGGAGGATGGGGAGGGGGATTGGATGGGGAAGAAGAGGGGAGGGGGATTGGATGGGGAAGAAGAGGGGAGGGGGATTGGATGGGGAAGAAGAGGGGAGGGGGATTGGATGGGGAGGGGGATTGGATGGGGAGGGGGATAGGATGGGGAGGGGGATAGGATGGGGAGGATGGGGGGAGGGATAAGAGGAATGATGAGAGGACAGGAAAGGGGAAAGGGATGGATATGAGAGAGAGAGAGAGAGAGAGAGAGAGAGAGAGAGAGAGAGAGAGAGAGAGAGAGAGAGAGAATTAGAAGGTGGGGAGAGACTGAACTTGGAGTACAAAGGAGTACAAAGGAAAGCAAACAGGAACAGACCTTATGGTCCTATCGAGGCTGTTTGTTTCAGAGTAAACTATGACTACGAGATCGAACCCTACATGCTGAAGGATAAGGATACGAAAACAAGTAGGCTCCCCCCGCCTCCAAACCCTCCAGTTAAAACTGGCAAGAAAATGTGAGAAACACCACCATGCTGCATGGAAAAACTGACATGGAAATTTCATAGGAAAGACTGAAAAGGAAAAGCTACATTCTATAATACATTATCTATAAGCTACCAGTATGAATAACCTGAAAGACAAAGTAGTAAAGTACAATGAATAATCGAATAAATAAATAACTAATGCATGTCGCTATGTACGGGTACGCTGAGTTGACGGGGCATCTGCGGACACAGCGTGGAAATTGCACAGGGAGGGAGAAATGTTTGCAGGGGGAGGAAAAGTGGTATGAGAGAGATTCGAGAGACGGAGGGCTTGGAGGAAAGTGGGGGGAGGGGAGGAAGAACAGGAGGAGGAGGAATATTGGAGGACATAGGAGTGGAGGGGTATTGGTAGAGAGAAGAAAGACTGCAGAGGGAGAAGAGCAAAATAATCTATCTTGTTTCTCAGATTAAGAGTATAATAGGGGATATATCAGGCTAAATAATAAGACTGATGATGATGATGATGATGATGATTAGTAGTAGTAGTAGTAGTAGTAGTAGTAGTAGTAGTAGTAGTAGTAGCAGTAGTAGTAGTAGTAGTAGTAGTAGTGGTGGTGGTGGTAGTAGTGATGGTAGTAGTGATGGTATAATAGTAGTGGTAGTAGTAGTGGTAGTTGTAATAATAATAATAATAATAATAATAATAATAATAATAATAATAATAATAAATAAATAAAAATAATAACAGGGCTCTAGGTTATCCACAGACCTAGCAGTTCCTACCATAAAAAAATGCATTGTTTCTTCTACTGCTACTACTCCTACTACTACTACTGCTACTACTACCACTACTACTATTTAACAACAACAACAACAACAACAACAACAATAATAATAATAATAATAATAATAATAATAATAGCAATAGTACTACTACTACTACTACTACTACTACTACTACTACTAATAATAATAATAATAATAAACTTTAACATATCAAAATTATTTTTCAAAGCTAGAGGTCAGAGATAATCCTTCATTTCATGTTTCTCTGCATTCCTAATTTTTCCTTCTCCTTGGCTCCCTTCTTGCCTCTCCTTCTTCCTTCTTCTTTGCCTCCACCTATTTTCTCTCCCCATTCTCTTCTTCCTCCTCCTCCTCCTCCTCCTCCGTACTGTTTACCAGGAGGTGGACTATGCGATATCACAGAAGCCTGCGATGAGGTCACAAAAGACTCAAATGATAAAACTGTATACGTCATCCATGTTGGTACAAATGATCTGAAGCGCAATAGATCGGAGGAATTGCTAGCAATGTATCATGAAATGATTAAACGATTCAAAACTAAGTCCACTAATGTGATAATATCTGGTATACTCCCAAGGAACAAGGCAGAGAATAATTTCTATGATAAGGCCTTCAGCACAAATAAGCGACTCAAATTCCTCTGCACGCAAGAGGGAGTTGCCTTTGTCAATCTGTGGGACCAGTTTTATGAGCAACATACTCTATTCCAGAAAGATGGTCTCCATTTGAACTCGGAAGGAGCGACACGGCTAGGTAGACTTTTACACGATAAAGTTGCCCTCTTCAAATAAAATAACGCGTCACGTCCAGGAGCAGTAACCTCAAGGTAAATACCCACAAAGTCAGATCATCAACTGTCTGGGACGGAATTAGAGTCTGCTATGTTAACGCACGTAGTCTGCGCAACAAGTTTGAGGATTTAGAATCTCTTATTTACCTAGAAAATTATGACATCGTTGGCATCACAGAATCCTGGATTAACACATCTGACCGTGACTTTCTAGCGGAATACTCATTAACAGGGTACAATATTTTCAGCTGTGAGCGACCACATCGAGCTGGTGGCTTTGTTTTACTATATGTGAAAACTAGTCTCCATCCCCTTGTGCTATCCAAACCCAGTATTACTAACATAGATGCCAGTTATGTTCAGCTAAGTATTAATTCGCACAAAATAAACATATGTCTTGTCTATCGTCCTCCAACACAGTCACCTAAGACAGATGAAAAACTTTACAATCAAATTGTGGAAATTTGTTGTCAAGAGGATAGCGTAATTTTTGGAGACTTTAATTTATCGGTAACAAAGTGGGGGCAACCGCTAACTGAACACTCAGGACAAGAGCTTTATACGAATCTTCAAGAAAGCGCCCTTTCCCAACACGTAGAATACCCAACGAGAGGAAACAATATTCTAGACATCATCTTAACTACGAATGATAACCTAGTCAGCAACGTTGAAAACAGACCTGAGTTTAGTTCCAGAGATCATTGGGTTAAACAGTTTAATATTACTACTGAAAAAGTAAAAGAAACAGAGAGCAAAGAAAAGGTCCCAGATTATCGTAGAGCTGATTTCAGCAGGCTCAGAGTGCTACTTGCAACTGCAGGTTGGAATCAAATGTCTGAAACCAATGACATAAACCATGCATGGGAAATATTCACCAAAAAAATTAATGAAGCGTTAAAGTCATGTGTGCATCCTGTTCCTTCCTTCCTTCTCCTCCTCCTTCTTCCTCCTCCCCTTCCTTTTACCGGTACCGATACCTCATCTCCGTTTTTCCCCTCCCTCAATGTTTCCTATTACATTACCTTTCCCCTTCCAATCAAATTTTCCCACCTGCCCCACACATGTACACTCTTCCTCTGCCCCATTCCAAATTAGTTTCCCCTCTCTTCTCTCCTTGTTATATCCTTTCTCTCTCTCTCTCTCTCTCTCTCTCTCTCTCTCTCTCTCTCTCTCTCTCTCGTCTTGCAATAAGTTTTCCTTGATATGTTTTCTCCCTCTGCGTGTCAGTCTCTCTTTTCCTTACCCTTCCTCACACACACGCACATCCATCTTAATCTCTCTCTCTCTCATACTGTCCATCTTCTCTTTCCGACACTTCATTTCTCCCCTCCTCCTCTTCATTTCTGCCTTATTTTGCTCTGCTCTACTCTCTCTCTCTCTCTTTCATAGGGTTCATCTTCTCTTTCCGACACTTTTCTCCCTGCCTCCTCCTCATTTCTACCTTATTTTGCGCTTCTCTCCTCTCTCTCTCTCTCTCTCTCTCTCTCTCTCTCTCTCTCTCACTTTTCCCTTTATTTCTCCTATCTCCTTCCCTCCTTCCCTCATTTTCTCCACCCTCATTCTTTCACACACACACACACACACACACACGACCTTCTTTCCCTCCCACACGCCTCTGTCTCACTCCCTCACTTTTCTCTCACTTTTCTTTCAGAGTGTGGCAAAGCTCCCTTGGTCCTCCTCCCTGACAGAGATTGTCGCATTTCTTTAACACCAATACTCTCTCTCTCTCTCTCTCTCTCTCTCTGGCACTTCATTCTCCCTGCTCTTCATTCTTGCCATACTTTGCTTCCCACTTCCCACCTGTGCCTCTCTATCCTTTTATCTATCTATCTGTCTGTCTATCTATTTCTGTCTGTCTATCAGTCTATCTGTCTGTACATCTATCAACCGTACATTTATTTATTTCTTCATTTTCCCCCCTTTCTCTCTCTCTCTCTCTCTCTCTCTCTCTCTCTCTCTCTCACACACACACACACACACACACACACACACTAAGTTTCAAAACACAATGGTCACCTTTCATTGTGTAAATGGTCCCTTTCACGTGTTTCTGAGAATTTCGTCCATTTTTCATATTTTCCTGTGAACGTTTTGGTTTGTTAATGAGCTCGTTAGTGTTGTTAGTGAGAAAAATATGCTGCTGTTGCCAGAGGTAATGATAGGCTGCGTACATAGGCATACACTCACATAAGTATACATATGGACTTACATAAACGCGCACACACACACGATACATGTAATTTCTCAGACACGCACACGCTCACGCATTTTTACAACACATACATGCACTATGGTACACACACACACACACACACACACACACACACACACACAAACCAATACATAAACACTCTGACACACATATGATCACAAACATTCGCAACAAATACATGCAATATGGCACACACACACACACACACACACACACACACACACACACACACACACACACACACACACAAAACATCAACAACAACAACAATACATGAACACTGACACACACGCTCACAAACATTCGCAATGTGGTAGGACTCCATATTATAATTGCAAATCATAATAGATAGATAGATAAATAGATAGATAGACAACCCTCTGCGAGCCTGGGAAAAGGAAATGAGGTTTGCAAGTTACACTAAGGAAAGCTGACGACAGCGGCCAGTAAGGAGATGATGCAGTTAGCTGTCAGCAGTCCTCTCGTGAACAAAGACCTACTCCATCCACGAGGAACACACGTGACACACCCCTGCTACACCCGAATTTAGGAAAGAGAGCTCAGACGGAGATTAGCGACAGAGCAGGCAGGAGAGAAGGGGACAAGCGATACTAGAGACAGGTCACGGGGAGAAGGGCTGGGCAATTTGAGAGAGAGAGAGACAGATAGCGAGACAGGGAGGTAGCTACCCGGGACTTATACTTCGTTCCGTGTGAAAGACTTGTTAATATTTCCAAGACAAATAAAAATAGTCCCATACTATTCTTTACCTCTCCTGTCACTACATGACAAATGGGAAGTTACTACAAGATATAAAAGCCGCTCGACCACAAGTCTAAAATATATATATATAACTCAACTACAACTTAAGCACAAAGAACCACAAAGTATTTTATGACAAATGTCATTTATGACATTTGGTAGCAGCGAACGTATACGAACCTCGTCTACGAATCAACATTAAATTCCTACAAAATATCAAGATTGAAAACAAGAATATCTCTCTCTCAACCAACAACACAACCAGCTCCTGACACTTCTCTCCATCCAGCCCCCTCCGTCTCCCAGATCATCATGCTGATGCAGAGGTCAAGAGATCACACGACGCCTTGCAAGTAGTTTAACAAAATATTGATACGATCTTGCAATTTCTACGACGAATCAGCGAACTACAACCATCTACAATCAACTACAAATAACAACTCTACGTCGTCTGTATAATCTTCTACACGCACCTACAAGTAGCGGCAGTCTTCATCCCACAACGGGTAAATCACTAGAGAAAAGGACCGAGAAAACATCGACATAGAAAAACGGAACAAACAAACGAAGAGTGAGACACGACTCATAACTCATCTTACTCACTCATCTTCACTCAAGTTACTCATCGCTACTCATTCACTCACCACAGCTACCAGTGTGGGAAGTCGACGTCATCATGCGTGCTTGCTGAACAGACGCCGCGTCAGTCAACAAACCACCTGCACCACCAGTCACACCATTCCCACCACGGTAAAAATTAGTGAGTTACATAGTTACTTCATTTATACAATACACAGTGATAGACAATAAGCTTCTGCACAAACATATAAAACGTGCTGTATAGTTACAGCTTAAATACACATACTTACTTCAGTTATCTGCATAACTCAAACACTAAATAATCACCAACAATAAATATTCTACACTGTATATATTCATTCATTTATTATAACATTTATTTACTACCAACGAGTGTTACCATATATACCTACATAAAATACGTGTTTCATACATACAACTATACATTATTATAGCTACAAAGTGATAAAGAAAATATACCATCACAGTTACTCAGTGAGCAATTAAAAGAACTGCATTTAACATTTATTAATTAAAGCTACCTAGTGGAAACATATAAATTAAGTTACAAGGTAAAGTAGAAAAAAAAAAAAATGGCCAACACAAATGACGTTAGCAAGAGTGAACATCTTCAACACAATCGTGAAGACAATGATTTCCACACAGTGCTGACACACACATTACTCACGATAGGTACAGGTGAACAACTAGTCAGTGTGTATAGTTAATACTGCATATAGTGTATATATATATATATATTTTTTATATAAAATAACAAAATATGGGACTATATAATATCATTTTCAGTAATACCTGTGCAATATAAACTAAACTTTAACAAAGTATCTCAAGGAAATTAGTCAGCAATTATGCAACCATGAACAACATGGAAAAAGCGTACACAAGCGAAGAAAAACAAACTATAGAAAATCAATACATACAAAAAAAAAAAAAGAAAGAAAGAAAGAAAGAAAAGTAAGAAAGAAAAAAGAGAAACAGAGTAAGATCACATAACAAACAAATGAAAATAAGTGTAAGTGTTACTACATATGCCAAAATACCACATAAACTACAAACAAAAAAGCAAATTGTTGTCTCCACAAACAAGTGGGATGGCACATCATCACTATCATCGACCGCAGCATATGTTAGGACTGCAATTATTACAATTATGTAATTCCATATTATAATTATGTAACGACAAACGATTACATTATGTTACACTTGCTACAATTATGTAACTACAAACAATATGTACCAATTTATGTAACAGTTGCATTAACAAGATGTAACTTTTATGTAACTTTAACTACAATTATAAGGCCAAGACACTTATGTAATAGTTGCATTAACAAAATGTAACTACAATTATAAGGCCAACACAATTATGCATTAACACAATATTTTGTAACAATTCATAAAATGTTTCAATTATGTAGTACCACAATGTTAGTACAATATTATAAGTCATACAATTATAGCACAATTCTGTATTACCAGTATCATCATACAAGTTAGGTGAAATATTAGACATTAATAAAGTGATAACTCTATGTAATGTATAACCTAGCAGTATTACCATTGCACAATTATATGCGTATGTCTGTTGTACATACACGTCTTACAAAGTGTTATACAACAACCATTGCATTTATTCAAATATGTATACAACTTGTTTAAAATGTAATATTACTGAATAATCACTATTTACTATGAATATTATATATATACAATATTCATACAATTATGTTACTTTTACAATATTATGTATTTCACTTAATTAGCTTATAAGTTCATTATAATATATATATAATATGTATTAATATGTTATGACTATTAAATGTCGATGGTACGCCATTTTTGCGCGGCCGAGCAGTGTGGTAGGACTCCATATTATAATTGCAAATCATAATAGATAGGTAGATAAATAGATAGATAGACAGCCCTCTGCGAGCCTGGGAAAAGGAAATGAGGTTTGCAAGTTACACTGAGGAAAGCTGACGACAGCGGCCAGTAAGGAGATGATGCAGTTTGTTGTCAGCAGTCCTCTCGTGAACAAAGACCTAGTCCATCCACGAGGAACACACGTGACGCACCCCTGCTACACCCGAATTTAGGAAAGAGAGCTCAGACGGAGATTAGCGACAGAGCAGGCAGGAGAGAAGGGGACAAGCGATACTAGAGACAGGTCACGGGGAGAAGGGCTTGGCAATTTGAGAGAGAGAGACAGATAGCGAGACAGGGAGGTAGCTACCAGGGACTTATACTTCGTTCCGTGTGAGAGACTTGTTAATATTTCCAAGACAAATAAAAATAGTCCCATACTATTCTTTACCTCTCCTGTCACTACATGACAAATGGGAAGTTACTACAAGATATAAAAGCCGCTCGACCACAAGTCTAAAATATATATATATAACTCAACTACAACTCAAGCACAAAGAACCACAAAGTATTTTATGACACAAAGTCATTTATGACAGCAAGACATACATGCACTATGGCACACGCACGCACACACACACACACACACACACACACACACACACACACACACGCACACACACACACACACATCAACAACAACAACAACAATACATGAACACTCTGACACACATGCTCACAAACATTCGCAAGACATACATGCACTATGGCGCACACACACACACACACATACACACATTTATTTTTTAATAAGGCGCTCTCCCAGTTCTACACTTCACCCTTTCAGGTCGAAGACTTCACTTAACAAAATCCTTCTGTTATTTTTGTTCATTACTTATTCACTTATTATTTACCTGGCATAGATACGTAACCTCATCTTAGCTCAGGTGATGGCCGGGTGTAGTCGGATTGGGGGATAAATTCGACTAGTAACCAAGGAGACTCATTCACACCTCATACCTAGAGCCCATAGAATTTCATGCCAACATGTAACACAGAATACAGTAGGAGTGTAAGGTGTAACTAGCAAAATAAATCGCTTAGGAAAAGGTGTTAGGGAGCAAAATTTTGACACTGAGTCGTCCACTTCCATCAGACTGATGGTGGACTGCAGGAGAAGGGGAACTTAAACCTGCAGTCCACTGGGTTCTAGTTCAGATGGGCTTGGTTTAAAACAGCAGCCGCAGCAACAAAAACTACTATACCGTTCGCGTTACCCTGATTCTCTTGTGCCACGCCCCCTTCTGATGCCCCGCCCACTTCCAGCTCTACTCGTTGCTGATTGGCTGAGATAAGTATTCTTCTTACTGACAATAATGAGCCTTACCACGCAACAGTATCGTATTATTTACTTTTACTTTGAATTCATTTCTGTTTGACAAAGGAAACACTAAAATTTGCTAACTGAATCAAAATCGATTTGAAAAAAAACACGCCTCCTCCTCTCGCGACGGCAGCTGAATTTTGGCGCCAAGGAAGTTCGGAGCTTGGCAATAACACATCGCAGCTGTGCCGCTGTTGCTATTAAACATTAAGTCATCTGTTGCCTGGTAATTTACCACAGTATCATAAACATATTGTAATTTTCCTTATTTATTTCCTTCATTAATTTCATTAAAATTAGAGGAATCGAATACAGAAGTAGGATAACGAAATGTCACTGGCTTCGCCTACTCAATACAGTATAATTATTTATACCAACAATGCCGTATAAGAATTTTGATTCTATACACGTGGTCATTAAAATATTATAGAGGGAAAATGGTTGTGTGTGTGTGTGTGTGTGTGTGTGTGTGTGTGTGTGTGTGTGTGTGTGTGTGTGTGTGTGTGTGTGTGTGTGTGTGTGTGTGCGCGCCAGTCCTCTTAAATTCATCTCCCGTTCCTCTGTTACTTTTGTTCTATATTTCTTATCGTCTTTCCTTTTCCATCTATATAAGGAAAAAGTCAGAACGGTTCTTTGTAGAATGTATACCTTTTTATTTTCATAGAGGGAACTTTCGTTACTTCATAAACCTTTCAGGCCGATGACGTTGCTTGGTACTTTTTTCCAACATCCTTTACTACAAAACATTTCCTAGTTAAATGGAAAAGATATCATTGCAGTTAAAGGGTTAAATAAAAGTTTTGTTGCTTCGATTAGCTAGAGCGCCTGACATGTTTACCTGATGGTGGCTCGGCAAGAATGACTCAGAACAGAAGTCAGAACTCCTACTCTGGCCGATGGGTGAGTGGGCGGGGCCAAGGGGGTGGGGCACAAGAGAATCAGGCAAACGCTAAGGGTAAACTGCTACTACTACTACCCCTCCTCCTCCTCCTGTGACTCACTCTTCGCTGAACTGAATTATTTGACGTCAGATGATATAGGCTACTAGAGTTGTCTAGACCATGAATGGGTTACACGAAGATACTGAACGTAATTAATGCTCTGACAACCGTTTTTTTACCATTGTCTTGCTCTCCTCGGACGATTTTAGTCAGCTGTAGATTTTTTTTTTTTTCCGAACTAGGTGGTCTCCATAAACCCCTTAACAGCAAAATGTGGTGGTGGAGAGGGACGCCTTCACGTGATGGCACTGATATAGCCCGCAGGTGGAGCTACGCGGCTACGCAAACGCCCCTGTGCCATCCCTATCCCCCGAATGAAGGATGGCTGACTGTGGCGTAAGGGTAACTTTGGCCTGCAGTCTACCGGGTTCACGTTCAGATGGGCCCTGGGGTTGCATTTTTATACTCATTTTACTCTAGCTTGGCCCGGGTTTTCGTGCTTTTGCAGCTTATTTCACGTAGCTCAATGGTCGAACAAAACAGTATGACTTTACATCCTTGACACAGCACATCTTCGTGACTGGCATGGTATTCCAGCGTTGATTCTCTGTAACATTTCAGCAGTCAAGACGAGGAGATGGCAAAATTAGGCCAAGTTAGGATAAAAGGAGTATAGCACTACAAGATGTCTCCCTTACGCTGAGGAAAATTGTCTTGTGATGTCTACCTATCTATCTATTGCCAGACGCCTTAATCCCATATGAGGTGGCCACAAACAAATCGCCTCCACGTCACCCTGTCCCCCGCCATTTCACTGCCCTGCTCCCAATTCACAGACCTCCTCTCTCAATGTACCTCTCCACTCCATCCCTCCATCTTGATAGCTTAAATTACATAATCAGATTTGTAAATTGTTGTTTTTGTTTTTGTTGTTTTTGTTCTTGTTCCTGTCGCCCCAGGTTCATCTGCAAGTGAACCCAGTGGACTGCAGGCTGAAGTTCCTCTCCTCCTGCAGTCCACTACCCTCCTTTAACTTGGCCTAAAACTGCGATCTCTCCATCAGTGCCGATTTGCAACAATAGATTAGTTACCGCCGAAGTGGTGACATGTAGAGGTGTATGGTATGTAGGAGGACTGCTGGGCCTTGATAGCAGGCTGTGAAGCCTATGCCCAGAGTCGGATACATAAAAAAAAAATAATAATAATAATAAATAAATTCAAACTGATTATTCCAGACGATTTTATTCAGCTTATTGAGAGAGAGAGAGAGAGAGAGAGAGAGAGAGAGAGAGAGAGAGAGAGAGAGAGAGAGAGAGTTGTGAAAAGTCAGTGTGATAAAAGAAAATGAGACACAGACATGGAAGAGAGCAGATGATGGAGTTAAAAAGAGAAAAGAGGGGGGAAGAGAGGGAGAGAGGAGAAAGCAGAGAAATAAATGTTTCTAAAATATCTGTCTCTCCATCTATCTATCTTTCTGTCAATCTATTTGTCTGTTTGCCTATCTGGATGTGGGCAGGTCACGTCCTTCGTAGAACAGATAACAGATGGACAACCAGGGTAACTGAGTGGCAGCCCAGAGATGGAGTGAGAGGAAGAGACAGAGCACAAAATGGAGAGATGGAGTGAGAAGAAGAGGCAGACGGTGAGCAAGATGGAGAGATGGAGTGAGAGGAAGAGGCAGACAGAGAACGAGACGAAGAGATGGAGCTAGAAGAAGAGACTGACAGAGAAAAAGATGGAGAGATGGAGTAGAGGAAGATGCAGAAAGAGAACAAGATGGAGAGATGGAGTGAGAGGAAGAGGCAGACAGAGAACAAGTTGGAGAGATGAAATTTCATGAAGTGCTGGACTGGATGGAACAAGCTAACAGCCAGAAGGTTAGAGTGGAGAAAGTTGGGAGAGGCCTTTGTCTTGTGATGGATTGTACAGGCAGAGGATGATGATGATGATGATGATAATATCCTACATTCAGTTTCATTTAACTTAAGGTCTCCAGTTGGTATAACACACACACACACACACACACACACACACACACACACACACACACACACACACACACACTCCCTTTAGGCCACTCAGCGGAAACATTAACATCTGTTGGCCGTGCGTAATTTTTCACCTGTGTATGTGTGTGTGTGTGTGTGTGTGTGTGTGTGTGTGTGTGTGTGTGTGTGTGTCCACCAAAGCAAGAGGGTAAAAATGCTTGTTTCAATTTACCTTTTTGGCAGGTAACTGGAGGTGAGGTGTGTAGTGGGAATGATTGTTTGGAAATACTGTTGGTTAATTATATGAGTTGGTGGTTTGTTGGTGGAAATATAACAGTTGGCTAATGAGGCGGTGTGCACTCAATATTGGTGTGTGTGTGTGTGTGTGTGTGTGTGTGTGTGTGTGTGTGTGTGTGTGTGTGTGTGTGTGTGTGTGTGTGTGTGTGTGTGTGTGTGTGTGTGTGTGCCTGTGCGCGCGCGCGCGCGTGTACGTAACCTGCTGTTTGACGTAATTCTGTCTCACCTCAACTAATTTCCGACGATTTAAGTTATTTTTTTCCCTGGTACTGGAGAGGGGCGCCTTCACGTGGTGGCACTGATATAACAGGGCGGTGGAATTTCCCTGATACACAAAGGTCCCTAAGTCCTCTCCTTATCGCATGTTGACAGTCGAGTAACTTGCATTCTTACTACCTCAAGACAATTATATCAGGTGCGTCTTGGGGGGGGGGCCAGGTGTCTCAAGGTATGATTTCCAGTGTCTCCAGCCAGTCCTTTTCTCTGACTCCCACGTACAGTCAAATAACTATTGCACACCTGAGATACGATGGAGGTGAATGTGATCCAGTTTAGTAGGACACACCTGAATCGATTAACCTGGTGCCCTTATAAAACACAGCAGCCAGAATGTGAACGTTTGTGCCATTTCAGTCCTACTAATGACCAAGGGTAATATATGCACTTATAATCATAGGACGCTCCATATACCACAATGCTTCGTCCAGGTTTCAAAATGATCGGTGGGGTAAGATAACGACACTTTTTTGGTTGATTTTACAGGCTGTGACTAATTCGCTCGCTGACGTGTGAAAGGAGTCTGCATTCCCACAAAAACCCATGTACCCTGCTGTCTCCTCTGTGATGCTGCCTTTTTTTTTTTTTTTTTTTTATGCAAGAAAGGAGGACCCAAAGGCCACGAGCCCGCAAACCGTTCCTTCCAAGAAAAAAAACAAAAACAATACAAATGAGAGCCTAATTCAACATCCGTTCATTTCGAGATGCATGGACACACAGCCTTTGAAAGACTGGAGATCATAGGAGCTAGGAAATACAGACAGAGGGAGACAGTTTCAGAGCTGACCTGCTGCATAAATGAAAGACTGGGAGTAACGGTTAACTCCTGCATTAGAGAGTTGAACAGAAAAGGGATGAGGCTTTGTTGCTAGACGGGTGCTACACACCCGTCGTAGAGGAGGAGGGATGCAAGCAGACAGTTCAGAGGAGCAGTGACGAGTGAAGTAGCGACAGAAAAGAGATAATGATGCAACAGTGCGGGGAAGAGACAGAGGTTGAAGGGAACCAGTAAGAGGAGGAGAGTTGATGAGCCGAAAAGCCGTTGACTCCACCCTATTGAGAACAGCTGTATGTGGGGAGCTTCCCCACACATGAGAGTTGTACTCTAAACAGGGGCTAATAAATTAATCTCTTGGAAGCAGATTTTACAAGAGATGCAATATGATTTTTCCAAGATAAGTCCCGAGTGCATGAAACCCCAAGCATATTCAAGGATGATGCAGGATTCCTTAGGGGGTACTCCTGTGGGAGATTGTGTTGAGTTGATAGGTGCAAAAACTGAATTTTTGATGCATTAAAAACAACAAGATTAATTTTACCGCAATGAGAGATACGAGCGAGGTCAGACATTAGGTTTGCCATAGCCTCATCCCTTGTTTGTTGAAGTAACTGCTGAGATGGACGTTGCGGGAACCGAATTGAAAGGTGAAGGGTGGAGTCATCAGCGTACGGGTGGGTTGGGTTAGATGTACAGCTTAGAAGGTCATTGATGAATAAAAGGAAGAGAGTTGGTGACAGGGCAGAGCCTTGAGGAACACCACTGTTGATAGATCTAGAAGAACGATGGCCGTCTACAACAGCAGCTATAGAACGACCAGAAAGGAAGCTATTGGTGAAGGCACAGAAACCGTAAGGGGGCAGTTTGGAAATAAAAGATTTACGCCAGACTCGATCGAAAGCCTTTGAGATGTCAAGTGCAATGACAAAGCTTTCGCCAAAGTCCCGAAAGGGGGATGGCCAGAAGTCTGAAAGGTAGGTGAGAAGATCGCCAGTGGAGCGTCCCTGACGGAACCCATACTGACGATCAGAAAGAAGGTTGTGATAAGAAAGATGCTTTAAAATTTTTCTGTTAAGAATAGACTAGAAAACTTTTGAGACACAGGATGTTAAAGCAATTGGACGATAGTTAGACGGTTGGGAACGGTCACCCTTCAATGGGACTGGCTGAATGAGAGCAGACTTCCAGCAAGATGGAAAGGTACAAGTTGTTATGTAGACCATCATGTAACTCTGTCTATTCCTTCTCAAATATGTACAATTATAGTGATAAACAGTGACAGACAGACACAAACAAACTATGACACAAACACACACACACACACAGGCTTCCCAGACCGAAAGCCGTTTTCTCGTCGGTTAAGGAGGCTCCCTAACGCCTCTTCCTTAGCGATTCATTTTGCTTATTACACCTTACTGCACCACCCACAGAAAGGTACAACATGGTCACGAAGTCCAGGGAAGCATATCAGGTCTTTATAATTTTGTACCTTGCCCCCTTCCTCTATAATTCCCAAGCCTCTTCACCCCCCCCCCTCACCTCCTCCTCCAATTCATCCATCACTCCACTTCACACACTCACGCTCCAGCCTCTTAATTAATACGGATTTCGCGTGTCAAAGGTGTCATGCTTCATTTTGACTGCAACGCTGAATGACCTTCCATGCTCTTATGTTGATGAGAAATTGATGAGAAATATTGGAAGTTAATTCTGACTGTTTCTTGATTTCTTGCCTGTCTCTCATACTAACTTTCTCTCTCTCTCTCTCTCTCTCTCTCTCTCTCTCTCTCTCTAAAACTTTGATAAACTTTTAACTCTCTGTGTCCCTTTCCCATTACGGGGGGCATGCAGCACCCGCTTAACCACACACTCTCACAACATTTCTGTCCAGCCAAATACTCAAGAAGTGACAGGTACATCCAGTTTTTTCATGTCCAGTAACATGATCAGTCAACTCTGTAACTGTCTTAATCTGCCTGTCTTTCCCTCTACCTATGACCTACTGTCGTGTAATCGCAGTGTGTCCAGGTATCTCCAGGTATTTTATTTTTTCACTTTTCGAGAGGGACAAATCTTGCAGGCTCTATTTTTTTTTATCATAGAGTAAAGAGTCAATTAAAGGTAGGGAGATAGATATAACAAAGGCAGATAGATAGATATAAAGGTTTACAGATGGATATAACAAAGGCAGAGATAGATACATAGAAGTAGATAGATACTTCACTGGCCACAAATGCTCAGCTCTGTATGTACACAATGGATTTGGAGTTTAATATTATACCAACCTTCTAAAGCAAGCCTATTTCCTACACACACACACACACACACACACACACACACACACACACACTATAAACACTCAGAGAAACCCAGTTTTAAGGAAGGAAATGGAGTCGGTCAGTGAACTGGAGAGAGACAAGAATTTATAATATCAAAGAGAGAGAGAGAGAGAGAGAGAGAGAGAGAGAGGAGACAAAAGGTGGAGGGAAGAATTGTGCAGACGAAGCATGAGAAGCAGAGAGGAGAGCAGGTGAAGCAGAGGAGAGCAGGAAAAGCAGAGGGGAGCAGAAGAAGCAGAGACCATGAGAAAGGAAAGACAGGGTAAGAGAAAGAGGAAGTGAGAGAAAATAGGAGACAGGGTGACTGGGAAAGGGGATGTGATGCTGAAATGAGAGAGAGAGAGAGAGAGAGAGAGAGAGAGAGAGAGAGAGAGAGAGAGAGAGAGAGAGAGACTTTATAAAAATCAGCGAAAGTTTGGAATGGATGGAGTGGGAGGAGGAAGGGGAGGAGGAGGAGTAAGGGGAAAGAGGAGGAGGGTAACGATGATGATGATGAGAAAGAGGAGGAGGAAGAAGAGGAGGAGGAAACGAAAATGACCATTATCTAGATGTGAGAGGAGACATATTTGAAATGAGTTATTTAAGAGGAGCCTGTGGATTCACGTGGAGAGACAGGCTGACGAATGAGGATATAAAGGAGCGTTGTGGTGTGGATGTGGATGTGATAGGAAGCGTTATGAGGAACACACTGAGGTGGTTTGGCCATGTGGAGAGGATGGAGGGTGAAAGACTGACGAAGAGAGTGTGTGAGTGAGGTGGAGGGGGGAAGAGGGAGGGGGAGGCCGAGGATGAGATGGAGGGATGGGGTGGAGAGGTATATGAGAGAGGGGGGTGTGAGTTGGAAGCAGGGCAGTGAAATGGCGGGGGACAGGGCGACTTGGAGGCGATTTGTTTGTGGCCACCCCAAACGGGATTGAGGCGTCTGGCAATAGATAGATAGAGAGGAGACAGGAGAAGGAAGAGAAACAGAGCGAGGCTTTGTGTGTGTGTGTGTGTGTGTGTAAGACTAAGACGAGGAGGAGAAAGATGAAAAAGAGGAACAGGACAAGTCAACAGTAATAATAATATAAATAATAGGTACAATAAGAACACCAATAATGATAATAATAATAATAATAATAATAATAATAAAATCAATTACAAGTTTTAATAATAAAGATGGACGAGTTTGAGGATGAGGAAGGGTCGGAGAGAAAAAAAAAAAAAAAAAAAAAAACGATAGACGTGGCAGAAAGTAACAAGAAGCGGTGCCAAGGCACAGCAAACCCATACCGGCAGTCATTTTAGTGTTGACGTATAAACAGAACAGGATATCTAGTCAATGATGTAACATATCAAGTTTGGAGTAAATCAGGTGAAATTTTACGATTTTATGCCCATTTTAAATTTTAGGCCTGACCCACCTGACACCCCCCTACCGCTAACAGAGGGGTGACCCCCCTGACGTAATGAGGCATATTGTAGGATGCATATTTGAAAGATGCACCATTAGGTTCTTGTTTCATGTCGATATGACGAATATGAAAGGAGGTATGGAGAAAAAACGATTTAAAAAAAATATTTTTTGAGCCTACAGTCTGGGCTAAGGCCCAACTTTGCCCAAACTTTAATTAAGTGATCAGAGGGTTTTAGCCCATCATCCCCGTAATTTTAGTCAAAACCTCACCAGTAGTTTTCGCGTAAAGTTGTTAACAAAGAGACAGACATACAAACAAACAGGCAAACCGAGTGAAAACAATACCCGTCCGAGCCGCTCCTGGGAAGGGACGGTTAAAAATTACGAGAGAGAGAGGAACGGGGAGGTGGTTCATTCCTCAGCCTTATGACGTTATCCCTCTATCACGGTCGCCCCAGTGGACATAATTAAACATAAGGTGTTGGAGAGAGAGAGAGAAAGAGAGAGAGAGAGGGTGGGTAGTTTGCGTGTAGGTACAGTCGCCCCAAGAAGTGATGGAAGTTTCAGATTGCTGCGATCACTGTACTGATGTACGTTCAGTGAGAACTTAGTGAATATATGGTAAAACTTTTGCGCCTCCATTACGTCATATAAAATAACATATATATCACGCTAAGAATTATGTAAACTGAATTAACATGAAGCAGTGATATATTAGAAGTTAACACTCAGATACACGTCTCCCGATTTGAACGAATGTGTAATGTATTACTCCGCGCACGGAGCGCAGCGTAACCTTTCCTATGTATTTGCTTCCCAGGATTTCAAATACAGAATGCTCTAGTTTCGATGTCCAGTTAAGGAAAACTCCTGTGACTGCAATACACCACCTTATTTTCAATTGTTGTGGTGATGATACAGCAACAATAAGGATGCCGCAACAATGAAGTTTATTTTAGTAATGATACCCTACCTGCGGTACGAAGTAGCAGCAAGACCATTCTGCCTTTTATTCCTTGTCTTCCCCTCGCTTATAGCGACTTTATTCCTAACTGATGCAAAATTATTTTAAGCTGTAAGAAGATATGACAGGTTTACCGTTTTCTCATACACTAGGCAATGAAGAGGAGGAAAGCATGAGCTTAAACTCTTGCAATGCAAAAGCACATACTTTTTGCTCCATCTATAGTATTCTTCTTTTAAAATAAACCTCTGTGTCCTTCTTAACTGAACATGTTGATCTGGAAGTGTTGGACTCAGTGGTCTGTTTATGAACACTGGCATTTTATTTCTCTTGCCAATTGTTTAGACACTGAGGATACTAGGCTATGACAAGTTTGTCATTATCCAAGCAGCTCCGACTCAGCATATTTTCGAGGTTTTCCTTATTTTTCATTCACTGATAGTCCTCTGACACATATTAAAACTTCAAGAGAATTTTCTTAATAAAAAACTGGCCTAATGCAGTGTAATAACTGCATGTCTTTGAGTAAAAGTTTGTTTCCTTCCGTGCATGGTCATCGAACCATTTAAAATAGCCTACTAACTTTTTTACGCCGCATTCCCGCTTTCTGTCGTCGTCCATGAAGACAACAAAAACGGAAACACATGACTTTATAATATTCCTTAGTACTGTAACGGGAACTATTTTATAAATAATAATGACTGATTTTAATTGATTATTAAAGCGCATTTCTTTTTAGTTCTATGCTACTGAAAAATTATTGTGTTAACATATTAGATGTGAACTCCGCAAATTATTCCTGACTGTCCCTGAGCGACAGTTCTGAAATTTCAATTAGTTCCGATTAGGATTTCCTATTATCGTAACTAACGAACTGATTCCTACAATTTTGACATACAACGGTACTTTTGCATTTATTTATTGTTTTCTGTAACAATTTTACATAACAGGTTTCTCCTTGTAAAGATTTAAGGAAGAGTATGTACATTACCGGTGACCGAAAACTTCTGGATACTCTGCCGTCACTTCTTGGGCCGACTGTACGTGTCTAACCAAGTGCTGACATTGTAGGCACGCTTTCTCTCTCTCTCTCTCTCTCTCTCTCTCTCTCTCACAACCTCAATCATCCTTCAGAGCACCATATCTCGTCTGATCCTATGTAAATGTCCACCTATCCGGAATCGAACCCATTACCTGACGGATCCACACATATCACTAACACTCCCAGACTCCTATGACCCACTCAGCTGAAGGAAATCGTCTAGGCTGAAGGAAACTGACAACTGACGGTACACAATGAAAACCTTATCTAAAAGAATGGGTGTTTCAGTTGATTTCGATTAT
Source organism: Coenobita brevimanus (assembly GCF_032717465.1). Lineage (NCBI taxonomy): Eukaryota > Metazoa > Arthropoda > Malacostraca > Decapoda > Coenobitidae > Coenobita > Coenobita brevimanus. The sequence goes on from NC_137069.1 coordinate 15,722,388, forward strand.
TCCGCTATGTATTCGTTCACACCTAATTTTCAGCTTAATAAAACAGCCTGGAGTGGAATAATATACCAAAAGTTACCCACCCCCATGAAGGGGATTGTTCATTTCTCTCTTAGGTGGTCGTTTACCCGTCATTCTCTCCTTCCATTTTTTTTTTTTTTTTGGAGGGGGGGGGGTGAGACCTGCGATGACGTGGGTAAAAACAGTCTACTAAGTCTTCTGTAAAAATGCGTCTCCTTGGTTGCTAGTCCATATATATATATATATATATATATATATATATATATATATATATATATATATATATATATGAAACCAGATGTAAATTGCCATCGTTACTGAACATACCTTTCCAAACACTCAAAAACCCTGTGCGTCTCCTTGGTCAATTCAAACACACTCCATCCATGAACCGTTCAATCATAAAGAACTGTTATTAAATTTCGTCTTTACAGAACATGTCGCTGTTAACAGAAGGCCTTTGGCTCTGTTAAGCATTATGAAGTGACTGAAGGTAACCTGTGCTGAAGCCAGACAGAGGTGGTAGGCAGGAGGGAGACATAGGTGGTAGGCAGGAGGGAGGCATAGGTGGTAGGCAGGAGGGAGGCAGAGGTGGCAGGCAGGAGGGAGGCAGAGGTGGCAGGCAGGAGGGAGGCAGAGGTGGCAGGCAGGAAGGAGAAAGGCAGGAGGGAGACAGAGGGTGGTAGACAGGAGGAAGGCAGTGGGTGCAAAGAGCAGGCAGGGTTTGGGAGGGGCGATTGGAAAGGGAGGTAGGAAAAAAGGAAGCAATATGTGGCAGGCAGGAGGGAGGCAGAACGTGGTAGGCAGGAGGGAGGCAGAGTTGTAGGTAGGAGGAAAGCAGAGAGTGGCAGGAAGGAAGGAGGCAAGGAGTGGTAGGCATGAGGAAGACAGAGCGTGGCAGGCACGAGGGAGGCAGAAGGTGACAGGAAGGAGAGGGGGAAAGGGTGCCAGGATTGAGGAAGGCTAGAAAGATAGGCAGGAGGGAGGCAGAGGGTGGTAGGCAGGAGGGAGGCAGAGGATGGCAGGCATGAGGAAGGCAGAGGGTGGTAGGCAGGAGGGTGGTAGGCAGGAGGGAGGCAGGAGGGTGGTAGGCAGGAGGGAGGCAGGAGGGTGGTAGGCAGGAGGGAGGCAGAGGACGGTAGGCATGGGTGGTAGGCATGAGGAAGGCAGAGGGTGGTAGGCAGGAGGGAGGCAGAGGGTGATAGGTAGGAGGAAGGCAAAGGGTGGCAGGCAGGAGGGAGCAGAGTGTATCAGGTAGGAGGGCGCCAGAAGGTATTAAGATTATACAGAAGATTTATCATATAGTCTACCATCACGAAAACAAATAATATATTACAATAAATTAAAAAATAATAAATTGATGAGTAGGGGAACAGAAATACAGCCAACCTCATTCGTACGGCAAAAACGGTACAGGACTAAAAATGGTACAGTAAGAAAAACGGCAGTGATAAAAACGGTACAGTAATAAAAACGGTACAGGACTAAAAACGGTACAGTAAGAAAAACGGCAGTGATAAAAACGGTACAGTAATAAAAACGGCAGTGATAAAAACGGTACAGTAATAAAAACGGTGTAATAATAACAACGGTAGTGATAAAAACGGTAGTAATAAAACGGTACAGTAATAAAAATGGTATTGATAAAAACTGTATTAATAAAAACTGTATTGTAATAGAAACGGTACAGCAATAAAACGGTACAGTAATAAAAAACGGTACATTAATATAAAATTACGGAAATAAAAACGGTACAGCATTACAGGTGGATATGGAGGGTCGAGTGGCTGAAGGGTATAGGGTACAGGAAATAAAAGAACGGTACAGCTAGACAAGGAAGGTATGGTGGAAGAGTTGTGTAGAAAAAAAAATCAAGAGAGGAACATCACTGTGTCTACAATAATTGTATCAGATAATTTCAGGGAGAGTGATGTCCAAAATTAACCTTTCCCTCAAGCTGACGATGTGCGAATTGGGAAAGTGGGTCCACAAGAAGAATGATGGATGTGAAAGTCGAGGTGTTTTTATGGCTATCTTTTGTGTGTGTGTGTGTGTGTGTGTGTGTGTGTGTGTGTGTGTGTGTGTGTGTGTGTGTGTGTGTGTGTGTGTGTGTGTACGTCACTGGTAGAACTGATAGGGTGTGAAAAGAAGCAAGAAAATGAAAGGACATACTACCAGCACCCACCTTAAATGTCCGCCATGGTGTGGGCTTGAACCCTTTACTCGGGGCTCACGCATCACCAGACGAGTACGCAAACCATCGGACCACTGCAGCTCCTGGAACAAAAACAGTAGGATTGTAAACGGATGAACAAAATGTGTACTGAAATGAGAAGGGTAGTGTCAAGAACAATGCAATGTGACAAAAACAGTACAGTTAGACGTGAACGGTACAGCCCTACAGGGGAATAGGTGGAGTGTTGGCTGAGTGGATGTAGTAGTAGTAGTAGTAGTAGTAGTAGTAGTAGTAGTAGTAGTAGTAGTAGTAGTAGTAGTAGTAGTAGTAGTAGTAGTAGTAGTAGTAGTAGGAGGAGGAGGAGGAGGAGGAGGAGGAAAAGGAGGAGGAAGAGGAAAAGGAGGAGGAGGAGGAGGAGGAGGAGCAGTAGGAATAGTAGTAGCATGAAAAGAGTTAAGTAATACACAGTTGAACAAGCGGTGCAGTATGGATGAACGGTACTGTGACAAACGGTACAGTTGCCTCACAGGGAACGAGAACGGTACAGTAGGGTAAAAATGGTAAGGTGTAACAGACATGAAATAAGTCTAAACAGTGTAACGTGAACGGTACAGCTACACTACAGGACGAGAATGGTACAGTATGAGATGAACGGTACTGCGCGACAAAAAATGATGAAGTATGACACGACGGTACAGCCCAACAGGTGAATAATACGGTGTACTGAGTGTGTGGTTTTTAAGGGTACAGAAAAAAAAAAAAAAAAGTATTGCTTCTGAAATACACCCAATGAACGGCAAATGAAATTAACACATTCACCATTTAATTTAAGCAGTTTTAAGCAATTCCTCTTCCACACACATCCGTCGGCAAGGCACTATTAAGTATAATATATACTTGGTAAAGGAGAGGGAGAGGATTTTCCACCCCTTAGCTTCGTGTGAACCCTTCCACCTTAATCGTAAGTTTGGTTAGGTTGGACTGGCTTGGACTGGACTGACTTGGCTTCGCTTAGACTTGGCTGGACTGGGTTGCGTTGGGTTGGGTTTAGCTGGGTTGGGTTGGGTTGGGTTGGGATGGGTTATGTTGGGTTAGGCTGGGTGAGGTAAAGTGGGGATTGGCTGGGTTGGGCTGGGCTGGGTTGGGTTGGACTGGGTTGGGTTGGGTTGAGCTGGGTTGGGCTAGGCTGGGTTGGGCTAGGCTGGGCTGGGTTGGGTTTGGCTGGGTTTGACTGCGTTGGGTTGTGTTGGGTTGTGTTGTGTTGTGTTGTGTTGGGTTGGGTTGGGCTGGACTGGGCTGGGCTGGGTTGGACTAGGCTGGGCTGGGCTGGGCTGGACTAGGCTGGGCTGGGCTGGGCTGGACTAGGCTGGGCTGGACTAGGCTGGGCTGGGCTGGGCTGGACTAGGCTGGGCTGGGCTGGGCTGGGCTGGACTGGGTTAAGTTGGGTTAGGTAAGGGGTTGGGTTGGGCTGGGTTTGGCTGCGTTGGGTTGGGTTTGGCTGAGTTGGACTGGGTTGGGCTGGGTTAGGTTGAGTTAGGTTGGGATGGGTTGGGTTGAGTTGGACTGGACTGGACTGGACTAGACTGGATTAGATTGGACTGGACTGGATTAAATTAGGTTGGGCTGGATTAGACTAGGCTAAGTTGGGTTTGGTTGGATAATTTTAACGTAGATAAAGTAACATACAAAGACGGCAACTGAAGAAGCCCCCCTAACTCTTCCTTACAAAGTGGGCTACGAAACAAAAGATAAAAGCATTTGTGACAGATACTTATAGAAGAAAAAGTACTTATAATTGCTTAAGTTCACTAATGAGCATAATAATTTCAGTGTCCGCTAGTTGGGTGAAAAATTCCGAAAACCACCGAGAAATATACTTACGAGCGATAAAGTGGAATACTATAAAAAGGTTCAGAATGATATGGAAGATAGACTAACTGAAAAGCATTATAGAAACAGGCGTCGAAAGCTAAAGGAACAAGTACATATATATTGCAATAAAAATGTTGCACCTGAAGGTGGTCCGTAAATAGTGCTGGATTAGAAATTAGGCTAAAGGGGTTGCTAGGACGGTTCAGTCTGCTGGTGTGGGCGTGGATGTGGCAGTGGGAGTAAGAGGGGAATAACTAAGATAAATTAGACACTGATAACCCTAAGCCGTCCCCACAACACACAAGAGCACCTGTGAAGTGGAAGATGAGGGTTTTATATATATATGGACAATGCTGTATAAGACAAGGACGGTGTGTGTGTGTGTGTGTGTGTGTGTGTGTGTGTGTGTGTGTGTGTGTGTGTGTGTGTGTGTGTGTGTGTGTGTGTGTGTGTGTGTGTGTGTGTGTGTGTGTGTGTGTGTGTGTGTGTGTGTGTGTGTGTGTGTGTGTGTGTGTGTGTGTGTGTGTGTGTGTCTTTACAGGAATGAGTCAAGCTCGTACTGTCCCGTGTCTTAAACCATATTTATCGTACATATCCTTAAATTTGTGAATTGTTTTGGCACACACTATTTCATTCGGTAGTGCATTCCATTGATCAATTGCTCTATTTGGGAAACTAAATTTCCTTACGTCTTTATCACCTCTCTTCTTATGCAATTTTTTGCAGTGTCCTCTTGCTGATGCTTCCCCATACGTTCAGTAATCATTTATGTCTATTTTCTCCTTCCCTGATATGCATTTATATAGCATAATCATGTCACCTCTTTTCCTTCTCTCCTGTAGTGTTGGTAGATTCAGTTTATTTAGTCTTTCTTCATAGCTTAGATCCCTTAAACTTGGTACCCATCTTGTAGCGGACCTTTGAACTTTTTCAATCTTGTCTATATGTTTTTTGAGATGAGGACTCCAGACTACTGATGCATACTCCAGGGTTGGTCTGATGAATGATGTTATTATCTTTCTTAGAATGTCTTCATTTATGTATGTAAACGCTATTCTCATATTGGCAAGCAGTGTATACATGTTCCGCACCTTCTCACTGATGTGGTCAGCCGGAGATAGTCTGTTATTGACGATCACACCTAGGTCCTTCTCTCTTTCTGATGTGTGTAGGGTTTTGTTTCCTAACTTATAATCCCAAGCAGGTCTTTTTCCACTTTTACCAAACTTGATTACATGACACTTGTCCACACTGAATTCCATTTGCCATGTATTACTCCATTCATGAAGTTTATTGAATTCTTCTTGTAGCTCTTCACAGGCGTCTGTGTTAGTAATTCTCCTTTGTATTTTTGCATCATCTGCAAACATATTTAGATAGCTTTCATTTCCAGTGTTACTGTCTATATCATTTATATACACTAAAAACATGATTGGTGCCAGCACTGAGCCCTGTGGTACTCCACTAGTCACTTATTTCCATGATGAGTAGTTTCCCCTTAGTACTGTTCTCATTTCTCTTTTTATAAGAAAATCTTGCATCCAACAAAACAGTTTGCCTCGAATTCCTCCTTGATGGTACAGTTTCCATAAAAGTCTTTGGTGTGGTACTGTGTCAAATGCTTTCTTGAAATCTAAATAGATACTGTCCACCCATCCTTCTCTTTCCTGTAATGTGTCTGTTACTCTGTCATAGTAGCTCAACAGATTAGTAACACATGATTTTCCTTTTCTGAAACCAAACTGTCTTTCTGTTATCATACTGTGTTCTTCTAGATGATTTACCCAAGCTTTTCTTATAAGCTTTTCTAATACCTTGCTTACAACACTGGTCAGTGATACTGGTTGGTAGTTAAATGGATTTTGTCTATTTCCTTTCTTGAATAAGGAAACAATGTTTGCTTTCTTCCAAATATCAGGTAGTTTACCTTGACTCAAGGATTTCTTGAAAATTAAAAATAATGGTTTACTTAACTCCTTTGCACATTCTCGTAGCACCCAACATGAAATTTCATCAGGACCATTTGCTTTTCCTTTGTCTGATTTACTTAGCTCCTCCTGTATTTCTTTTTCTGATGTTTGTATATCTGGTAGTATGTGTGGGCATGCATGTTCCACATAATCCCTCTCAGGATTTTTTTCCTCTGTAAAAACTGATTGGAAATTCTTGTTTAGTGCTTCACAAATATCCTCCTCTTGTGTACAGGTGATTCCATCGTCCGTAATGGATTGTATTTTATCTTTTACTTTGGTTTTGCTTCTGATGTAGCTGTAAAATAGCTTTGGTTGATCACTACTTTTATTTATGATATCCTCCTCAAACTGTTTTTGGCTTCCTTCCTTATTCTTGTATAATCGTTTCTTGCCTGTTTGTAATTATTATATGCCCTATCACTATTGTGTCTTCTGTATCTATTCCACAACAAATCTCTTTTTTCTTTTGATTTTTTACATTCTGTATTGAACCATTTCTTTATTTTCTTTTCAGCTTCTTTGTGCTGTGGGATGTACTTCTGGACTCCTATTTCATAAAGTTCACAATTTTTCATATAAAGCATTTAAATCTTGTCCTCTAAGCTTCTTTTCCCAAGCAATTTCTAAGAAGTACTTCTTTAGGTCATGATACTTTCCCTTTTTATAGTTTAGGCTCTTTTTGTCACTTTCATTGTTGTTAACTATGTCATATGCAATCCTGAAGTTGCAATTTAGTACTGCATGGACGCTTTTGCCGAATGGAGGGTGATATATTAAATTGTCAATATCGTTTTCTTGCCTAGTTAATATGAGATCTAGCATTGAGGGTCCATCGAGTCCTCTTTTTCTGGTGCTTTCCCTTACATGTTGCTTTAGGAAAAGCTCTTGCACAAGATCCAGGAGCTTTTGGTCCCAACAGCTTTCTTCTAGAGTATTCGAATTTATATTTGTATTAAAATCTCCAGTTAGTATAATTCTTTTCGATTATGTGTGTGTGTGTGTGTGTGTGTGTGTGTGTGTGTGTGTGTGTGTGTGTGTGTGTGTGTGTGTGTGTGTGTGTGTGTGTGTGTGTGTGTGTGTGTGTGTGTGTGAGAGAGAGAGAGAGAGAGAGAGAGAGAGAGAGTAAAGCAAAGCAAAAAATGGTACACTAAGACGAAAACAGTACACGATGCAAAACTGAATTGGTCGAAATAAAGAGGAACTAAGTACAACAAAAATACAAGAGATATAGTGTTACAATAACCCATTATTCTGCTCTAGACACTGTGAGACGGTTTTATTAAGCTGAAAGTGAGTTATAGAAGTCTGAGAGTGTTGATAAAAGGCTCAGTCCTAAAGAGTAACAAGCTGAGAGAGAGGGACGAGGGAGGACAAAGGAAGGACCACAAAGCCGGACAAAGCCTGCCAGCCGGATGTAATATCGCGTCTCTCCTCACCATCCCAGGCTCTTATGACTCACTCTTAGCTGGAATAGAATGCTGGAGATGTCCGGATCATGAGGGGGTTAAGCACAATACACTGGAATAAATCTGGTGCGACTGAAAGGAAGGACAAAATAAGAAAATACAGCAAGCAAAGCAATATCCACTCATTATATCAAAAAAGTACCGTGGAGCAAAAAACGGTACACTGCAGCATGAACGGTACAGCAGCCTTACACGCGGATATGCTGTACCGGCTGTGTGGGTTAATGGGTACAGAAAAACAAGACCGGTACACTTGAGACTGTCCAGTGGAACATGAATGGCACGACTGATATCAAGAGCACGATAATATCTTGAAAAAAGTGATACAGTGTAGCAGGAACGGTACAATCCTACAGGGGGACATTTGATCGGCTGTGTAGGTTTAGAATTAAGATATGGTACAGCAAAACAAGAATGGTACAGTGTGACTACAGAGCCATAGTGAAAATAGATTGCCAGGATCTAAATAAAACAAAATTATAGCAGAAAGAGAGACAAAGCCATGGCAAACGGTACAGCATGACAGGAACGGTACGGCAGCCCTACAGGTGGCTATGGTGTACAGGCTGGGGGGTACCAAGCCGGAGGGAGGCGGGGCAAAGCCGGACAAAGCCTGCCAGCCGGACACAATCCGTCGCCCTCTTAACTGATCGCAAGTCGGCGTTGGAAATATACTCCAGATTGATTTCGCTTCACTTCCCTCTGTCTGGCGTAGACCTTCCCTGCCTGCTTACCTCCTATAATGCCGCCTTACCATCTACCTGCATCTACCTGGCTGCCTCTGCCTCACAATCTACTTGCATCTCCCTGCCTGCCTCTATCTTGCTCGCTGATTATCTACCGGTACTCTTTTTACCTGCTTGCTCGCCTGTCTGCCTTCCTGCTTGACTCCTATATTGCTGCCTAACCATGGACCTGTTTCTGCCTGCTTGTCTACCTGCCTCGTATATTGCTGCCCAACTATCTATATGCTTCTACCACCTTCCTATATTGCTGCCTGACTATCTGCCTACTTTTAGGCTACCGGTCCCTAGCTGGCGTGCTGATCGGTCTACCTGCCTCTTAGTTTACCTCTGCTTGGTGTAGTACAGTCTCTACTTATCTCCTTTACCTACTTAACTGATGCCTATCATCAACTCTCACGCCTCTGCTTTAATTTTATGCAAGGAAGAAGGAGCCAAAGGCAAGAAGCCCTTAGGATTGTTCCTGCCAAGAAAAAATAAAACAAGATAACAGAGAGCCAAATTCAAGATCTGTTCACTGCCTAACCCTACTTTGCAATCTAGTGCCTTATCACCTAACACAGTGCTGCCTACCTTAACACTCAACCTGACCGACTTAGTTCTCTTGGAGATAATTGGTAATAGTAACTAAATGAATGCAGATTAAAAAACACCCAACGCCACATAGGGATAAGGGATACACTCACATTTACACTTACACCCTCTAAAACGACACCCCCCCCCCCACACACACACACCCCTCACCCCCAGCAGTCACACACAGGCATGCAGGTAAAGGGGAAAAAATCACTCACACACACACACACACGAGAGAGAGAGAGAGAGAGAGAGAGAGAGAGAGAGAGAGAGAGAGAGAGAGAGAGAGAGAGAGAGAGATGGGTGGGGGGGAAGAGGGACCTGGCATCAATATAACCAGGCTTCATCACCCAAGGGGGCTTCGGGGTCAAATTGGTGGCCGTCATTCCCTTTGTCCAATTCGGAAACCCTTGACCACCAGGAAGTACAGTTCCGATCAATAATTCCTTTACACCACCTTGCCGGAAATTAGCCTGAACGATGTCTTTACTGTCTTTATTAGTCTGTCTTTACTACCTCAATGTCTCAAGCACATTCTGAATACATCCTTATTTATTTCTTTATTTATTTTTTGGTTAGATAAGAGGTCCCACAAAAATAAAATAAAAATATTTGGGGTATCGGTATATAATTACTCTGGTCTCCTGCATGAAATATATTTTTTAATTTCTGAAAAAAATAATGGTTTTCTTGTGAATCTTTTATACATGGTGAATATTAGTGCAGCCAATGTTTATTATACATCAGAACTCTTCACTGATTCACACACTATGCTATCCGCCTTTTAAAACATATATGTAAATTTATCATAGGCGTCGATATTTCACAGTGTGCAGCGTGTTCGAGTGAGCAATTTATTTATTTATTTATTTTTTAGCTTTCTAGGGAGGTGTGTAGGACAGTTGTAGCTTTGATAATAAAAATAAATAAATACATAAATTTTTTGTTATTCAGTTTGCTGGTTGCTCCAAAGGTCTTCCATTATATACAGTTTTCCAACCATGATTTTTAGGGGGGTCAGCCCTCCTCAGTAAATTGAAAACTAATAATTTATGAAAAGATTGAAGGTATGGCTTTGATATCTTAGTACATGTTGTACAATGGACTTATCCGAAATGCGATGTTTGGGGAGCGTGACCCTCCCAGTGATTCTTGGAGGGTTCAGCCCCCTCCCAAAAATACAAACGACCAGAAATGGGGGATTGAGGGTACATGGTAAATAGGTAAATGTGAGAGCAGACGCCATGAGGTGCTTAGCTGCGGCGCTCATCTCTTTTACCAAGGCCTTTGAGCCTGTGGTGGGTTATTCACATATTATCCTGGGATGCAAGGTCACTACATCATCCAGGTTACCACAGTTACCTACCCTGGGTACTCATTCTACCTACACAGCCAGACAGTTGTGGTAACACTACGATGGTCAGCATCAAACACGGCTATACTGCCTTGACCGTCACTGCACTGATTACCCACGACCTGGACCTACGGTGACCGTGAACTGATAACTGACGTGTTGCCAGCACCGTAAATGAGGAGAGTAAGAACAGTGATACACTGTTTTTACTCTAACTTGGCCTGAAATTGCCATCCCTTCCTCTTGAATGCTGAGGTGTAGCAAGAGGCAAAACACTAGAAAATGGCGCTAGTCACAAAGAAGTGCTACCACAAGGAGGCAAAGTCGCGGCACTGTCTTTTTCTGCCACTGAGCTATGTGAAATAAGCTTCAAAGGGACGAAAATCTGGGCCAAGTTAACGTGAATGGGAGGCTGAGTCAGCTGTGATATTTCAGTTCTTTGAAGACAGAATATTTGTACATGGAGAAACCAGATGGGCCAGTCACTACTTCGATTCTTAATTAATATACTCCTTTCACTTTAACTAGGCGTAAAATTGCCATCTCTTTAATACTGAACAGTAACAAGCGATTAACACTTGAATATGGCGCTAGTCACGAGGAAGTGCTTTAAAGACTGTGTTGAGCCACAGCCCTGTCTTTCTCTGCCACTGAGCTACAGGAAATAAGCTGCAAAAGGACGGAAATCAACACAAAGTTAAAATAAATGAGAGAGAGAGAGAGAGAGAGAGAGAGAGAGAGAGAGAGAGAGAGAGAGAGAGAGAGAGAGAGAGAGAGAGAGAGGAGAGAGGAGAGGAGAGGAGAGGAGAGGAGAGAGAGAGAGAGAGAGGAACAGGAAGGGCCCACTAAAACAAACCCCTTCACTCCCCATCCCCCTGTACCCCCAGGTCACCACATACATCTTGACCTGATCTGCCCTGTACATCCATCCCCCGGGTCAATGTCGCCTGAGTTACGTGCCGTCCACCTCGTAAGGAAGAACATCGCTGGTGGGTTCCTTTGGGGTCAGGAAATAGGTGTGACTTAAGGTGGAATTAAGGACAGAGTTTGTAAATTGTGAAAGGATGTGTTTTGTGGATGTATGTGTTTGTTGCTGATGTTGCTGCTGTTGTTGTTCGTGGTGGTGGTGGTGATGATGTTACTATTATTATTATTATTATTAATTATTATTATTATTATTATTATTAGTAGTAGTAGTAGTAGTGGTAGTAGTAGTAGTAGTAGAAGCAGTAGTAATACCATCATCATCATCATCACTACTGCGGTACTTCCTTAGCAAATCAGATCACCTAACGTCAGCAGGCATTACATGCAAAGTTATGCACATCTTCACCCAAATTAACCAGGATTATTTGTATATTCCCAGAGTTGATAAAAATCCTAACATTATTTCTGGATTTAAATGCTTCCTTATTTTGAGATTCGCCCCCTTTTTCTGCATGGTACAAGACACCCCGTTACACCTTTTTCTTACCTATTTATTTTGCAGAGGACACTTTATATTCTCTTGTGGTTATGTATATCGCTTTATTACCAGTCTGCGTCAATAATACACAGGAGAATATTAAAGTGCACTGTACAGAATAATTCGCCATGATAAATGTGTAAAGAAATCTCCAGACTCCTGATATACTACCCCGAAGCAAACTACACTCCCTTTTCACCCCGACAGGCACCGCAATCCACTAGACCACCAGGAGAGCTCCCTAGCACCTCTTCCTTAGAGATTTGTTTTTGGAGACTGTGGTTAAAAATCCCCATTGAAGGTTATTTATGCAGATTATGGAGATACTGGAAGAATTCACATCTCACAGAAAAGGAGAGTAACGTGTAATAAAAAATAAATCGCTTAGGGAAAGGTGTTAGGGTGTCAGGATATTGGAATGATTTATGTATCACAGACGACAGTAACGTGTAACAAATTAAATCGCTTAGGAAAAGGTGTTAGGGTGCTACGATTTCAGAAGGATTTATGAAACAGAAAAAGTAGCGTGTAACTAACAAAATAAATCGTTTAGGAAAAGGTGTTAGAATCTCAGGATACTGGAAGGATTAATGGAACACAGAACAGGGCAGTAACGCGTAACAAACTAAATCGCTTAGGAAAAGGTGTTAGGGGGCTTCCTTAACCAACAAGGATGAGGACTCTAGTATTAAAAATGCACACCACACTCCCCCTCACCCCAGCAAGGCACCGTAACCCACTTGACCGCCGGGGGAAAGAAACACGGACATCAAGTTCCCCGTATCAAAAGATAGTGTGGCTCAGAGGTGTAAAATTGGGACACCTGCTCTCCTGGGCTGCGAGTGTCCTACAGGTAAAACTTCCGACCAAAAAATGTCTCCCCCACCACCTCTCTTGCTCTCTCGCTTGCTCTATACCAGGGACTCTCTCACGGATTCTCTCTCTCTCTCTCTCTCTCTGAGTCGGACTGTCTCTCTTGAGACACCCCTAGCGTTTATTCAATATGGACGATGGGTGTTAGCGCCGAAGTGGTGACATGTGGAGGTGCATGGTCATAGAACTGCTGGGCCTAAGGAAACAAGCTAATAAATTCTATGGCCAGAGCTTTGGGCATAGAAAAAAGGTATGGGATTAATGACACCCCGTGAAAATGACCGCCATAGGTTTAACAATTTAAAGACAGACATAGTCAAATTATCTTCAACAACAACACGATAAAGTCATGCTGCTGTCACTGTGCAATGCCAACAAAAAATCTATCTATCTATTTAATATCAGACGCCTTAGTCCCGCAAAGGGCGGCCACAGACATATCGCCTCCATGTCGCCCTGATAGCCATTTTACTGCCCTCCCCCCAGCTCACACCCTTCTCTCATATACTTAACAAAAAATACTGTAACAAAAGATGGTACGGTAAACTTTCTCTTATGTGGCGATCGTGACTGGTCCTGTCCTGAGGGTAGACCAGCATATAGAGGGAGGAGACCAGATCCATTTTTCAAACCACAGGACCATTTCACTGTTGAGGGTTTTATTTTCTTAGCAGCGTCGCGTTTACACCACATATTCTTAATCAAACCCAACATAACATGACCTGACCTAACCAAAGAGTTGAGGGTGAGACAAGAGAGAAGTCAGTCAGTTTGTGAGGCATCGGTACAAATACAAGGCTACGGGGGAAAGTCAAATCTTCTGCTCTTTGACTATTTGCTGGGACGCGGGTATTGCACTCTCTGTATTCCTTTTTATCTCTCATTCTTGGTGCTTTCAGACGCATTACTCCAACTACCACAGGCGTTCCATCATGCAGGGGCTTGATACAGCGTCCCCAGTTCGGTGTTTCAAAGGTCATCGCTCTCTAGTTTGGAAGGGAGAGGGCAAAGCGAGTCTCCAAACTTCCATCCTTAACAGAACTCCAAATGGTGTGTGGGTTGGTGTACCGCGGAAGGCAGTACGGTATGTCAATATTGTCGTGTTGTGTGTGTAAATTTATGGTGCTGTCGTGTGTGTGTGTGTGTGTGTGTGTGTGTGTGTGTGTGTGTGTGTGTGTGTGTGTGTGTGTGTGTGTGTGTGTGTGTGTGTGTGTGTGTGAGAGAGAGAGAGAGAGAGAGAGAGAGAGAGAGAATTTTTCCTGTTATATGTAAAAAGTGTATTTTGCCAAAAGACTTCCCACTGCAGAGGTGTAAGTGTATAATATATTTGTTTTTACACCTCCACCAAGAGAGAGAGAGAGAGAGAGAGAGAGAGACACACACACACACACACACACACACACACACACACACACACACACACACACACACACACACACACACACACACAGATTAAGTGCGGCGTCTCCCATCTATCAACCGCCTGACGCTGCAGCCTGTGAGTGGAGTAGAGTCCTGCATTAAAATTTGTTCTGGCCACATCACGTTCTCTTCCTGTATTGTCACTTGTCCAAATAACTGAGAGTCTCTCTCTCTCTCTCTCTCTCAGGAAAAGCACAGACCGGAGTTGGTCAAGATAACTGGTTAAATTTGACTTCCTGGAGTAGATGTATTTTTTTTTTATTATAATTTTGCTGTCTCTAGACATTTTTATTCTGATTGAGAGCTATCATCATCATCATCATCATCATCATCATTAAGAGTTACCATCATCATCATCATCATCATCGCCATCATCATCATTAAGAGTTACCATCATCATCATCATCATCATCATCATTACCAAGAGCTTCATCATCACAATCATCATCATCATCATCATTAATAGTTACCATCATCATCATCATCATCATCATCATCATCACCATCACCACTTCCATCATCATCACAATAACCACCATCATGATCACCACCATCATCACCATCATCTTTATCATCATCATCATCATCATCACCATTATAACTTTCCCATCTTCTCCACTATAACCTATTGTCTCAACCAGTTCCATCCAATCTTAGCAAATCTTCCAATTTCCCGTTGGTTCAGCGAGCGATAATTTCCTATTGATGGCACAGTTTCTATTAGTGATCAACAAAGCTACTGATTTTGGACATTTTTTTTTCATAATTAAAATAAATCTCATAACGCCTGGAATGAGACAGGTGTGAACAGGAAAAATATCAGGTGGATCAAATATTGACAGGAAGGTGTGTGTGTGTGTGTGTGTGTGTGTGTGTGTGTGTGTGTGTGTGTGTGTGTGTGTGTGTGTGTGTGAGAGAGAGAGAGAGAGAGAGAGAGAGAGAGAGAGAGAGAGAGAGAGAGAGAGACAGAGGCAAAAGAGAGAAGCACTGAACAGAATAAAACGCTTTACTACAATATCAAACAAAATGGAGGAAAAAAGCAAAAAAAAAAATTTTTTTTTAACGATACACACACACACCTGATTTTCCAGACCAGGTGATATTTATTGACCTGCAGTGGGGAGGAGAGGAGGGGTTTAATGGAGGAGGGGGGGCTAACACTCCCAGACCCCTCTCTCAGCTGAATAAAATCGTTTGAGGTGAAATAGAAAGGGGTACTAGAGCTGCCCCGACCATGAGGGGGTTATGGCACCTGTAGGAACATACCCAGGTTCGATTCTTCACCCCCAGGTGAGTAAAACCGTCTGGATTGTGTGTGAGGTGGATTTAGCAGGTGAGATGAAGGATCAAGTGCTAAAATTTAATGTCGAATATGGGACGCAGACGCCAAAAATATATATGATGATTTTTAAAGTACCAGACATTGGTGGAGCGTACCTGGCCTTCCTACCTGGCTGCTAACTGCGCTCTGTACCATGGCATGCAGGCTAACGATATGTAATAACCACAGGCGTTCCATAAATGATCGTCCAAATTTAGGATCTTGCACCCCAATTACGATCGCCATGGCACCTGTGAGCTTTAGTCTTTTCGTAAGTTTAATTTGTGAGCTGTAGACAAACGTGAGCTTCATATAATCCTCCTCTCCTAGTCAGTCTCGATCGTCAGCTTAATTTTTGAGCTCTAGACAAAAGTGAGCTTTATATAATCCTCCTCTCCTAGTCAGTCTCGACCTAGATAATAAGTCGGAGTGTAGATCGTTTGCTGGAGGGATTAGAAGCCTGTGTAGCTACTCTTCCTTAGCGATTTATTTTAACTACACCATATATTATATATATATATATATATATATATATATATATATATATATATATATATATATATATTTGTATCATTTTAGCTTAGTTTGTATCAGTAACGTACAAATGGTTATTAAGGTGAAATGAGCAAAATAAATCGGTAGGGAAGAGGTGTTAGGGAATCTAAAAAGCCACTAGAATGACGGGCTTAAGAGAGTCAGGTGAGAATTGGATTTTACCTCTCTCTCCCTCCTCACCCTCTCTGCCCCTCATTCCTCCCTTCACCCCTCCCCTCCCCGCCCCCCCTCAATAATGATCCAGTTAAGCTATTCAATTTATTCATTAAATTTTGTAGGTAGATATCTGATTAGAGGGGAGAAGGAGGGGAGATGCCTTCCACTTGTAGTGGACTGATGATGATGATGATGATGATGATGATGATGATGATGATGATGATGATGACAGTTATGGTGATGATGAAGGTGATGATATCAAGGTAATAATAATAATAATGACCCACTGCACAAGTGACCTAAGAACATGGCAACAAATTTCAACAACAAAGGTCAAAGGTCACGATTTTCTAATAAGATACTGACAAGTCAACATTTTGTGCAACTCGAAAATTTTATCAGACGAAGTATATCAGCAGATTTTCCCACACACATATATACAACTATTTTCCTTTATATATTGGTGTCAACTCAAGTATATGTGTGTATGTGTGTACGGATATTGTCTAACTTACAGTGTAGGGCAAAGGCATAACTAATATTTCACGACCAATTTTTCTTTCCCCCACCGTCTTATATTCCTAGGTCTGTATGTGTATTCTCGTCGGTTAACGAAGCTCCCTAACACCTTTTCTTAATCGATTTATTTTGCTGTCCTTACTGTCCTATTCTGTGCTACATAAATCCTTCAGCCATCACCATACTCTGCAACGCAAAAGGTAATGTTAAGCAGTTATATCCAAAACCAAAACGCCAAGGATAAGGAGAAGGGCTTGGTATGTTCCTCTGGTCATAGGTGATGCTTTTTGATACGATAAGAGGAAAGATATGCGCTAATTGATAAGGTAGAGGCAGTGAGATGATAAATTCTGTACACACACACACACACACACACACACACACACACACACACACACACACACACACACAGGCAGATAGGCTGGAAGGAGGGCAGAAAAAGTTATTTATATGTACAAAGAAACAGATTGACAGCTAGACAGACGAAGAGAAAATGACATTCATAGACAGACTGATAGATAGACAGACAGATAGAGGGAGAGAAAAAGATATTCACAGACAGACTGCTTGAGAGACAGATAAATAGATAGACAGATAAATGGGGACAAAAAGATATTCATAGACAGACTGCTAGATAGACAGGCAGACAGATAGGCAGAAACAGCCAGGCAGACAGACAGACAGACACACAGACAGACAGAACGATAATGGACTGACAGACAGACAGACAGTTACAGATAGATATACAGATGGATAGACAGACAGACAGACAGACAAACAGGCAGAGATAGACAGACACAAGTCTTCTGTCATAAAAGATAACACCATCACCACACTGTTATAAATTCTCAATCCCATCAACACAACAGCAACAGGAACAACAACTGGGCAGAAAGGGGATCAAATACTATTCCTGGCTGTGATCTTATTCACAAGGAGGACTCGGCTAGGGGAACCACTCAAGGGTTCGCTGATGTACTGACGACCAAGGGGAGTGCTCAAGGGTTCGCTGATGTACTGACGACCAAGGGGAATGCTCAAGGGTTCGCTAATGTACTGACTACTAAGGGGAGTGCTCAAGGGTTCGCTTAAGCTATGCCAGGTTCACTTACCCGGCAGATTAAGGCAGATTGGAAGGGAAGGGAGAGAAATGAACAAACAAGGTAGGGACGCGTCATAAGGGAGAGGGTGAGATGGATGAGGCGAGAGAGAGAAACGAAGAGGCACAAGGATACTGGTGAACACAGCTAGAGATACATACATAGGAATAAATAGACAGATAGATCAGACATATACACATTTATTTACATGTATCTGTATATAATATGTATGTATACGTACCGTACATATAAACATACTCTCTGTATATCCATCTATCGATTTGTCTGTCTATCTATCTATCTATATACACACAGTATATACACCCTACATACAGTATATATATACAGTATATATATATATATATATATATATATAAAGAGAGAGAGAGAGAGAGAGAGAGAGAGAGAGAGAGAGAGAGAGAGGTCTCTCTCTCAATGAAGTAATAATTGGAGAGAGAGAGAGAGAGAGAGAGAGAGAGAGAGAGAGAGAGAGAGAGAGAGAGAGCCGCAGTGCTGGAACCAGGGCAGACTACATTAGAGGAATAGTGAACAAAAACCCCTTAGAAATAATGGATAGCCAGGGGAGCGAGGCAAGGAAAGGGTCAGCAGTGGAGGATAGGGCCAGGATGGGAAAAGGAAAGGTGGAATAGATAAACATACCCGTTAATGTTGGGTAGGAGAGAGAGAGAGGTTAGAGCCTGAAGTCTTTATTACCTCTAACGTTGCGGGCTAAACAGAACCCATCTTCAGAGAGCCAGGTTCTGTAGCCCGAAACATTAGAGAAATGAAGAAGTCAAGCTCTATCCTGTGTAGCCAGAAACGTAAGAGAAATAAAGAAGTCAGGCTCTATCCTGTGTAGCCTAAAACGTTAAAAATAAAGAAGTCAAGCTCTATCCTGTGCAGCCCTAAACGTCAGAGAAATAAAGAAGTCAAGCTCTATCCTGTCTCACTCTCCCACCCAACATTTCCACCTGTCGTAATAGATCACCTCGGTGCGGCAAAGTTCCTACGTTAAAGAATCCACAGCAAGGAAGTGGATGAATTGGGTGGAAGAGAAAGACGAGGGAAAATAAGGAAAGATTTTGAGAGAAAGCATTAACAAAAAAAGAAGAAAAAGACTCTGTGGTGCATGGCTTCATTTCACGCTCGATACTCCGAACGAAAACAAATGGTAACCCGGTAATGTTAACGCGATCTTCGACACGGAGGACTAAATGAACGAATTTATCTACAAAAAGTGTGTTGGCGAGGCTGTTAAATGCCAAGCTTACTTTCGGAAACAACGGAAAACCAATGGAACGAAACAGTTTAAGTATACGTGATTTGGAAAGAAGCACTTTAAAGCATTTCAGGAACAGATTCAGGGCACTTCTGGAATAAAGAGGGGTATCTGAAATTATCATCATCATCATCATCATCATATATACCCCTTTCCCCATCCTAGGATGGAGTGAGGTAGGGTCCAAGAGCCAGGGGTGTGGCGGAAGGGGAAGAAAAACCAACAGGAAAACCTAATCAGTATCTCCCGGAATTAAAAAAAATACATATATATATCAGCAGTCAAAAAGAATAAAACGAGGACATCGTCGTAGTGATGAAATTAAATGGGATCAAAACTATTCTGAGGGAGAGTGACTGGAAGAAATAACCCTTCCTTCTACTGGTGAAGTACGTATTGTCACGAGTTGGCGCGATTCAGTATTTAAATAAACTCGTGACATTGAACTTTGGTGGGAAACCGCAAATTCTAGTGGAATCCCAGTATGTATCACTCAGTCAACCGCCAGGTATTCACCCGATCGTGAGTGTTTTCAGAACATTTTTCACTGTTTCATAAGTGATCGTCTTTGTGCGCGACATTAGCACCTCCGCTGAGTGATTTGTTATGGGGCGTGTTTCGCATACTTCTAGCCATTAGCAAGTGCAGTCCGACACTCGCCTCTCTCTCACAATTTGAATTTAGTCAGGATTTGAGCACTTTGGAAGCAGGTTCGATTGGGCCCAGTGTGGAGCAGTGCCACCGTTGTCCAGTTCCTGAATTCCCACCTAGTGTGAGCCGGCGAGAGGTTCAGCATGTGTGGCAGTGTCCTTCCTCAGCAACGACGCCCAGTCCATTCCGCTTAGCCCATTCTCTGACCAGTATTTCTTTTCGTTTTTCCTAGGTTTAAGTTTAGCTTTTGAGTGAGCGAGTGAGTGTGTTCTCCTTATTTTGAAATCATTTGAAACATGTAACGTAAATTTATTTCATTGTAATCAATAAGTTTAACAGTTCTTTCTCTTGAGCTTAATGTAATGTAAACTCGTGATTTATTTCTCCACATTGAGCTTATTCTAGTTGCAGCTCCTAGTTTGCATAAACGCTTTGCATTATTCATAACTGGTACTTAGGCCAGTCCTTTTGTATTAAGCTTAAAATCCGTTGTGCTACCAGGAGTTAATGCACCAGCAAGAATCTGCTTATCATTCATAGCAATAGTTACTGATTGTCAGGGGTGGAGTCACTTTCTCCTGAGGCTAGCAGTACTAATAAACAGCATTTGTGAGTAATTAGTTTCTGCTGTGTACTGCTGAGAAAGTAAATAAATTCTCGTCCTTAGAGAATTGGCGAAGTAAGCCGGCATAAAGTAATCATTGCTTGATTTTCACAAGTCAATTCATTGTCCTGTTCTCAAGTATTATTGAATAATATTTTTTAATACTGCATATTCTTCAAAAAACCCGCGACATTTGGCGACCTCATTCCAGGATATTAACTCCTAGCTCTAAAGATATTCACGAGATAATACTCACTCACTCATACTTAGGTATTTATCATTAAAGTCTATAGGCACTATCTTACTTGTGATTATTGATTCAGTTCTATTAATTCTACATAATAGTTTTCATAGTCACTTGTTTGTTAAATTTTCTTTCTTTACCAGTTTAACTATATAAAACTGGTCACCACTAACCTGTGCCTATATTCTTTATTCTTGATTATTGGCATCTTTCTTTGCAAAAGAGCAGTCAGCACTTAGTCCTTAGTTCACCCAGACTGAGTTAGCATCATGACTAACGTCTATGTACAGGAAGCTAAAGATATGGGGCTTACAGACCCCGAGAAAATAATTACGAGCAGCAACGCGAGAATGATGCTCGTGAAGAGCATCAAATTCAGCGTGAGGAACGCAAAAAAGAGCGCAAACACGAGCAAAAACAACGCGAACTCGAGTTAGAACAACGCGAGAGAGAACGTCAACATGAGTTAGAACAACGTGAGAGAACGTGAAGATGAGCGTGAACAACGAGAACACGAACGTGCCGAGCGAGAAGCACGCGAAAAACATGAACTTGAAATGTTGAAGCTCAAGCGAGATTTGGCTTCAGACACATCTGGTGCAGCTGGCCCAAGCTCCACGAGCGCTCTCCCTGCACATGTTCTGGCGACCCCACACATCAAGCTTCCCCCATACAAGGAAGGCGAGTGAAATGAGCCATACATAGCTCGTTTTGAAGACATGGCTCAACTTTACCAGCTGGATGATGCAGCTAAGCGGCTTCAGTTTCTTAGCCTGTTTGAGGGCCCTGCCCTCGATATTCTCCACAGAATTCGTGGAGACAATCTCACATATGAGATGATGAAGGCTGCACTCGTCAAAGCGTACGGTCTCACAGCTGACAACGCCAAGAGTCAGTTCATGAGGGCGCATTTACAGGAAAAAGAGACTGCCGTTCAGTTTCTTGACCGGCTTACTGCTTACTTAGATGAGTGGATGGAGAAAGATGAAACTCCTTCCATGCGTGAGGGGATAATCTACCTTATGCTACGCACGCAGCTAGAAAAGTCATGGCCTACTGAACTTATGGCTCAGCTTAAGATCTGCCAGGTAAGGGATGCCAGCCAAATGGTGAAGAAAGCTGATGCATTCTTCACTGCATACGGGTATCAAACTCGTAAGCAGCATACCTGGAACAGGAAAGCTGATAAATCTGGGAAACCGTCTCAGACTGAACCCCAGCAACAGGGCCGTTTTCAGAATAATGGCCAAGGTCCAAAATCGCAGAGGAAGGACCAGGGGCAAAACACTCAGAAGCCTGAGTGGAAGGGTACAACAGGTAGCCTAACCAGCAGCAGTATGAGCCACGCAACCGACCGTCAGGACTATCCTTTTCAGCACCAGCCCCAGTGTATTGGAGGCAGGAAGCGAACGCAGCCTTTGTTCCTCAGCAGCAGCACAGAGGTGTCGTCCCTACCAGTACGGGTACTTCCCCACAGTTCTCTAGTCCCACAATGACAGTGAACACTCTGCCACAGGAGGTCAATGCTCCAGTTCCTCAGATGGTGAGCACGACCTCTCAGGCATCAAATTCTCAGGGCACAATGTTTGCCGCATCATTTATTCACCAGCTTAATCAGTGGCTAGCTGCTTCCTCCACAGGCCCTCCCACAGGTGACAGTGCCTTCCTTGTTCAGCCAGGGTTTGTGGGAGGGATTCCTGTGAAGGTCCTGAGAGACAATGGATCCTCAGGTTGCTCTGTCAAGCAGAGTCTAGTTCGGTCTGAGCAGTACACAGGTCGACAGATCCAAGCTAACCTTATTGATGGATCAGTGATATTGTTCCCTGAGGCATGTATCCAGGGGGCATCTCCATTTTACACTGGTATGACAGTCGCAGTCGTCATGCCATAACCTTTATTTGACCTCATCATAGGCAATAATCCTGGTGCCAAGCATAGTTGCACCGAAGATGATGCTACTCAGACTTCGGCTGCAGAAACACGAGCCATGGCTGAGGCTCCAAACTGTGTCACCCCAGTGACCACTGAATCGCCACAAGATCTGATGTGTAGCCAAGTTGTTGTTCGAGAACAACACTCTGACCCAACACTTGCTGCCGTGCTGAAGAAACAAAAAGGTAGAGTAATAAAGTATTCACGGGGAGGTCAAGCCAAGTTCCTTCACAAACAAGAACGGCTCTACCGTGAGTCACGAACACCCGAGGGTGAGGTTCGATTGCAGTTCGTTGTTCTTGCTAATTACCGCCAAGCAGTGTTAGAATGGGGTCATTGTTCAGCCTCAGGAGGTCACCTGGGCAAAAGGAAAACCCAAGGCCGTATCCGAAGTTAAGGGGGAAGTTTGAGAACCCCGCAGAGACAGTCTGAGGCTGTGTATGAATTACCTTGTGGAACGTCTCGAGCTGTGGGCCTCTCTGAGGATTCCCGGAGAATGCACAATATCCACATGAGTGTTCACACCCACGGTGGGTGTTAAAATGTGACCTGCCCGAGATTGCGTAGGGATTCTCAGCTTCCTGTCATTAATCGTAAGTGTAGTGTTAGGTTAACCAGTAAACTGCTTATTCTAAGAAATTTGTGAATTCAAGAACTGGCACGTTTCCTGGTTAATAATGTTAACTAGTAAACTGCTTGTTCTAAGAAATTTGTAAATTCAAGAACTGGCATGTTTCCTGGTTAATAAGCGTTAATCCCTTCTTTACCGAAAATGTGTTTTGATGTACCCCTGTACATCGCCAGTAAACACCCGTGAGACACCGGAACTGCTACTGTGGTATGCTGGTACACCCTCTAATGAATGGCAGCTTATGGGCCTCAGGGTAGCCCGGTAAGGCTGTTTCTGAGGACCTCGTGTTAGGAACAGCTCTGTGTTTTGACGACAAAGACTGTGACGAAGTTCTGACGGATTCTGACATCATAAGATATGTCATGACTGAGTTGCAGTGGCACCAATGGCTTGCTCACTCATCTGTGATGTAACCTCTTTTAGTCCAATCATTATTTTATTTATAATTTCTACTACAGATATCGTACTATATTTTCTGCTGACATATGGCAAAATTTACACCCCTTGGCCTGCCTGAGAGAGTCAGTTACCACGCACTTGACCACAAGAGAGGGTGTACAGGGTATTTTTCTCTCATGGCATCTCTGGCGAATTCCGATAGTGACGAGTTTATTCCTCATGAGGATACTTATTTAGATGTATCTGATGATGATGCAGCAGTGTCTGATGTGTCAGTAGATGACTGTGATCCTGAAAATGATAGCGAAATTGATGTGAGTGAGGAAGGAGGAGGAAAATAGTAGCGAGCTTAGTGACGCTGCACTCTCGGCAACAAGTGGGTCAAGGTCGTCATCACCATCACGTGTGTCCACATACTTCATGCTTAGCTTACAAGGTAAATAAATAAGCCATCTATCTGTGCAGAACATTTTTTCAAGCCAGTTTGTACAGTAGTTACCTGGGTAACAGTACTTTAGCATAAGATATGTAAACTTATATACCACAATGATTTATTTAATAATATTTTTTTATTACCAACATCATGCTGGGTTTGTGTGATCATCAGTACACAAACAAATAAAAAAGAGTGAATAGTTTCGACGTGGCAAAAAATATACACTACCCCACACACTACGGGAGGGGGAGCTATCAGGTTGGTATGGGGGGTAAACGTAATGTTTACATTTGGGGGACGGGTCGGTAAAGAAAGGGTTAACCAGTAAACTATATAAGTACTGGTTGCTAGGCAGAGAGAGAGAAATGACACTTTTGATGCTCCACCTTGATTGTTTTTGCAGGTGCAGCTGGCGGGTGCAGCATTGTCATGCAGTTCAGCTGATCGTCCCCGACGCATGCTGCTGCCTCTTGTCTTCTGCCTCGTCGTCATTATTTACTATTGATTTGTATTACATGATTTTACATGTAGGCACAGTTACACCACACTGTGTATTACATACATCACGCTACATAACAGTTAGTCGTTAATGTAAATGTAGCAAACTTTTCGCTCAGTTTAACCTGAGTACAGGATTTTTCACCGTCGTCAAGGAATTTTTCCTTCAGGCTTGCTTCTATTAATGTAAATACAAGGTTTTTTTGCTCACTGGCAACTGTGACTTTCTCCTGTAGCAGGATAGCACACACACCACAGTGTGAATCTTGTGTGACTGAGTTAGGATTTACATGTATGTATACTGAATTTTTTTTCCCCCCTGAGAAAAAAAAAAATTCATTTTGATGGGGCATAATGTCACGAGTTGGCGCAATTCAGTATTTAAATAACTCGTGGCATTGAACTTTGGTGGAAAACCACAAATTCTAGTAGAATCCCAGTATGTATCACTCAGTCAACCGCCACATATTCACCCGATCGGGAGTGTTTTCAGAACATTTTTCACTGTTTCATAGGTGATCGTCTTTGTGCGCGACATTAGCACCTCCGCTGAGTGATTTGTTATGGGCGTGTTTCGCTCACTTCTAGCCATTAGCAAGTGCAGTCCGACACTCGCCTCTCTCTCACAATTTGAATTTAGTCAGGATTTGAGCACTTTGGAAGCAGGTTCGATTGGGCCCAGTGTGGAGCAGTGCCACCGTTGTCCAGTTCCTGAATTCCCACCTAGTGTGAGCCGGCGAGAGGTTCAGCGTGTGTGGCAGTGTCCTTCCTCAGCAACGACGCCCAGTCCATTCCGCTTAGCCCATTCTCTGACCAGTATTTCTTTTCGTTTTTCCTAGGTTTAAGTTTAGCTTTTGAGTGAGCAAGTGAATGTGTTCTCCTTATTTTGAAATCATTTGAAACAAGTAACATAAATTTATTTCATTGTAATCAATAAATTTAACAGTTCTTTCTCTTGAGCTTAATGTAATGTAAACTCGTGTTTTATTTCTCCACATTGAGCTTATTCTAGTTGCAGCTCCTAGTTTGCATAAACGCTTTGCATTATTCATAACTGGTACTTACTAAGGATTTCAGGGGCAGTGTCCAACTGTTTTTTTTAAATAACGTCTCAACAAAGCGTCAGACAAGGATTTAACTTTGGCAGTGCATGTTTGAGACCCTGACCTAATTTGTAAAATTATGCTTTTGTACCAAATGTGTATGATTAAGGCATTTATAAGAGTAAATGTAGGGTAAACTTAGCTAAAATCGTCAGAGGCATGTAGCGAGGCTAGCTTCGGTCACGATACAAGCCCCGCCCACAATTCGGAACGTGACGTCGGTGTGACGTAGTAGTAATCACCGACGCAAGTGGCAGTTCTGTCTTTATGTAAGCTGCTTCAGATTCAATGCCTCAGGGTTACTCATATTTCTGAGCTGCGGCTGATTTTTAAAGTGACTGTACATCCCTCCAGACTCCCTATTAGTACATAGTATATGCATCGCCCTCTTACACATATTGTGACGTCAATATGACTTATTCACTTCTAAACAATGAACAAGTTTAATAAACCACTGCTCTATGTTACATGCACCGAGCATGTAGCAATGGCCGTATTGTCCACGTAAATGATAAGTAATTTCCTTCGAGTAAACCTATTTTTTCTCAAACGTTCTTCTCATATAAGGACCATACTGAATCTGTAGTAGGGGTGATATATTACTTCGGTGTGTGTGTGTGTGTGTGTGTGTGTGTGTGTGTGTGTGTGTGTGTGTGTGTGTGTGTGTGAGAGAGAGAGAGAGAGAAAGAGAGAGAGAGAGAGAGAGAGAGAGTACAGTATGTTGGGGGGGGGGTTAGAAAGATAGAAATGCCACTTGTGTCGGTGATTACTACTACGTCACACCGACGTCACGTTCCGAATTGTGGGCAGGGCTTGTATCGTGACCGAAGCTAGCCTCGCTACATGCCTCTGACGATTTTAGCTAAGTTTACCCTACATTTACTCTTATAAATGCCTTAATCATACACATTTGGTACAAAAGCATAGTTTTACAAATTAGGTCGGGGTCTCAAACATGCACTGCCAAAGTTAAATCCTTGTCCGACGCTTTGTTGAGACGTTATTTAAAAAAAACAGTTGGACACTGCCCCTGAAATCCTTAGTAGGCCAGTCCTTTTGTATTAAGCTTAAAATCCGTTGTGCAACCAGGAGTTAATGCACCAGCAAGAATCTGCTTATCATTCATAGCATTAGTTACTGATTGTCAGGGGTGAAGTCACTTTCTCGTGAGGCTAGCATTACTAATAAACAGCATTTGTGAGTAATTAGTTTCTGCTGTGTACTGCTGAGAAAGTAAATAAATTCTCGTCCCTAGAGAATTGGCAAAGTAAGCAGGCATAAAGTAATCACTGCTTGATTTTTACGAGTCAATTCATTGTCCTGTTCTCAAGTATTATTGAATAATATTTTTTAATACCCCATATTCTTCAAAAACCCCGTGACACGTATAATAATGGATGTGTGTAGTGGGTGTGGTGTATGTCAGAGTGGAAGTGCTGTGTGTGTGTGTGTGTGTGTGTGTGTGTGTGTGTGTGTGTGTGTGTGTGTGTGTGTGTGTGTGTGTGTGTGTGTGTGTGTGTGTGTGTGTGTGTGTGTGTGTGTGTGTGTGTGTGTGTGTGTGTGTGATGATTACAATGATGATGACGGTGACGATGATGGCGACGACAATGGTGACGTTGATGATGACAGTGATGACTATGACGACGACGACGATAATGGAGAGACTCTCCGAATTAGGGGAAGGGACCTTCTGACTTGGGGGAGGAACCTTCCAAATTAGGGGAAGACCTTCCAAACTGGGGGGTCTTCCGAATTTGGGGGGACCTTCCGAATTTGGGGGACCTTCCGAATTAGAGGGGACCTTCCGAATTAGGGGGGGAACTTCCGAATTGTGAGGGACCTTCCAAATTAGAGGGGGGACCTTCCGAATTTGGGGGTTGGGGCTTCCGAATTAGGGGAGGGGCCTTGCGAATTGGGGGAGGGACCTTCAGATTTTGGGGGGACCTTCTGAATTAGGGGGTTCTTGCAAATTAGGGGAGTCTAGATACAGACTTCAATGATCCTTTCACTACATTAGCCGAGCCCTAAGACGGATAAAATTGCCAGGAAATAGGAAAAGAGAAAACAAGTCATTAGATTGAAGGGCTTAAGAAAGAAATTCACTCAAAAGGTCTAAGAGTAAGAACCCGAGGCTAGGCTAGTGTAATTTATATAATTTTTAAGGAAAAGATACAGGAAGAGGAAGAGAGGAAGACCAGGGCCTGCATTCTCATAGAGAAGCCTTACACCTCTTCGTCAGCAATTTATTTTTGTAACAGAGGTGGCTATTTTTCGTTTGTGTGTTATTTATGCAAATATGGCTACATACGAAGGATTTATGTAACAGAGATGAGGAGTGTAACGTGTAACAAGCAAAATTAATCGCTTGGGAAAAGGTGTTAGGGAGCATCCTTAACCAATAAGAATACGGGCCCAAGGATGAGGTGGAAGGATGGAGGGGAGGGATATGTGAGAGACAGGGTGTGAGTCAGAGGGCAGACAAATGGCAGGGGACAGGGAGACAAGGAACCGATTTGTCTATGGCCACCCCTCACGAGATTAAGGCGTCTATATATATATACAGAGAGAGAGAGAGAGATGGCATCATATGATCGATAAAGTCTCCATCAGCTATAGGGTAGGCCTTAGGTTGAACCAAGAAAAATGTAGTAGTAGTAGTAGTAGTGGTTGGTGCAGTGTTAACAGTACCGTAGTAGTAGTAGTAGTAGTAGTACTAGTAGTAGTAGTAGAAGTAGTAGTAGTAGCAGCAGCCCAAGGTTCATCAAAATGTGAACCCAGTGGATTGGAGATTGAAGTTACCCCTCTCCTGCAGCCCACCATCCCCCTTTCTGGGCATAGGAAGAAAGTTGAGGGATGCTTGTATAACCGGGCAGCGCCACTAACCAGTTACATCAGTGCCACCACGTGTACGCGTCCCTCACCAGTACCACGAAATTTGAAAATAAATATAGTCGTAAAAAGAGAATTATGAATATACTAAAACTAGAATTAATATACGTTGAAATGAAAACTAAGCGTTAAAATGAGAAAAGGAATATATGTGGAAATGGAACTGCATAAACGAAGAGATATTAATAAAATGCTGAAATATGAATAAAAATGATGAAATGAGAATGAGAGAGTAGTGAAATGAGTGAATTTTGGACGGAATGAAGGACTGCAGGTGAGCCAGGATTAGTTATGTGGAAGTATTTTTTAAGCTGGCTACAGGTCAGGGAGGTTTGTGATGGATAGTAGGACAGACAGCTGGATAGACAGAAGGATGAAGTAGGACAGACAGATGGATAGACAGATGGATGAAGGAAGACAGACAGATGGATAGACAGAAGGATGAAGGAGGACAGACAGCTGGACAGACAGATGGATGAAGGACAGACAGCTGGACAGACAGATGGATGAAGGAGGACGGACAGCTGGACAGACAGCTGGACATACAGATGGATGGATGGATATGTAGACAGATAGTTACAGGTATCAGACAGAGAAAGGAACGAAGGAAATGACAAAAAGATAGACACAGAAGAGAGAGAGAGAGAGAGAGAGAGAGAGAGAGAGAGAAGATAATACTACCAAAGCTTCCGAAAGTGATTTAAACGAGGCTGTCACTGCAAAACCTCAGTTACCAAAACTCTGTGTTTTGTTTTTCTTTGTTTTTTGCATAGAGACGAACCTAATCCTCAAATCCGATTTTTGCTAGAGATTCTGACCACGCAAAGGTGACATCCGTAATCCCACTGTATATTTACTTATCTATCTATCTATCTGTCTGTCTATCTATTTTTGTGGTTGTTGGTTAGAGATAAGAGCTTGATAGGTTAGGTTATATAAATTGCGTGATGAAGATTTTGGTGAGGTCAAGTTAGGTCAGGTTAGTTTAGATTAATTATAAACATATGGATGGGTTAGGTGTGCTACTGAAGAATACTTAGGTGTGAAGAAAAGGAAGAATAAATAAAAAATAAAGAAAAGAAGAAGAAGAAGAAGATTAAGAAGAAGAAGAAGGAGATTAAGAAGAAGAAGAAGATTAAGAAGAAGAAGATTAAGAAGAAGAAGAAGAAGCAGAGGAAGAAGAAGAAGATTAAGAAGAAGAAGAAGAAGATTAAGAAGAAGAAGAAGAAGAAGAAGATTAAGAAGAAGAAGAAGAAGATTAAGAAGAAGAAGAAGATTAAGAAAAAGATGATTAAGAAGAAGAAGAAGAAGATTAAGAAGAAGAAGCTTAAGAAGAAGATGATTAAGAAGAAGAAGAAGAAGATTAAGAAGAAGAAGAAGAAAAAGAAGAAGAAGAGGATTAAGAAGAAGAAGAAGAAGAAGATGATTAAGAAGAAGATGATTAAGAAGAAGAAGATGATTATGAAGAAGAAGAAGAAGATGATTAAGAAGAAGAAGAAGAAGATGATTACGAAGAAGAAGAAGATGATTACGAAGAAGAAGATGATTAAGAAGAAGAAGAAGATTAAGAAGAAGATTAAGAAAAAGAAGAAGATGAAAAAGAAGAAGAAGATGATTAAAAAGAAGAAGAAGATGATTAAAAAGAAGAAGAAGAAGACTAAGAAGAAGAAGAAGAAGATTAAGAAGAAGAAGAAGAAGAAGAAGAAGAAGAAGAGGATTAAGAAGAAGAAGAAGAAGAAGAAGATTAAGAAGAAGAAGATGATTAAGAAGAAGAAGAAGAAGAAGATGATTAAGAAGAAGAAGAAGATGATTACGAAGAAGAAGATGATTAAGAAGAAGAAGATTAAGAAAAAGAAGAAGAAGATTAAGAAAAAGAAGAAGAAGATTAAGAAAAAGAAGAAGAAGATGAAAAAGAAGAAGAAGATGATTAAAAAGAAGAAGAAGATGATTAAAAAGAAGAAGAAGATGATTAAAAAGAAGAAGAAGAAGATTAAGAAGAAGAAGAAGAAGAAGAAGATTAAGAAGAAGAAGAAGAAGAAGAAGATTAAGAAAAAGAAGATTAAGAAGAAGAAGAAGAAGAAGAAGAAGATTAAGAAGAT
>NC_137069.1:15757741-15772741 GCF_032717465.1 Coenobita brevimanus
CACCCTCCAAACTTCCATCCTTACTCACCACACTACCCAAGTACTTAAACGTACTCACATTTTCCATATCCTTATCATCCAGCCTCACTGTACATTCACTGGCTTCACTTCTCTCGAGGACCATAACTTTACTCTTCCCTACAATCAGCTTTAGATCCGTTTTCGGCTCTGCAAAATTCTCCTCGATCAAGAACAGAATATTAGACAGACAGGCAGACAGACAGATAAAAAGGTGAGCAGTGAGAGACGAAAAACTAACGCACTGTCCAAACTTGCTACATCGAAAAACGGACAGAAACAGGCAGACAAAGATACAGACAGACAGGCAGACAGACATAAACAGACAGGCAGACAAACAGATACCAGTTGGCAGATAGACAAACAAAGAGATACTAACAGACAAACAGGCAGACAAACAGATACCAACAGCCAGACAGCCAGATAGATACCAACAGAGAGACTGACCGACAGAAAAACAGATACCAACAGACAGGCAGACAAACATACCAACAGACAGACAGACAGGCAGACAAACAGATACTAACAGAAAGACCGGCAGACAGACAGATACCAGTAGACAGACAAATGAACAAACAGATACCAGTAGACAAAAACAGAAAACAAGGCCACACAGGTAGACAGAGAGAGAAACTGATACCAGTAGATAGACAGACAAACAGTTACCAGTAGAAAGACAGACAGACAAACAGATACCAACAAACAGACAGGCAGACAAATAGATACCAACAGACAGACAGGCAGACAAACAAATGCCAACAGACAGACAGGCAGACAAACAAATAGCAACAGACAGACAAACAGATACCAGCAGACAGACAGACAGACAATTAGATACCAGTAGACAGACAAACAGAGAAGCAACAGCACACAGCAAGACAGGCAGACAAACCAATACCAGTAGACAGACAAACAGACAAATAGATACTAGTAGACAGACAAACAGACAAAGATACACATGTAGACAAACAGATACTAAGAGACAGGCAAACAAACAGATACCAGTAGACAAACAAAGACACACAGGTAGACAAACCGATACTAACTGACAGGCAGACAAACAGATACCAGTAGACAAACAAAGACACACAGGTAGACAAACATACTAACAGACAGGCAGACAAACAGATACCAGTAGACAGACAGACAGACTAACGGACACACAGGTAGGCAGACAAACATACAAAGACACAGGTAGACAGACAGGTCCACGCGGTTCTCCAAAACTTGCATCCTGGTTCTCTCAATTCTGTAAAGCTGTCCTTGATCACCTACTCACAAATGTACAGTGTTTTTGTTCCTGTGCATTGTTCAGCCCTTCCAATCCTGCTCTGGACAAGGATTTCTAAGAATAGATTAGTGGGGTGGGTGGGGGAAGAGGGGAGGTCGGGAGGAAGGATGAGGGGAAGGTAGTGTGGGGGTGTGAGGATGTGGCAGGGATGATGGGGAAGTGGGGTCAGAGAGAGAGAGAGAGAGAGAGAGAGAGAGAGAGAGAGAGAGAGAGAGAGAGACAGACAGACAGACAGACAGAGTCAAAAGCCGAAAGATAGCAAGAAATTCACTCTACCCAGGGGAAAAAAAAAAAAAAAAAAAAAGCTCAAACCCAACTTCGTTCATCTCGGGATGTCGCAATGACCTGAAGGCTATAAAAAAAAAAAAAAAAAAAAAAGAAGAAGAAAAAAAAAGCTTGGATGAACTGCCAGGCAATGCAAGAGTGAAGTAAAAATGACGGGCTGGGGGCAGAGGTGCAGGCTGACATGACACAACACGTCCCCTGTCACCTCCCCTTCCATTACCTCTAAATACCGTGTCCCCCTTGCCAATCCCCTCCCCAAAACACACACACACACACACACACACACACTGGAATATACCAATATCTCCTGCAAGCATGTACAGCAGCGGTCGGTTTGTACACGTCAGACATGGACGGGCAGCAGTACAATACCCGTTCAAGCAATGTTTTACGAGTCCTGAGGGGCGACTATATCGCAGAGTCGAGGAACATCACATTCTATCTCTGCAGAATTGACCCAGTCCCACCCACTGCCTTATGCACTGGTGAAGGCGTGGAAACCTTTAGGAGTGTAGAGTGATAGATGCATGTGGAGATCTGTGTGGGGTGGGTGGGTGTGTTTGTGTAAGTCTGTGTAATGTCATCCAAGGAACATCGACAGGGTGTGAACGTCTTGTGGGAGTGGGTGTGTTGGTGTAAGTCTGTGTATGTCACTCAGGGAACATCGCCAGGGTGTGAACGTCTTGTGGGAGTGGGTGTGTTGGTGTAAGTCTGTGTATGTCACTCAAGGAACATCGCCAGGGTGTGAAAGTGTGTGAATACATGACAGGACGCAATACTGGGCTGTGCTGCGTCATGCTTTTCATCCTAACTTGGCATAGAAAGTTGGAGAAGGGAGGTTGTGTGGGATGTTGTTGCTACCGGTGGGGAAGGGGAAGGTGGCGGGCTTTTGTTGTGAGTCAAGGCAGTGATGGAGTGTGATGAGTTGCAGCCACAAGCATTCCTGATTAGGCTCATGGTAACGACAATACTAAAGTGATTTATATTCACAGTTTTAATTTTTAAGGCAAGTGTCGCATTTTATAATCTAAAACGCCTCATGAGGGAAAAATATGTGGATGGATTTTACTTTTCCATTTCTTAAATTACAAGTTTCCATCCATTAAATATAGGTTCTGCAGACATTGTCCTTTTTTACTTGGCGATGTGAAACAAAAATGAAAGTCAGAATTTCTTATAATCATCATATCCAGTAAGTTTTCAATTCCGCATATTAAATTACTGGCTTTGTGAATTTATCCGTGCGAAGTTGTTCATCTATAAGGGATATGATTTTTTAACGTTAATACATAAGAGAAATGTCTTTCTGACGTTAATCTTAAATGAATGTCTTATTTACGTTAATCTTTAGGGGAATTGTTTTTTTTTTTACGTTAATCTTTAAGGGAAATGTCGTTTTTACGTTAGTCTTTAAGGGATATGTCTTTTTTACGTTAATCTTTAAGGGAAATGTGTTTTTTTAACGTTAATCTTTAAGGGAATGTTTTTTTTACATTAATCTTTAAGAGTAATGTCTTGTTTACATTAATCTCTAAAGGAAATGTCTTTTTTACAATAATCATTAAGGGTGGAGAGGTATATGAGAGAGGGGGGTGTGAGTTGGGAGCAGGGCAATGAAATGGCGGGGGACAGGGCGACTTGGAGGCGACTTGTTTGTGGCCACCCCAAACGGGATTGAGGCGTCTGGCAATTGATAGATAAAGAGATTAAGGGAAATGTCTTTTTTAACCTTCGTAACCTTAAAAATTAAATACGTGGATTAATTTTTATCATATGAGATAAGACTGCGAATTCCCTTAAACATTACAAAAAATCTGCTGTTACAGAATTATAAACAGGTCCTAAAAATACTGCCACGACTACTTCTGAGGTCACCCGCACCCTCAAGCCAAGCAAGGAAGTAATTAAAGCAGGATTAAATTTTGGGTCATATGCTTCAACCTGAAATGGAGAAGTGGAATGTAGACTCCAAATTTGATAATTTTTGAAGTAATTAACATGATTTGCAGACTCCAAAAATTTTTTTATGATTTTTTAAGTATTTGACGTGGGATACAGAATCCAAAATTTTGACGATTTCTGAAGGACTTTAAAACACTGGATGCAGACTCCAAAATTTTGACGATTTCTTAAGGACCTGATACGGGATGCACACTCCAAAATTTTGAAGATTTTTGAAGGCCTTGGCTTGAGAGAGGTTGGAGGAGAGGAGATGGGTAAAGCTGACGGATGAGGTAATGTGGAGTACGGCAGGGTTGAATGGGGTGAAGTGGGGTAATGGTGAGGTTGAGCGGGATGGAGATGGGTAAACTTGATGGGTGAGGTAAGATATGGTGGGGTTGAACGGGATGCAGTGGGGTGATGGCAAGGTTGGGTGGGGTGCTGTGGAGTAAAATAAGTTGTGTAGGGTAGACTATGGCTAGGATGAGAGGGGTGGAGCAGGGTGGATCTGACGGGTGTGGCAAGGTAGGGAATGGAGTGGATGGTTGGGTGGATTAGGGTAATGGTGGGCTTGCGTGGGCGTAGTGGGATAATGGTGTTGTTGGGCGGGTAGTGTGGGCTAAAACAGAGATGAGGTTGCAAAGAGGTGGCCTGCTGTGGGATTAGGTGGGGTGGAGTGCAATAATGGTGGGGTTGGGTGGGATATAGTAGGACTGGGTGGGATGTACTGGGGCTGGGTGGGAGAAATTGGGGTAAAATTAACAGACGAGGCAGGGCAGAGAAATGTGGGGTTGGGTGGGTTGGGCTGAGTTAAAAGTGACACATGAGACAATGTATAATATGTCAGAGTTGGGTAGGGTGCAGTAGGGTAATGTTTGGTTGCTTGGGGGTGTAGTGGGGTAATGGTGGGGTTGGCTGGGGTGGAGTGGGGAAAAGGTGGGGTTGATTGGGATGGAGTGGGGAAATGGTGGAGTTGGTTAAGGTGGTGGGGTAATGGTGGGGTTGGTTGGGGTGTGGTGGGGTAATGGTGGGGTTGGTTGGGGTGTGGTGGGGTTGGTTGGGGTGTGGTGGGGTAATGGTGGGGTTGGTTGGGGTGTGGTGGGGTAATGGTGGGGTTGGTTGGGGTGTGGTGGGTTAATGGTGGGGTTGGTTGGGGTGTAGTGGGTTAATGGTGGGGTTGGTTGGGGTGTAGTGGGGTAATGGTGGGGTTGGTTGGGGTGGAGTGTGGTAATGGTGGGGTTGGTTGGGGTGTGGTGGGGTAATGGTGGGGATGGTTGGGGTGTGGTGGGGTAATGGTGGGGTTGGTTGGGGTGTGGTGGGGTTGGTTGGGGTGTGGTGGGGTAATGGTGGGGTTGGTTGGGGTGTGGTGGGGTAATGGTGGGGTTGGTTGGGGTGTGGTGGGGTAATGGTGGGGTCGGTTGGGGTGTGGTGGGGTAATGGTGGGGTTGGTTGGGGTGTGGTGGGGTAATGGTGGGGTTGGTTGGGGTGTGGGTTGGTTGGGGTGTGGGTTGGTTGGGGTGTAGTGGGGTAATGGTGGGGTTGGTTGGGGTGGCGTGTGGTATGGTGGGGTTGGTTGGGGTGGCGTGTGGTATGGTGGGGTTGGTTGGGGTGGCGTGTGGTAATGGTGGGGTTGGTTGGGGTGGAGTGGGGAAATGGTGGGATTGGTTGGGGTGGAGTGGTGAAATGGTGGGGTTGGTTGGGGTGGAGTGGTGAAATGGTGGGGTTGGTTGGGGTGGAGTGGGGTAATGGTGGGGTTGGTTGGGGTGTAGTGGGGAAATGGTGGGATTGGTTGGGGTGGAATGGGGAAATGGTGAAACTGGTTGGGGTGGAGTGGTGAAATGGTGGGGTTGGTTGGGATGCTGTGGGATAATGGTGGGGTTGGTTGGGGTGCAGTGGGGCATTTGTGGGGTTATTTAGGGTGGAGTACTGTAAAAGTGACAGGATATGAAGGTTAGACTGTGTGTGTGGGGTGGAGTGGGGTATATGTGGGTTGGGTGGGGTGGAGCAGGGTAGAACTGAAAGATGAAGTAGTGTATGGATGGGTTGTGAGTCAGAGTGGGCTAATGACTGGTAGGATGGACAGGAATTAGGTTATGGTAGCCTTGGGTAGGATGGAGTGAGGTTGAGTGGAATAACGGGGGGTTGAGTTGAGTTGAATTTGGTTCAATTGACAGGGTTAGATAAGGCACAGTATGGGGGAGGTTGGGTTGGGTGGAGTGGTGTAATGACGAGGTTGGATGGGGTGGAGGAGGGTAATAAAAGTGTTGGTTGGGGTGGAGTGGGGTGATGACAGAGGTGGGTAGGGTGAAGTGGGGTAAAACTGACATGTGAGGTAAGGTAGACTATGATGGGGTTGGATGGAGTGGAGTGGGGTAATGGCAGGGTTGGACAATGAAGTATGGAATGGAGTAAAAAGGACAGACGAGTTATGGTACCGTATGGCAGGGTTGAGCAGGGTGCAGTAGGGGACTGAACATGCACAGTAATTTTCAGAACAATCCTCCCAGAAACATAGGTGTGAAGCCACAAGAGCAGGTATTGTTAGGATGAGGAATATCGCCAAAAAAATAAAATAAATAAATAAATAAATAAATAAATAATACGGAGAGAAACATATTACCTCAGAACACTTTAAAATATGAAAAAATGATAACGAGTGAAGAAGCAACGAATCGGAAACACGAAGCAGTACCGAAACACAAACGCAAAGTGACAAGCAAGTTAGAAGCTTTATCCACGAAAATATCCTGTAATTCTGAGAACGTTCCTTATATTTTAATCTTGCTATTACCACACTCAATACATTTCACCTAGGAGGGCAACTTATTAGAGAAGGTGTTATACTCCTTTTACACTATCTTGGCTGAAAATTGCCTTCTTTCCATCTTGAATGCTGAGCTGCAACAATAGCTTAGCACTAGAATATGATGTTAGTCACGAAGGAGTGCGAGTTGGTGGACGTTAAGCTGTAGTGTTACCTTCTACCACTGAGCTGCATGGAATAAACTACAAAAAGACGAAAATCTGGGCCAAGTTAGAGTAAACGGAATATAGTGAAGGTGTCTAATCCCTTCAGTTCGAAAAGTCGCTCCTGAACCGAATAAAACCCGCTGAAGATGGCAGCAATAAATCTTAAAAGACGTCACCGTACTGAAGGGGTTGACGGCATATCTCTCTATGGTTAGAATGAGGTGAATTAAATATTGGGTAAACTAAAGATCTGGTATACGAGCAAAGTAATAAAAAATAATTATAATAACAAAGGTATACCCGCGTGTGTGTGTGTGTGTGTGTGTGTGTGTGTGTGTGTGTGTGTGTGTGTGTGTGTGTGTGTGTGTGTGTGTGTGTGTGTGTTTAGGATAGTACTGTGTATACACACACACACACACACACACACACACACACACACACACACACACACAGAATTATGCATTATATCTTACCTTCAAGACAGACGCACGACACACGAGTCCCCCATCTTAACAACTTCCACCTAACCTCCAAAACTTTTTCTTCTAAGTCCTTGTTCTCTTCGGGGTTCAAAGCACTCCACCAAGTCTCTTCTCACCTCAAACGCACTCAATAACGCACTCAAGTACCCCCCACCCATGCCGCAAAACACACACGCACGCATTACCAAGACTCAGAGTTAACTGACAGAGAGAGAGAGAGAATCAAGTGGTTCCTTAACGCCTTCTAAGCCTCCCTCAATATTGTCATTACGAAGTCCATTAATAATAATAATAATAATAATAATAATAATAATAATTTTTATTATTATTATAATCAACGCATTACCTTTAAATTCATCTGTAAAATTATAACCCAATGAAATTAACAGGTACTCTAATCCTGTATGACTGAAAACCTACTAAACATAAGAATTATCAAAGAGGATATATGTAATCTATTCCATGGATTAATACACTTGGCAACCTAAATCTCTAACCCTCCCCATCCCCAAAACCCCAACACCCCGACCCCCAGCCCCCACCATCCTATCCCCTCCCTACCACCCCCAACCCCACCTCCCAAACCCCCCACCCCCCGTCAAATCGTCACGCTGCACACACGATTTTTTATATTGTTGAGCGTAATTTTTTTTTTCCCATGTGGGACTTTGAAATCATCCTTTATTTAACTTGATATGGTCAGTGGTTTAGCTTGGGAGAGATGAAAAACAGAGAGGAAGAGGAGACGGGGGAGGAATGAAGGCGGAGAGTTGAGGGAAACAAGGCGGAGAGATGGAGGAAAGAAGGTGGATAGGTGGAGGAAACAAGAGAAGGTGGCAGAAAGACGAATAACATAGGGCTTAGAGAGAAGGGAAGTTGCCAAAGAGAATTAATATATCATTCCATCATCATCATCATCATCTCAACCATGATGATCAATATTATGAGAGTTAGACAGACAGATCTGGAGGGGGAGGAGGAAGGAAACTTGTGGGGGGAAGGAGACATGTTGGTGAAGGGAAGATGGAGAGAAGCACAGTGTAGAGACTCAAACAGTGTGCTCATCTCTGGACCAAAATAAAGGCGGTTTTGCACAGGTCATCTATGATTGGTGGCCTTGACCCGTGACGTCACTTGGATGGCTGTCTCGCTCACAGGAGCAGGACAACAGTGTGTTTTACCAGCCATTTGTGACGCATAGCCTGCTTTATTTTATACGTTTCATCAAGTTAAAATACTTTTCACGATGTGCAGTGTGTTTGGGTGTTCAGGGAAGACATCTGATGGCAAGTTTCTGAGACGCTTTCGCATGCCAAATGATAAAATCAACAGGCAAAAGTGGATACATTTGTGTGGACGGAAGGACAAGGTTTCTCCCACTGGCCGTGTCTGTGAAAGGCATTTCAGCTCGCAACAGTATGCAAAAGATCTGCAAAGCAAGTTGCTGGGGACACCACCACCAATCAGAAAAAGACTGCTAAAGTCTGGTGCAGTCCCTGATCAATATCTGCCTAATAAACAACAAGGTACGCAGTGAGTGAATAGTTTTATGGCGAAAAATAATTGACTACAGTAAGATTAATAATTAATAGGGGATTTATGTTCAAGTATGAGCATCAAATGTTCATGTAAGATGCTTAAAGGATTTTCTTGTCCCTACGCCATGCATTATCACCAAGAACCCATGGGTTGTGTGTAACAAGCTAAATAAATTAATGTGGACCCAGTCATGACAAACGTACCTGTAGGGCATTATCAGTGCACCATAACTATATTTTCATTTAACATACAATTATTTATACAATTTCCATGATGAAATGGTGATAGGTTCATTGTAATATGAGTAAGCGGTTAGGTATAACGAAACAGTTAGTGAATGCAACGAAATATTAATGCTACCGACTTATATATTTGACAATAATTCTTGTAATAACTTTAAATTAATTGACACCCGTGTAAATACCGACGGAAAAAAAAGGGATGTTAGAAAATTAGAGAGAGAGAGAGAGAGAGAGAGAGAGAGAGAGAGAGAGAGAGGTATTCCCCTGAGACTTAAGCATGGTAAATACCCGCAGGTAAAACAGATGCGGCCCCCCCCCCTCTCTCTCTCTCTCTCTCTCTCTCTCTCTCTCTCTCTCTCTCTCTCATGCATGCAAACATAGCATTACACACACACACACACACACACAAGATATGGAGACAGGACAACACGAGCTAAGCTCAATTCCTGTATACTACAAATTGGTAAATACATACATACATATATATATATATATATATATATATATATATATATATATATATATATATATATATATATATATATATATAGCGAGAACTATAAGAGAGTGGGAGGAGGCGGAATGTCACCTGAGATCGTGAGACAGAATCAGTTTCCAAGTGACGTAGACACGAAGAAAAGTAGGAGGAGCCATATTCTGGGGGCAGAGTAAGCTGCGTATGAGCACACTGTTAAGCGGGTATCACACGGGGACCCGTGAACAATTTGTGCAGCACAAAACGGACGTCCAAACTGAGCTTGGACGTCTATACCCTATCACACGGTGGACGTCGACGGCCACCTTCTTCTTCTTTATCGAGTTCACCCCACGCGACTGGGAGGTCACTTCCAACTCCCTAGCAGACGACGTGTTTATCAGCAACAACAATGGACATGAACCAGATTGTGACTTTTGCAATGGGTGCTGCAGTCCTAACCCTGCAGGATGAGGAAGAAGCCTCTGCAAGAAGACAAAGGAGGGGGAGAAGGAGGGCATTGTGGATGAGAGAATGGCTCCCATGGAGTGAAGAAAGCAGCCAGTATAGAAATCTGCACCATAGTGCTTTCTTCCCGAGTATGCCTTTCGAACGTGCGCGGCCCTCTCTTGGAAACAATCAATCCACATTCCATCATATTTACATTTTGGTATATATGAAAAGTTGCTATGACAAACAGAAATAGACGTGCGCAGGCCTCGCTTGTAAACAATCAATCGACATTCCATCATAATTAACACATTTTGGTGTATCTTACAATTTTTTGTGACAAATAGAAATATTACAAGTCGTATGATAAAAGATTATACAAAGTCTACTGACGGTTGAATTAATTATAATATAATACAATATAATACATCAACTGACTACAGTGTTCAAGATAGCAGACGACACACACTACCTGGCCACAGCTACATGTAAACTCCATAGAGAAGAAGGAGACTACCGAGTCGTGGACGTCCACGAATGGGTCAGGCGGCCTTCCATCCGTGGACGTCCATGACCCTCCCGCGGGGGCGAATTTGGACGTCCACGGTTAGTTTGGACGTCCACGAGTCTCCCATGTGATAGCCCCTTTAGTCTCTACACTGTGGAGAGAAGGGAGGGAGGAGTTGTCAGATAGCATCATCATCATCATCATCATCATCATCTTCATCAGAACCATCATCATAATCATCATTATCAACCCATTTTGAGACACAGGAAACGAAATAAGGAAACGGGAGGAAACAAGGTAGGAGGGGAGAAAAGTCGGTGAGATTGAGGGAGGAAGGTGGAGAGAAACTGGGAAGTTAAATCTAAACACGAGAGAAAACTAAGCAATACTGGGTAACTTAAATAATCAGCCGCCGCTGTTATGTGGCCGTCGCCTGCATTCGCCTGGGGTGTCGCTCCTCATGGGAAGTCACCGGAGAACCGACCTCCAACAGGCCACGTAAACTGTCACAATCCCATGGATGAAGCATTATCCCATCACATCTTTAACTGCCCAGTTATTGCCACCTTTAGACCCCGTGGATTATTGTTTTCTGCTTTGTATACCTACGTCATGACAAATATAAGCTGTACATCTAACCCTATCCACTCATACGCTGATGATTCCACCCTTCACTTTTCCATTCGGTTCCCACAGCGTCCATCTTAGCAGTTACCTCATCAAACAAGGGAAGAGTCTTTGGCACACCTACTGTACTGTCTGACTTCGATCGTATCTCTGACTGGATAAAAGTAATCTCCTTGTTTTTAATAAATCAAAGACTCAGTTCTTACACCTATCAACCCGATAAAATCATCCACATGATTACATACAGTATATATATATATATATATATATATATATATAATCTGCTTCCAAGAGATTAGGTGTGCTAAGCCGACTCCGTACCTTCTTTACCCCTGCACAGATGTTGACTTTATACACGAGTTTTATTCGCCCCTGTGTAGAGTACAACTCCCATGTGTGGGGAGACTCCGCACATACAGCTCTTCTCAACAAGGTAGAGTCAAAGAATTTTCGTCTCATTAACTCTCCTGTTACTGGCTCCCTTAAACCTCTGTCTCTTCGCCGCACTGTTACATCTTTATCTCTTTTCTATCGCTACTTCAATGGTCACTGGACCTCTGAACTGTCTGCTTGCATCCCTCCACCTCTACGATGGGCGCGTAGCACGTCTAGCAACAAACTTTCGTCACTTTTCTGGCCAACTCTCTAACTCAAAGAGTTAATCGTTACTTCCAGTCCTTCATTTATATAAGAGGTCAGCTCTGTCTGTATTTCCTACGTCCTATGATTTCCAGTATTTCAAACGCAGTGTGTCCAGGCATCTCGACATGGACGGATCTTGAATTTGGCTTTATGTTTTTTTTTTTTTTCCCCTTGGAGGGAATAGGTTGCGGACTCCTGGCCTTTTGGTACCTTCTTCCTTGCATAAAAGAAAAACTCGAAGACATTCTCACCTATCACCCAGACTCCATTTCATTGTAATGCCCTTGCACTAGGACAATATATATATATATATATATATATATATATATATATATATATGGAGCCTCTGTGGTACAGTGGTAGAGTGTGCGTTTCGCACGCTGGTGAGCGCGGGTTCGCCTCCCGCCAGAGTTGTAAAAACTTTGGGAAGCGTTCACCAAGCCACTTGCTACTTTGGCGGACACAAGGGGTGCTGTGGTTGAACCAGTGTCGCATACTAGTATGCTTGCACCCAATCGGCTTAAGGCGGGCCGATTACACTTGGTTCACAGACTACACACACATCCAAAGCCACTACAATCACACTCACAAGCACTTCTCACCCTACATACAGTCTCTACCAGACAGCCTAAGCCACTGGGTAGAGATACATTGGCTGTATCGTCTCTGCTTCGGTAGGGATAGGCCTGTCCTGCAGTGGACCTCAACGGCTAATGATGATGATGATATATATATATATATATATATATATATATATATATATATATAATCTCTCTACTGCATCTCTGTTCATTACTGTGCATGTAATGGTAATTGTTTCTATACGTTTTTGCCGTATACAGTGTGTCACTGTAACTCTTTTCTCTCACGCACCCTTCCCTGCTTGGCCTTCAGCGACATTGTTCTCCAGAGTGTTGGGGGCTTGTACTGAAGGGAAAATAAGAACCTAAAAAAAAAAAAAAAATCTTTTTCTCTTCCCTCTACTCTTCCCTTCCGTTTCTTCCTCTTCTCCCCACCCCCCTTTTCTCCCTTCTTAACCCCTTCAGCCAATCGACGTATTTACTTTGTTCTTGATATTTGCAAGAGATTTTCTTCATTTTAAGATTCCCCTTTTTTTTTTTTTTTTTTTTTTTGTTACTCAGAAGGGATTACGAAGTTTCCCTATACCTCTTTACTAGAAAATCATTTCCCTTTG
Source organism: Coenobita brevimanus (assembly GCF_032717465.1). Lineage (NCBI taxonomy): Eukaryota > Metazoa > Arthropoda > Malacostraca > Decapoda > Coenobitidae > Coenobita > Coenobita brevimanus. Next base: position 15,770,407 of record NC_137069.1, read on the forward strand.
CAGTAAAAAATCATCTACATATATCAGGACTAATAAGAAAGAAAAAATGACACCGAATTGAATAGACTAATTCTTCTTCCCTTCCCCCCTTCCCTCTTCCTATTTCCATTTTCCCTTTTTTCCCTCCTCATCTCCTTCTTCCCTGTTTTTTCATCTTGATTGCTGACCTATAGCAACAAAGAGAAATATGGTGCTAAGCACAAAGAAGTGGTATGGAAAGGATGTTAAGCCGCAGAACTCTTATCCTGCCACTGAGCTACGTAAAATTGGCTGGAAAAGGAAAAAAAAAAAAAACTACATCTGTCCCCAAAAGATGGAAAATACCAATATAGAGAGAAGTGTTAGATAAAGAGTCATATCTTAAGTGGCTCTGGAGATATCGTAGCCTGGTTTTACGGGGTTGGACGGGATGCAGTAATGTAATGGTGGGGTTGGACGGGGTGCAGTAAGGTAATGGTGGGGTTGGACGGGGTGCAGTAAGGTAATGGTGGGGTTGGAGGGGATGCAGTAAGGTAATGGTGGGGTTGGAGGGGATGCAGTAAGGTAATGGTGGGGTTGGAGGGGATGCAGTAAGGTAATGGTGGGGTTGGACGGGAATCAGTAATGTAATGGTGGGGTTGGACGGGAATCAGTAATGTAATGGTGGGGTTGGACGGGAATCAGTAATGTAATGGTGGGGTTGGACGGGAATCAGTAATGTAATGGTGGGGTTGGACGGGAATCAGTAATGTAATGGTGGGGTTGGACGGGAATCAGTAATTTAATGGTGGGGTTGGACGGGAATCAGTAATTTAATGGTGGGGTTGGACGGGAATCAGTAATGTAATGGTGGGGTTGGACGGGGTGCAGTAATGTAATGGTGGGGTTGGACGGGATGCAGTAAGGTAATGGTGGGGTTGGACGGGGTGCAGTAAGGTAATGGTGGGGTTGGACGGGGTGCAGTAAGGTAATGGTGGGATTGGACGGGGTGCAGTAAGGTAATGGTGGGGTTGGACGGGGTACAGTAAGGTAATGGCGGGGTTGGAGGGGGTGCAGTAAGGTAATGGCGGGGTTGGAAGGGGTGCAGTAAGGTAATGGTGGGGTTGGACGGCGTGCAGTAAGGTATTGGTGGGTTGGACGGGATGCAGTAAGGTAATGGTGGGGTTGGACGGAGTGCACTGGGGTAATGGTAGGGTTGGACGGGGTGCAGTAAGGTAATGGTGGGGTTGGAGGGGGTGCAATAAGGTAATGGTGTGGTTGAACGGGGTATAGTGGGGTAATGCTTTGGTTAGACGGGGTGCAGTGAGGTAATGGTGGGGCAGGACGGGGGCAGTGGAAGAATGCTGGGGTTGGACAGGGAGTCGTGGGGTAATGATGGGGTTGGGTGGGCTGCAGTGGGATGGTGCTGGGTTTTGATGTGGTGCAGAGGGTTATGTTGGGGTTGGACGGGGTGCAGCAGGGTAATGGCTTGATTGGATGGGGTGCAGTGGGGTAATGGCGGGGTTGGACAGGGTGCAGGGGGGCAATGATGGGATTGAATGGCATGCAGTGGAGTAATGGTTGGGTTGGGCGGGGTGCAGTGTTGTAATGTGGGGGTTTGGGAGGGGTGTAGTGGGGTAAGGGCGATGTCGGTCAGGGAACATTGGGGTTATTGCTGGGTTCTGCGGGGTGCAGAAGTGTAATGGCAGGGTTAGGTGGAGTGCAGTGGGGTAATAGCGAGGTTTTGAGGGGTGCGGTGAGGTAATGGTGGGTTTCAGCGAGGTTTAATGGGGTAAAGACTGTGGAGGGTGAAACACTGTGAGGTAATAGCGAGGTTTAGTGGGGCACCGTGGGATAAGGACGGAGTTGGGTGGGATGCAGCATGGTAAGGGGGAGGGGGTTGATGTGGTTGCAGTAAGGTAGTGACGATGTTTGGTGGGATGTGTGTGGGATTCGATGGGATACGGGTGGGGATGGGTGGGGTGCTGAGGGAACAGTGCGGGGATATGTGTTGCAGTGGGATAAGAAAGGGGTTTGTGGGGGTGAAGTAGGGTAATGACAGGGTTGGGTCGGGTGCACTAGTGTTAACGGCGGGATAGGATGGGGTGCAATCGGAAAAGGCGGGGTTGGGTGGGGTGCAGTGGGGTAAGGAATGTGTTTTTTTGAGGTATGGGCTGAACTGGGTGGGGTGCAGTGGGGGCGGGGCAGGGTTAAATGAGGTGTAATGGGGTACGGACATGGTTTGACGCGGTGGATGAGGGTGATGGTGAGGTTGGCTGGGGTGCGATGGGGTACTGGCAGAGCTATTTGGGGTGTAGTGCAGTAATGATGGGGTTAGAAGGGATGCAAATGAGTATTGGCAGGCTTGGCCTCTTTC
>NC_137069.1:15775241-15797741 GCF_032717465.1 Coenobita brevimanus
ACACACACACACACACACACACACACACACATTATATATGTATATATGTATGTATGTCCGTGCTTGCCTCTGATGTGTTGCTGTTTTTGCAACCCCCGTAGAGGAAGCAGTGAGGTATTCTGGCTTGTCCTCGGAAATCCCATAGGAAGCAATAATGTGGGAAGGAGGGACCGCGGCAGAGGCAGGATAAGCAGGAAGGAAGGCAGAGCAGGATTAGAGGAAGGAGAGAAGGGGGAAGGAGGGAAGGGAGAGGAGGATTAGAGGAAGAAGAAAAGGGAGATGATGATTAAAGGAAAGAGTAAAGGAAGATGGAGAGGAGAGAAGAAGAGTAAAGGCGAAAGGAGGGAAGGGAGAGGAGGATTAAAGGAAGGAAAAAAGGAGGATGGAGAGGAGGATTTGAGGAAGGAGTAAAGGAGGAAGGAAAGGAGGATTTGAGGAAGGAGTAAAGGAGGATTTGAGGAAGGAGTAAAGGAGGAGAGAGGAAGGAAAAGATAGGGAAGAACGCTGGAGGAAGAGAGGGGGAGAGGAGGGTAAGAAAGAAAGGAAGAAGAAAGAGGATGAGGAAGAGAGGCAGGAGGAGGATGAGAGAAGGGAAGGAGGAGGGCGGAGAAAGGAGTGAAGAAACGAAGGAAAGGGAAGGAAAGAAGGAAGGAAGGAAGGAAGGATGGATGGAGGAGGAGAGGGAAGAGAGGAAAAGTAAAGTGGAGGAAGGAAACGAAAGAAGAGGAAACTGGACAAGGAAGAAGCAGAAAAGGGAAGCGATGTGGAATGAAGTGAGAGAGAGAGAGAGAGAGAGAGAGAGAGAGAGAGAGAGAGAGAGAGAGAAGAGAAAAGAAAAAATGGGAGGGTAGAGGAGGGGAAGAGAGAAAGAGAAAAAGAGAGGGATATGTAAAAAGGAAGGAGAAAGCGGAAACAGAAACACAAAAGAAGATACATGAAGAAGGAAGACTGAAAAAAGAAAGAAACAGAGGCGTGTGTGTGTGTGTGTGTGTGTGTGTGAGAGAGAGAGAGAGAGAGAGAGAGAGAGAGAGAGAGAGAGAGAGAGAGACGGGGGGGAAGCAGAATTATTGAAAGAGGGAAGAACGATGAAAAAGGGGAGGTGGAAGAGGAGGAGGAAGGAGGAAGAAGAAAGGAAAAGAAATGAAAAGGAAGAGAGTAGGAGGAGGAGGAGGAGGAGCAGGTGATCAGTGAGAGTTATGACATTAGAGAGAGAGGGAGAGAAGGGAGGAAGAAATGGAGGAGAAAGAAGGAAAGAGAGGAGGAGGAGGAAGAGAGGAAGAATGGATACAGGAGAGGAGGAGGAACAAGGAGAGGAAGAGTGGATGAGGAAGAGAAAGAGAGGAAGGGAAGAGCGGAAAGGGAGGAGGAAGAGCGGAAAGGGAGGAGGAAGAGAGGAAAGGGAGGAGGAAGAGAGGAAGTGGAGGAGGGAGAGAGGAATGATGGGAAGAGGAGAGGGGAAGAGGGTAATATTGGAGAAAAGGTTGGAGGAGGGGAAGGGGTGAGGAAAAAAGAAAGGGGAGAGAAGAAGGGAAGGTAAATGGAAGAGAGAGAGAGGGAGAGAGAGAGAGAGAGAGAGAGAGGTAAGGAAAGGGGGGGAATAAGGATGAATGAGGGGAGAAGATTGAGAAAGAGGGGGCAGGAAAGGGGAGGGGGAGGGTAAGAAGATGAGGGGAAGGGGGGAAGGAGAAAAGGTGAGGGGAGGGAGAGGAAAAGAGAAGAGGGGAGTGAGGGGAGAAGCAAGGGAAGGAGAAAAATGGAGTCAGAGGGAGGGAGGGGAAGAGAAGGGAAGGGGACAGACTGAGGGAAGTAAAGATGGAGGGGGAAGAAAAGGAAAAAGGGGAGGGAGGAAGAGAAGAGAAGAGATGTAAGGGAAGGGGAGGGAAGGGAAGATTAGAAGGGGTATAGGAATGGAGGTAGAAGGAGAGGAGAATGGAGGGGAGGAGGAGAGGAAGAGAATGGTGGGCAGGAGGGGAAGAAGAGAATGGTGAGGAGGAGGAGAGGAAGGGAATGGATGGAAGGAGGAGAAGAGGAAGAGAATGAAGGGAAGGGGAGGAGGAGGAAGAGTAAGAGGAAGACAGCGAGTAGAAGAACAGAGGGTACACTCTTTCCGACAACATTAGGACGACAGGATGATCGGGAGGATTACACAGGATTACACAGGAAAGCAAACAGCAACAGACCTTATGGTCCTTTCGAGGCTGCTTGTTAGAGAAAACTATGACTACAAGATCTAACTCTACATGTTGAAGGATAAGGATAGTAAAGCAAGAAGGCTCCCCCCACCACCAAACCCTCCAGGAAAAAGTGAGAAAAACCACCATGCAGCATGGAAAAACTGACATGGAAATTTTATAGGAAACACTGGAAAGGAAAAGTCACATTCTATAATACTTTATCTATGAGCTACCTGATAGAGTAACCTGAAAGAGAAAGTAAACACATAAAATAATAGTTACGGCATGGCATTATAAACCGGTTACATTGAGTTAATGGGAAGTCTGTGGACATAACGTGGAAGCTACACACTGCACAGTGTGGATGTTTAGGGGTGGTGCAGCAGCCTTGCCTGGCACTTTTAAGGTAGGCAGCAGTCAATCAGGCCCTAGCTCCGTTTGCTCCACTGAGACAAGGAACTCTCCCATGTGGGACAAGTACACAAGTTTCATCCTCAAGCAGTGACCCCTGGTACATTAAAAAAATCCCGATGGTGGTCACTTGACTAACAGGGACCCTCAGTGATCCACAGCCCATCACAGGTCGAAAGTAAGAGTAGTGACCATTAACTCAGGGTTATCTGTGCAGATCCTAATCTGTGCTTATATTGCTTTCTTTGAGCTGGGGAGATTGAAAAGTATATAGGACGGGTGTCTTAGATAAAAGGGGACTGCACAGTGCACAGTGTGGATGTGCAATGCACAGAGTGGATGTTTAGGGGTGGTGCGGCAACCTTCCCTGACGCTTTTTAGGTAGACAGCAGTCAATCAGGCAATAGTTCCGTTCACTCCACTGAGACAAGGAACTCTCCCATGTGGGACAGTACACAAGTTTCATCCTGAAGCAGTGACCCCTGGTACATTAAAAAAATCCCGATGGTGGTCACTTGACTAACAGGGACCCTCAGTGATCCACATCCCATCACAGGTCGAAAGTAAAAGTAGTGACCGTTAACTCAGGTTATCTGTGCAGATCCTAATCTGTGCTTACTGTATATTACCTCATTTGCTTTGGGTAAATCGAAAAACGTATAATGATGTGACGTGACGCTATGTTAAGTTTACGGTGTGTCCTGTAGACACGAAGGGACTGCACAGTGTGGATGTTTAGGGGTGGTGCAGCAGCCTTGCCTGGCGCTTTTAAGGTAGGCAGCAGTCAATCAGGCCCTAGCTCCGTTCACTCCACTGAGACAGGGAACTCTCCCATATGGGACAAGTACACAAGTTTCATCCTGAAGCAGTGACCCCTGGTACATTAAAAAAATCCCGATGGTGGTCACTTGACTAACATGGACCCTCAGTGATCCACAGCCCATCACAGGTCGAAAGTAAGAGTAGTGACCGTTAACTCAGGGTTATCTGTGCAGATCCTAATCTGTGCTTATATTGCTTTGTTTGTACCGAATAAATTGAAAATGTATAATATCGTGACGCAACACTATGTACGGGTACATTGTTTATGGGGTGTCTTGTAGACTAAAGGGGCATGAACTTACATGTACCGTAGCTATAAAAGCAAGTTATTCGGACAGAAAAAGAGTCAGCTGAGGACTTTCGTGCAAATACTTGTCTAATTTGTTTTTGAATGTCTCAATTGAGATACTGTTCACGGTATCTGAGGGTAATCTGTTCCAGATATTTACAACTCTGTTAAAGAAGAAGTATTTTGCTTCGTGGGATTGGAATCGCTTTCCCATGATTTTGTAGCCATTACTTCTGGTTTGACTTGACCGGTCTATATCAAAATATTTATTCATGTCTAAGTTGTCATATCCCTTCATGATTTTGAAAACTTCAATAAGGTCCCCTCTTAACCTGCGCTTCGTTAGGCTAAATAATTTAAGTTCTTCAAGGCGTTCCTCATATGGTTTGTTTCTAAGTCGTGGTATCATTTTTGTGATTCTTCGCTGAATTTTCTCTAATTTTTCAATGTCCTTTCTGTAGTACGGAGACCAGAATTGCACACAATACTCAAGATGGGGGCGCACTAGCGAGTTGTACAAGGCAAATATGACTTTTTCCGATTTAAACTCGAAAGTTCTTCCAATAAAACCCACTAGCTTGTTTGCAATTTTAACCGCATCGGTACACTGCTTGCTTGGTTTTAGGTCATTTGATATTAGCACACCAAGATCCTTTTCACTGTCTGTACTTGATAACTGAATATTGTTCATTTTGTAATTTGCATGGACATTGTTACTTCCAATATGAAGTACTTTACATTTTTCTGTGTTGAATTTCATTTGCCATTTTTCTGCCCAGCTTGCTAAAGTATTAAGGTCATTTTGTAACTGCTGCCACTGTAATTTTGAAGTGACTTTACTGGTTATTTTAGTATCATCTGCAAATTTGGATACTTTACAATTTAGACCCTCATCAATGTCATTTATATAGATAATAAAAAGTATCGGTCCAAGTACTGAGCCTTGGGGAACGCCGCTGATCATATTTCGCCATTTGGATTCCTTTCCGTTTATCACAACTCGCTGTTTTCGGTCTGACAGCCAGTCTTGTAACCATTTTTGCATCTTTCCTTTTATTCCATGTGCTTCTATTTTTCTCATGAGACGCTTGTGAGGGACAGTGTCAAATGCTTTCTGAAAGTCGAGGTAAATTATATCTACTGCTCTTGAGTCATCGTATGATTTGTAAACATCATGGAAGAAGTCCAGTAAGTTAGTTAAGCATGAACGACGATGTCTGAATCCATGTTGCGAGTCTTTAATTATATTATTTTCTTCTAGATAATTAACTATTTTATCTCTTATGATTTTTTCCATTAACTTGCACACTACTGATGTTAAGCTGATTGGTCTGTAATTTCCTGGGTGCGACTCATTTCCTTTTTTGAAAATTGGTGTTACATTTGCAATTTTCCATTCGCGTGGAACTTTCCCAGCACTTAATGATTTATTGAATATGACAGAGAGTGGCAGCAGTAACTCATGTTTTGCTTCTTTGAGAATTCTCGGTGATATTTTATCGGGGCCAGGGGTTTTGTTTATGTCCGTACTATTTATGGCTGAAAGGATATCGTTATTATGGATAGCATAGTTACTAAGGACTGTGCTATTTGCTTGGTTTGTGGGTAACAGTAGGTTTCTGGTGGTGTTTTCTACTGTAAAAACAGACGCAAAGTAATCGTTAAGAATGTTTGCCATTTCGACCTCATTTTCAGTGTGTTTGCCATTGTTTGTTTCTAGAGGACCTATTGATGTAGTCATAACCTTTTTCTTTCTAATGTAACTGTAAAATTCTTTAGGATTTGATTTGCACGTATTAGCAATGTGGATCTCCAGTGCTCTTTTGCTTTGTTTAATAAGTCTTTTCGATGTGCGGCGTAGATTATCGTACTGTAATTTATCATCATTATTTTGTGTAGCTTTATATTTATGGTATGCCTGATTATTGGATATTAAGTTACTTTTTATTTCACTGGACCACCACTTTGGTTTACTATTTCCAGCTGGACGTCTGTTACGTAGTGGCACACATGACTTTACCACTTCATTAAATTTTTCGGTGAATATTTCCCATGCTTGGTTTATGTCATCGGTTTCAGACATTTGATTCCAATCTGCAGTTGCAAGTAGCGCTCTGAGCCTGTTGAAATTAGCTCTACGATAATCTGGGACCTTTTCTTTGCTCTCCGTTTCTTTTACTTTTTCAGTAGTAATATTAAACTGTATAGTTCGATGATCACTGGAACTAAACTCAGGTCCTATTTCAACGTTGTTGACTAGGTTATCATTTGTAGTCAAGATGACGTCTAGGATATTGTTTCCTCTCGTTGGGTATTCTACGTGTTGGGAAAGGGCGCTTTCCTGAAGATTCATATAAAGCTCTTGTCCTGAGTGTGCCGTCAGTGGTTCACCCCACTTTGTTACCGGTAGATTAGTCTCCAAAAATTATGCTATCCTCTTGACAACAAATTTCCGCAATTCGATCATAAAGTTTTTCATCTGTCTCAGTTGACTGTGCTGGAGGACGATAGATGAGACATATATTTATTTTGTGTGAATTAATACTTAGCTGAACATAACTGGCATCTATGTTGGTAATACTGGGTTTGGATAGCACAAGGGGATGGAGACTAGTTTTCACATATAGTAAAACACCGCCACCAGCTCGATGTGGTCGCTCACAGCTGAAAATATTGTACCCTGTTAGTGAGTATTCCGCTAGAAAGTCACGGTCAGATGTGTTAATCCAGGACTCTGTGATGCCAATGATGTCATAATTTTCTAGGTAAATTAGAGATTCTAAATCCTCAAACTTGTTACGTAGACTACGTGCGTTAGCATAGCAGACTCTAATTCCGTTCCGAACAGCTGGTGATCTGACTTTGTGGGTATTTACGTTAAGGTTACTGTTCCTGGACGTGCCGCGTTTTTTGATCTGAAGAGGGCGACTTTATCGTGTAGAAGTCTACCTAGCCGTGCCGCTCCTACTGAGTTCAAATGGAGACCATCTTTCTGGAATAGAGTATGTTGCTCATAAAACTGGTCCCACAGATTGACAAAGTCGACTCCCTCTTGCGTGCAGAGAGATTTGAGCCGGTTATTTGTGCTGAAGGCCTTATCATAGAAACTATTTTCTGCCTTGATCCTTGGGAGTATACCAGATATTATCACATTAGTGGACTTAGTTTTGAATCGTCTGATCATTTCATGATACTTTGCTAGCAATTCCTCTGATCTATTGCGCTTCAGATCATTTGTACCAACATGGATAACGTATAGAGTTTGATCATTTGCGTCTTTTGTGACCTCATCGCAGGCTTCTGTGATATCACGTAGTCCACCTCCTGGAAAACAGTACCTCTTTCTGCTGATGGGGGCACGTCCACAAAATTCCTCCAGCTGACTGCGTACAATAGAGTCCCCAATAAGCCTTGTTTCTTCTGTCTCATTAACCGCTTCGGCAAGGATCTGGTAACGATTATACGTAGTTATGGGAAGATGCTTCCTCGTATCTTTTCCGGGTTTTGCGCCATTTCTTACCATAGTAAAGGGGGCTTCGCTTGGCGAGGAACGTACTGAATCGCTGGGTGAGGAAGATACTGATACACTATTATTTGTGACTGCCTGATGGGCGGGGGCTTGTACGAGCTCAGTTTGTACGCTTCTTCCTTCTCGAGTGCTGTTGCTGACTCCTACATTTGCCACTACAAACTCTTTCAGTGTCTCAAACTCTGCCTTGAGTTCCCTGTAATTTCTCTGCGATTCAGCTAAACCATTTTCTAGATCTTTTCTCAAGATGCATAGTTTGCACACAGGCGTCGAAAAGTAATTTGAAAAATACTGAGCCGCAAAGCGACCAGTACACTCCTGGCAGGCCTTCAGGTTAGATGGCATTTTGCAGCAATATTTCCACAATCCCACAGAAATAAAAAATAATATACAACTGGTTAATGGATGTTGTTACAAATGGTCAATTTACTCTATATATGAGATATTGAATTTCTAGGGAGATTCACTTACTTTTTATATATTATCTTCCTTTACCAGTTTAAAAAGAATAGAAAATCTACCTGCTATGGCACAATCCAACCTACATGAATTCTTTTACCAGTGTAAAAAGAACAGAAAATCTGCTTGCTATGCTACAACCTACCTTACCATGAACTGTGTAAAATGAAAAGGGAATCTACTTGCTATGGTATGATCTAGCTTACCATGAACTGTGGAAATACACCATACACTGATTCACTGGAGAAAAAGGAAAAATAAAAAATAAATAACAATGGAATGTTGGGGAAAAAAAAACAAAATAAAAACCTAGCTTCTCTCAGTGAACAACTGAAAATAAAAATAATATACAACTGGTTAATGGATGTTGTTAAAAATGGGCAATTTACTCTATAAATGAAATATTGAATTTCTAGGGAGATTCACTTACTTTTTGTATACTATCTTCCTTTAACAGTATAAAAAGAATAGAAAATCCACCTGCTGTAGCACAAGCCAACCTACATGAATTCTTTTACCAGTGTAAAAAGAGTAGAAAATCTGCTTCCTATGGTACAACCTAACTTACCATGAACTGTGTAAAATGTAAAGAAAATCTACTTGCTATGGTATGATCTAGCTTACCATGTATTGTGGAAGTACACCATAAACTGATTCACTGGGAGAAAAAGGAAAAAAGAAAATAACAATGGAATGTTGGGGAGAAACCAAAATAAACACCTAGCTTCACTCAGTGAACAACGGTTTGTAGTGCAAAAACTATTTCACTGGTGTAACATCAATCACACAGTTGTTACTCTATACAGAAGACAATGCTATTCACTTGCACTAAACTAGCAAGCAACTTAGTTAGTATTTGTTACGTTAGACTTTAAAGTACCGGTAAGACATACAAGGATGATAGTGGGAACAAAAACAAAGAGAGCTGGTAGGTAAATACACTTTCGGTTCACTGCACCATTTACTAGTGAGAAAAGATAATCTGTTTGTTAGATATCGTTCTAACTGACCTTGATCTGCGGGAAAATAAACTATAATATGTCTGAGACCAGAACCGAGGAGGAGGAGGAGGAGGAGAGACAAAGTAGGAATGACGATGATGATGATGATGATGACGATGATAATGATTATGATGGTGATGGTGAACCGATCGATAATATTGATGATGATAATGATGATGATGATGATGATGATGATGATGATGATGGTGACGAAAGAGAAAAAAGCAGGAGGACGAGGAGGAAGAAAAAGAAGAGGACGAAAGAAGAAAATAAAGAAAATGATGAAGACGACAAGAGAGAAGGTGAGGAGAGGGAGGAGGAGGAGGAAGAAAGAATGTAAGAGAGAGCCATGCATAAGAATGACGAAGGGGGAAGACGACTTAATGGGGGGGGAGAGAGAGAGAGAGAGAGAGAGAGAGAGAGAGAACGGAGAAGATAGTTGAGAAATAGAAGCCTGAAAAAATGAGAAAAAAAAAATAGTATTAAATAATAGAGAAGAAACCATAACAAAAAAGCAGACTGAAAAGGAAGAATAAGAAAGTGGAAAAGAAGTCAGGAGAGAGAGAGAGAGAGAGAGAGAGAGAGAGAATAATAAAGAGCCGACTTAGGAGACAGCAGGGGTCATTACTAAGACAATATAAGACGAGGGTTTGAGAAATAGAAGCACTTGGAGGAGACAGCAGTGGAAATATCGAAGACTGGGAATAAATATCAAAATAAATATCCCACAGGTTCATATAAACATTCACAGACGCACCATAATATAAACACAATAAACATTTTGATCTTGGAGGAGACAGTAGTGGAAATATCGAAGGGTGGGAATAAATATGAAAATAAACAGCTCACAGTTCTTATACATATTCACTGATGCACAAATGTCTTGAAAATATAAACACAATAAACACTATAAACATTGATTTTGGAATGAACAGATAAATAGATAGACAGACGGATAGACAGATCGATAAATAGACAGGTATCTCACAAGCTCTCATAAAAATCCACTGATGCACCACTGTCAAGAATATATATATATATATATATATATATATATATATATATATATATATATATATATATATATATAACACTATAAACATTAATTTGCGAATGGATAGATAGAGAGATAGACTGACAAGTATCCCACAAGCTCTCATAAAATCCAATGATTCACCACTGTCTTGAAAATACAAACACAATATAAACTATTAACAAATGATTTGGGAATGAACAGACAGATAGATACATAGATAGACAGACACAGACAGACAGACAGACAGACAGATAAAAAGGCAGATATAGATAGATAGACAGACAGACAGATATCCCGCACTCTCTCACAAAAACACACCGAGGCACCACTGTTAAGAAAATATATAAACACAATAAACATAAAGATCGAGGAGGGAGTTGTGGAAATGTCAAAGTCTTGGAATAAACATATCAATATGAACATCCCATTGACTTATAAAAAAAGAAAAAAAAATTCAAATGCACAACTCAGGAAAATATATCAAAATACCAGTTAAAATAAACAATGATAAAAACGGAACAGATAAAAAATATTTTTTTGTTTTCTAAATGTTTAACAAAAAAAAAAAAAATTATATCCCACGTGCAATAATAAAAATTCACTGAAGCACACCTCAAGAAAACACACCTTCTGTAAAAGTTGAAAAAACAAAAAACTATACAATTATTAACACAAAAAATCAAAACTTATATGATTTAGAAAAAAAATGATAAAATATTCTTGGCGCCCCCCCCCCCCAAAAAAAAAAAAAATCACAAAATTAATATCCTACAGTTTCTCAGACAAATTCACTAATACGTCAGTGTCATAATTTATATATGTATCAGCAAATTTTAGTGGTAGGTGGGGCTTTCACCATCCACTCACTCGATGTAGTGCTACTCGCTGGTTCCTACCCTTTCCTCCCTTCCTCTCCTTCCTTCCTCTTCTCTTTCTTTCCTTCTTTCTTTCCTCTTCTTTCTGCCTACGGGTGACTGTACACTAAGTGGCAAGCCATTTAGTTTCCTGTACACTAGGAGACCATTTAGTACGCTGGGTGGCAACTATATAACCAAATTATGGCGCCTGGTGGTTAAGTGGGCAATTAAGGCGCTCCATTCGGATTGAGACGGTGAAGGTTTATACGCAAGAGCTGGCTGGGGTTTGATGCTCACGTAATGCCACTCAGGGATGAGTGAGGCTGGTCACTTATCTTAAATGTCAGGACCAACTTGCCTAGCCCAGGGCTCCTACGCTCCTCATGAGGCAACACCGGATAAGATGATGAATGAATGAATGAATGAATCAGCCAATTTCTCTCTCTCTCTCTCTCTCTCTCTCTCTCTGCTGTATCAGGAGCTTAGAGCTCTGGAGCTAAACTTCTCATACCCGACATTTAAGGTGGGGGTGGCCAGCCTCACTCGACCCTGAAAGGCATTACGTACGCACTATAACCCAGCCTTTCCTCAGGTGTAATCTCCCATCCGAATGGAGGGCCATTATCCACTAGGCCACCAGGCGTCATCTGGTTATATGGTTACCACCCAGCGCAGTAAATTACTTACTAAAGGAAACCATTTGGCCTGTCACCCAGTTTAGAGTAACTGGAGGGTAACTACATCGAGTGAGTGGATGGTGGACGCCCTCACCTACGACAGTAAGAAGAAAACCAATAGATAAATACCTGTGTGGACGAAGCACTGCCTTGCCGTGGGAAAGACTGGGCATGCAGGTGATAAATGGGGCTATTGTGGTCAGCTGCTGCCATACTGAACATGCTGACTGTAAGGTGGTGGAGAAAGTACACGTGATACATCAATACAGCAACAGAGCACAATGGATCTACGTATACAATGAATGATATGGGTAATATATAAATAAATAAATAATAATGATGATGATGATGATGATGATGATACTACTACAACTACTACTATTACTACTACTAATAATAATAATGATGATGATGATGATTATGATAGCAATAACAGTTTAGTTTGAAATTTCTCGAAATAAAATTACTACCGGGTATCTGTTTCTCGTCGTTTAAGGAAGGTCCCTCGCACCTTTTCCGTAGCGATTTACTTTTGGATATGGCAGGTTAATATCTTTTTCAATACTATTTATGCACAGTATGGCAGCCGTGGCTCAGTTGTTTAGAGCGCTCCGCTTTGGCAGAAGGATCGGAGGCCCAAGTCCACCCAAGGGTCATTGGTAGACATCAGGAAAGGCATCCGGTCATAAAGTGCTACAAGCCCCAAATCTAAGTCCTCTACCCAGGGACAACGCCTTAGCCCTTATCGAAAAAGGAACATGGCGTAAAACCTCCCACCCCCAAAAAAATAATAATAATAATAATAAGAAAGGCGTCATCAGAAATACTTATGTGTATAATGGATAGGCAAGGGCAGTAAGGTGCAATAAGCAAAATAAATCGCTATGGAAAAGGTGTTATTAGATGATGAATGGGTGGATGGATGGATAAACAAAAAGAGGTACAGACAGACAGATAGTCAGGTAGACAGATAAAGAGAAAGGCATATATATATATATATATATATATATATATATATATATATATATATATGGTAGGTGGGGGCGCTCACCATTCACTCACTCAATGTAGTGCTGCTCTCGGGTGTCTGCCCTTTCCTCTCCATCCTTCTTTCCTTCCATTCTCTTCTGTCTTTCTTTCCTTCATTCTTTCCTTGTCCTTTTGCCTACGGGTGACTTTACACTCCCTCTTCTGTCTTTCTTTCCTTCATTCTTTCCATTTCCTTCAGCCTGTGGGTGACTACACTGAGTGACAAGCCAAATGGTTTCCTGTACACCAGGAAACCATTTACTACGCTGGTTGGTAACCATATAACCAACTTATGGCGCCTGGTGGTTTAGTGGGTAATTATTGCGCTCCAATCGGATTGAGCCGGTGAAGGTTTATATCCAAGGGATGGTTGGGGTTGATTGCTCATGAACTGCCACTCAGGGATGAGTGAGGCTGGTCACTCTCATCTTAAATGTCGGGACCAACTGCCTAACCCCGGGCTCCTACGCTCCTCATGGGGCAATGTAGGATGGGATGATATATATATATATATATATATATATATATAGAGAGAGAGAGAGAGAGAGAGAGAGAGAGAGAGAGAGGCAGACAAATAGCCACTGACTATGATTGATGAATGAATGGATGGATGGACGAAAAAACAGACAGAGACTGACTGATAAACAGATAAATATAGCAACTGACTGTATAAACTAATGATCGAGTGATAGATACACTTAGATAGACAGATAGATATAGACAGACAAAGGAGGTAACAAATGAGCGTTGTGATAATGAAGTGGATATGACTGGCCATGTGAAGATAATGGAGAATAAGAGACTGACTAGGAGAGTGCATGTTACTGAGGTGGAGGGAGAGGGAGACTGAGAGACCAATGATGAGATGGAAGGATGGAACGAAGAGATAACTGAGAGAGGGGATGTGAGTTAGAGGGAGGGCAGTCAAATGGCAGAGGATATGACGAACTTAGGTGATTTGACTGTGATCACTCCTTACGTGATTAAGGCGTCCAGTAACATATAGATAGGTAAACAGATATACAGGTAGGTAGATAGGTATCGGTAGGTAGGCAGAATGAAAAATATGCTGACAGATAAACACAAAGATAGATGCAGACAGAAATTAACCCCCACATCCACCGATAGATGTATAGCTCAAAACACAATAACACACAGAAAGGCAGAATTTTCTGCATCGACAGTTTTGGTTATTGGCTTCAACTTACAAAAAAACAAAAGAAAAAGAAACAAACTGTTATGTGCTTATGACGACAATTCCTATATTTAACTCAAGGAGTGATACTCTCGCGTCCGCACCGACAATTATAACAGTTTTACTTGTTTATATATATATATATATATATATATATATATATATATATATATATATATATATATATTTTTACACTGAATTGATGATATCGCTTTGATGGCAGTAAAAAAAATAGTTTTTTTTTTTTTTTACATGTTTGTTTTTTAAATCTCTCTCTCTAGCGACGATGACAAAAGTTTAATAATATCCTTTACGCATTGCTGGAACTGGTGGTGTGTGTGTGTGTGTGTGTGTGTGTGTGTGTGTGTGTGTGTGTGTGTGTGTGTGTGTGTAGCATAGGTTGAGGGTATGTGTGCCTGAAATTGTTTGTTTGCTTTGTTTGTGTGTTTGTGCATGTCTGAATGGTTTGTTGCTTGCCGGAATCGTTCGATTCGGCATGCATGTTACTCAGTTCCGTATGTTTGTTTGTCTGTCTGTTTGTTTGTCTGCACTCTGCGGGTCACAGTTTTGCACCAGTTCTGAAAAAAAAAAAAAAAAAAAGAGAGAGAGAAAAATCAGAAGATAAATATCCATAAACCCTGGAAGCCTGTTGTGTTTTATCAAAGTCGGTCAAAGGCCCTGGGCTGGGTGGGGGTTGAATCCCTATCTTTAACATGGGGCAAATTTCCAAAAATTAATGTTTCCGTCAATTCTCATTGGATCTTTATGAGATTTTATAGACACAGTGGGTGGCACGTCACACACAATCGGATCCATCCGGCAAGCGCTCTGCCTATGGCAGTTTCATTTAATTGAGCGCGTGTGTGCGTGCGTGCGTGCGTGTACCCCTGTGTGAGTGCGTGGGTTTGGGAGAGATTTTACAAGAGGAAGCTGCACGGGTTACAGGATCGTATTTAAAGGGCATTGAATTTGGAATTAGTATAAGAGTTAGGGTTAGAGTTAGAATTTGAATTAGAGTCAGTTAGAATTAGAGATAAAATTAGAGTTTGAACTAGAGCTAAAATTAGAGTCAGAATTAGTCAGGGTTAGAATTTATTAGAATTAAGGTGACAGTATTAACACTCTCAGGCCTGTATTCTCTTCAGTTAAGGAGGCTCCCTAACACTTCTTTCTTAGCGATTTATTTTCAGATCTGATTGGTTAACCCGCCCCGTCCCCGACCACTTTTTCACCACTGGTACCCCCCAATCCCGACCATTTTTGGACCCAAATTTTTTTTGCTAAAACTTTCGCTTTTGGTCAGAAGCAATGGTCAATCACCAAGAAAGTGTTCACCGGGGTCCATAAGTGGCCTAAACAGGTATACCTTCGTTACACCTGGTACCGTGTTCAGTGTAGGTGGTCTGAGGCTCTCACGTTTTCTATGGTATTATAAGTCTGGGAAACCAATGAAAGTAAGTAGATATGTATTTATTACAAACATAAAAACATGTGATACAAGAGTAAATTGGATTTTATACAAAAATAGAGCTGAAATAAGCATTGTACCATCGTGCGAACCGAGCAAAATCGGCCAGACTGGTCACGATGAATCGCTACCATTCCTGAATCATGATACATATCATTTTTTCTACTTACATAATACATCTCCAATAACATTATATCATTTTCCATTTTATTGAACTGTTTTTACGTATTCACAGGCCTTTCGATAACATTTAGCATTATGTTAGCGCTTATTTACGTAGTGAGTGAACTCGCTGTGACTGTTGTTTCAACTCGTATTGTGTTTTTTCAACTTACATAATACTTTCCTAATAACAATATACACTTTTCCACTTTTGAGAACTGTTTTGAGATAGTTTCAGGCCTTACGTAAATATTTAGCGTAATAATAGCGCATAATAACACAGACGGTGAAGTCGCTATGACTACTATTTCAACTTACAACCTATTTTTGTACTTATATAATAATTCTCCACTAACATTGCACATGTTTCCACTTGATATAATTGCTATCACATAATTGGAGACCTTACTATTCTACTGAGCGTCATATTATCGCATATTTACACAGTGAGTGTTATCGCGATATCATTTGTTTCATCTTACACTAGTATTCAACTTATAAATTACTTTCCTACTAACATTACACCCTTTTCCACTTTATATCATTCCAATCACATACTTACTGACCAGAATGTTCTACTGAGCATAATATTTTCGCAGATTTACACAGTGGGTGTACTCGTGACATCAATTGTTACAACTTACACTATTTTTCAACTTATACGTTACTTTCCTGCTAACATTACACCCGTTTCCACTTTATATTCTTGCTATCACATATTTACTGACCAGAGTGTTATACTGAGAGTCATATTTTCGCAGATTTACAAGGTGGGTGTAGTTTTGATATCACTTCTTTCAACTTACACTATTTCTCAACTTATACATTACTTTCCTGAAAACATTACACCCGTTTCAACTTTATATAAGACTTAGCACATACTGACTGGCCTTACCATTATACTGAGCGTCATTTCGCCATCCCACACAGTTTCAGTAGTGTAGGAAGTTATGGTACTCTCTGAAACATGGCTGAAGGCACAACGCAACATTGCACTCTACACACTCGTACCTTGTGTCTTTTCTCTGAGTGGCTGGTCTGACTGTTGAGTGCTTGCATACATGGCAGCGGCGCTGAGGTTTACGACAGTTTGGTTCGGAAGGGATTGTGCTAGGATAGTGGCATCCAGCGAGGCGTAGGGGAGTCTGGGCAGCCATGGGGGTGCAGGTGCAGTGTGTGGGTCTGTCCTGGGCATGCCTGGCGATTATTTCACGTGCCAGCTCCCTCACAAACCCCTCAAAGGTCTCTGATACTCCTGTTGTCATGGCGTGCAGGTAGTGTGCGTTCAGGACTGTGATGTCAAGCAAGTGAAAAAAGAGCTTTTTGTACCACTTCATCGTGGTCCTGGCACAGTCAACACTGGAAATCATCGAGTCTGACTGATCCACTTGCCTCATGTTCAGATTATAGCCCAGTACAGACTCGGGTTTCCAGACGTTGCGCCTCCTCTCGCTACGGTGATCAACGGAGTCTGTGCGGTGCATCAGGGGGCTGTGTACAGTTGATAGGAGGCAAACTTCCCTGTTGTGGTTCCACAGGGTGGCAAGGATGTTATTGGCCTGGAAGAAAACCACCTCGTTCTTGTCAAGTTTCCTCCCTATCTTGACCATATGGCGACGGTTTCTCTTGACTGTACCACAGACTCCAGTGTCATGTTGGTGGAGGAACCTAGCGAGAAGAGGGCTAGTGTACCAGTTGTCCAGGTACAACACATGACCACGATGAAGGTACTCTATCATTGTCTTCACCACGGCCCCTGAGAGTCCTATACTACGATCTTCTGTTATATCTGTCTGTGTGCCCATGTACAAGACTATGTCTTGCACATAACCAGTCTTACAGTCACACATAACAAAGATCTTGAACTCGAAACGGTGTCTCTTGCTGGGTATGTACTGGCGAAAGGAAATATTGCCTCTTCACAACACAAGACTCTCGTCTATGACGAGGTCTCTGTAAGGATAAAATGAGGAGCGGAACATTTCCCGTAAATGATCAAATACCAGCCTAATTCTCCTCATTTTATCAGTGTTATTTGCATTAGCTGGATCTTCTGCATCAAAAAAGTGGAGGCGGCCAAGAATCTGCTGAAATCTATTACGACTCATCACCTTTCCAAAGGAAGGTGTGAGGATCATTGGGTCAGTTGTCCAGTATGCAGGAATTTGGTTTTTTCTTACCACACCCATCAAGAGAATCAGGACAAAAAATAAGAACATCTCAGAAATTGTCACAGGATAGTCATATTGCTGGGAATGCCTGCTTGTTGTTCCCAAACGTTCACTTTCACGGCGCTGTGTTCATCAAAATAATTATGTTTGTCTGTTCCACTATGCGCCCCACAAATGCCTCCCCAAAGAACAAGTGGAAAAAATCCACCCTAGTGGAACCCGCATGCACACCTGGAGCCGTGCAACCCAATCGCCACTCCTCAGTGAAAGGGTGAATGATGGGAGTAAAATTACTCCCATCTTCCCAGTTCCACGAGACACCACCGTCTCCAGCCACGTCCCCATCGTCGCCTTCGTCAGGGTGGGGAGGTGAGGGTGGTGGGGGAGGTGAGGGTGGTGGGGGAGGTTGGGGAGGTGGAGAGCGGCGCCTTTCATCACTCGCACTTCTCTTCCCTCTCCCTTTTCCTTTACCCTTTCCCTTCCCTTTCCTTCCTTTCCCCACATCCTGGGGCTGTGGGGAGGAAGTTTGGGAATATTGTGGGGCAAAAGACGTGCTGGGGAGTGGCTCCACCTCCTCTCCCCTAGGCCTACGTGCACCACGTGCTCGTGCTGCCTCCCTCACACCACTTTCCCTTTCACCCCGCACTCCCGCCACACCACTTTCCCTTTCACCCCGCACTCCCACCACACCACTTTCAACTTCCCCAGACAAAACACTTGGACCATACCTTATTTGTCTTCTCGCCCCACCTTCTGATCCTCGGGGTGAGATTTTTTCCTTCCCCAACCACGAGGCGATATCACGTCCTAAGCCGCCATCATCATCATCGTCCTCATCCTCGTCCTCATCAGAATCTCTCTCTAGGGGATGGAGAGAGGTCCGTGCAGGTGGTTGGGGTGCAGGCTGGCCTTCCCTTGCCTTACGATATGTCACATACCGCTTTTTCCGGGGCGAAGGGACTTCCTCATCACTGCTTATTATTTCTTCCTCTGGCTGGACGTAATCTCGATCCACCACATCATCAAGTGGAGAACCACTATCTCCAGTGAAGGCCTCCAGGGCGGATGCTATTTCGTCGTCTGAGAGACCTTTACGCGCCATGTCTGACCTGGGTCACTGCTAACAGGTGAGTGATCGAGACAAGGGCGAGTGCGGGTCATGCAGGGTCTGGGACGCTGCCCGCCTGGCGGCAGGTAGGGGAGGCTTGGGTAGGTGGGCAAATCGAAAATCTCGCGCGAATTTTGAAAATTGTGGAAATTATGAACCTTGCAATTGCAGGACGTTAAAGTACGTCGACGGGATTGGCAGTGACAAAACGTGAGGACGTGGAAGAACGTCGACGGGACGCCGCGTGTTAATGCACTTCTTCAGGTTATGTATTTATGTAAAATTGGACGATATTAGAATTCACATAACACGGTAGAGGACAGTAAGGTGTTATAAACAAACTAAATCGCTTAGGAAAACGTGTCGGGAAGCTTCCTTAAGAATACAGATATCAAACTCTTACATCCACTTTCAGCTGATTAAAATGGCCTGGGTTCGTGTTCAGGTTGGTTAAGGAGGCTCCCTAATACCTCTTCATTAGCGATTCATTTTTGGATATGGGTGACTAATATCCCTTTGAACAGTATTTATATAGAGTATGGCGATATTGGAGGGATTTATGTAACACAGGCGAGGACAGCAAGGTAAAATAAACAAAATAAATCGCTTAGAAAAGATTGTTAGGGAGCTTCCTTAACCGACGAGAATATGGATCCTGGTATGATTTAGAATATAAGAGGACAGTAAGGTATAATAAACAAAGTAAAACGCTTAAGAAAAGGCGCTAGGGAGCTTTCCGACGAGAATACGGGCTCTGGTATAATCTTGAACGTAAAAGGACAGTAAGGTAGAGTAAGCAAAAGGACAGTAAGGTAGAGTAAGCAAAAGGACAGTAAGGTAGAGTAAGCAAACTAAATCGCTTAGGAAAAAGTGTTAGGGAGCTTCCTGGCGGTTCCTATGACTCCCTCTCAGCTGAACAAAATCGTCTGGTGTGAGGTGGATATACAAGAAAAAAAAAAACGGACTAAATAAAATGAAATGTTTTATAGATTTTTTTTTCAGTAAAAACATAAGAAAAATTAGTATATGTTCGATCAAGGTGTAGGTATTGAGAGAGAGAGAGAGAGAGAGAGAGAGAGAGAGAGAGAGAGAGAGAGAGTTGAAGAGCATAAGAGTGAGGTTTTATGCCCGCCGTAATGGGGGTCTGAAAAAAGCATTTCAAAAGCAGTAGACTAATGAAGGCTTCAATCGTTGTGTTTTGTGTGTGTGTGAGAGAGAGAGAGAGAGAGAGAGAGAGAGAGAGAGAGAGAGAGAGAGAGAGAGAGAGAGAGAGAGAGAGAGAGAGAGAGAGAATTCAGAAGCGCTAATATTAATGGATCCTTCTTCGTTCGTGTGTGTGTGTGTGTGTGTGTGTGTGTGTGTGTGTGTGTGTGTGTGTGTGAGAGAGAGAGAGAGAGAGAGAGAGAGAGAGAGATTATTAAAAAGTACAGTACCTACATATTACCATTTAATAACACTTCTTGTCTATAAAGAGTTATCAAATACAGAATCGAAATTTCTCTCTCTCTCTCTCTCAAGGTATTTTCTGCCCAGCTAAACATAATCAACAGGAATCATAGAAAATAAATAAGAAATTTTTATCATCCGAGTAGAGATTAATGATGCTGAAATGAAGAGAAATTTTTGTCTCTCCTCCTTCCCCTCCTCCTTCGTTTCCTCCTCCTCCTTCGTTTCCTCCTCCTCCTCCTCCTCCTCCTCCTCCTCCTCCTTTTCCTCCTCCTCCTCCTCCTCCTGTTCCTCCTCCTCTTCCTCCTCCTTCATCGGGTTCACAGGTCGGCATACTGAGCTGTAAAATCCTGAACCTCTTTTCCATCTTCTTTTCCCCTGTGACATGACTGACGTCGCTCAGTTTTGACATCCACATCCTTCTGTCAGATTGGGTCGAATTCCAAGTGCCGTTGCAGATGCCGTAATATCTCTTCTTGAGCGAATTGTCTTTCTAGAGGAGCCTTAGTCTGAGGTTGGAGAGAGTATGCTTTGTAACTATACTCTTCGTACTCTAACCTGGCCAAGATTTTCATTCTTTGGCAGCTTATTTCAGGTAGATCAGTGACGAAGACAGTACTGCGGCTCTGCACCCTCTCCATTCCATTTCTTCGTGACCAACATGATATTCTAATTTAATATACCCATACAACACAGTATGTATGAGAGAGAGGTGGTGATCTGAGGCCAAGCTAATGTAAAAAAAAGTAAAATTTAATCAACACTCCAGTCAGACTACACCTGGCCGTCACCTGAGCTAAAAGGGGTTAGGGAGAGAGACATTGATTGTATAAATCTCTTTAGTATGATGATATTTTTCTCGGTTTATTTTCGTTATCCTGGATGATTTGAGTCATCTCTCTCTCTCTCTCTCTCTCTCTCTCTCTCTCTCTCTCTCTCTCTCTCTCTCTGGGTTAGATATATCCTTCCATCAATACATGAGATCATTTTTAAAACAATAATATTGTCAGAAGTTGCCAAAAAAATTTTAAAGCGAATAATTTGTTCTCTATAATCACAAAATCATATTCTTCATTATATTCTTGTCAACGCTTTTTATGCGAGGAAGAAGGAAGTATAGGCCAGGCGCCAACAAGATTGATTCTTCCAAGAAAAAACAAAAACAAGATAACAGATAGCCAAATTCAAGATCCGCTAATTTCGAGATGCCTGGACACACTGCATTTCAAAGACTGGAGGTCATAGGCAGTAGGCAATACAGACAGAGGGAGACAGTTCCAAAGCTGACCTGTTGCATTCATGAAGAAGTATTATATTCAGCTTATCACACATTTCACACTGGAGGGATCAGATACAGTCCAATGTGTCTCTTTTAAATATAATTCTTCTCCAGACGATTTTATTCAGCTTAGGGCAGCCTTTTCGAGCTGGAGGAATTGGAGAGAGCACTAATAAACCCCTCCAGAACGATAGCCCTTCCCTGAGCCGAATAAAATCGTCTGGAACAAGTATTAATGGGAGCAACAGGACGTCACCCAGAGTCTAAGGACTGTAATCCCATCAGTTAACTAAGCCTCCTAACACCTCCTCCTCAGTGATGTATTTTTAGACATGGCTGGTTAAAATCCTTTTTTACATTATGTACGAGTATGAAAAGTGACGCAGTATTAGAAGTTAAGGAACACATAGGTGAACAGTAAGGTGTAATAAGCAAAATAAATCTCATAGGAAAGAGTGTTAGGGTGAATAAGGGGCCAGAAGTTGAAACCGCCTCACTGTCAGCTGGGAGGAGTAATATCGCTGGCTGCCATAATGTATAATATTAGGACGGACAGGCCAGGGCAAATTGAATATTCTGACACCACGACTGTCTGTGTCGCCCGTATGACACCGTGCCACTTGGGTAATACCGGCTCTTGCCCTCTCTAATTCCGGGTATTATTCTACGTCATTCCAGCTGCTGTCTACCGTCATTCCAGCTTATCTACCGTCATTCCACCTTATCTACCGTCATTCCACCTTATCTACTGTTATTCCAGCTTATTTACCGTCATTCCACCTTATCTACTGTCATTCCACCTTATCTACCGTCATTCCACCTTATCTACTGTCATTCCACCTTATCTACCGTCATTCCACCTTATCTACCGTCATTCCACCTTATCTACTGTTATTCCAGCTTATTTACCGGCTTTCCAGCTCTTATTATCATTCCAGCTGGTTTTAACATTCCAGCTGGTATCATCATTCCAACTGGTATCATTATTCCAGCTGGTATCATCATTCCAGCTGTTATCATCATTCCAGCTGTTATCATCATTCCAAGTGGTGTCATCATTCCAGCTGTCATCATTCCAGTTGTTATCCACCGTGTTGATAAGAACGACCCAAGAAATGCATACCCAGACTGAAGGGGCTAACTATATCATTTAGAGTGAAGCTGCAGATAAAAGGTAGATCTAAGCCTTCCAGTTATAAAAGTTTCTCTATATCTAAATAAAAGTGTCTGAAAATAGTAAAAATAAATAAGTAAATAAAGCAAAGAAAAGGGGGCATAGTATTTAACCGGTCTGGGCGCCCAAGCCTCCGTCATTTGTCTTTTGTTATTGAAAATCAGCGATGAGGTTATACTCGGTGATGGTGTTTTTTTTTTGTGTGTGTGTATA
>NC_137069.1:15802741-15850241 GCF_032717465.1 Coenobita brevimanus
CCTTTTTCCCTTCCTAAAACCTCCCCGTTCTTCTCCAACTAATACCTCTGTTATTTCCCTGACTCTGTCAATAAGCATCCTACCATATACTTTTCCTGTTACACCAAGAAGACAAATGCCCCTATAATTACCACACATTTCTTTTTCCCCTTTTCCTTTGTACAGGGGGATAATTATACCTGACTTCCAATCCTCTGGGACTCTACCTTCCTCCCAGGCCAATCTGCACATCTTCTACATCCATTCTACTACTATCTCTCCCCCATGCTTCAGCATTTCATCACACACTCCATCAGTTTCTGGGGCTTTCCCCATTTTGACTTTCTTCATTGCTTCCACAACTTCCATCCTACTGATTTCTTCCTCTCTTCTCATCTCCCCTCTTCTCCCACGAATATTCTAGATGTTACATCGAGAGAGAGAGAGAGAGAGAGAGAGAGAGAGAGAGAGAGAGAGAGAGAGATTCCTAGATATGGGAATAGAGGAAAGTAGAGGATATGAAGAGAACGGTCCAGAAGCATAAATGGATGTGGGCAGGTCACGTCCTTCGTAGAACAGATAACAGACGGACAACCAGGGTAACTGAGTGGCAGCCCAGAGATGGAGTGAGAGGAAGAGGCAGAGAACAAGATGGGGAGATGGAGTGAGAGGAAGAGGCAGAGAACAAAATGGAGAGATGGAGTGAGAGGAAAAGGCAGACTGAGGACAAGATGGAGAGATGGAGTGTGAGGAAGAAACAGACAGAGAACAAAATGGAGAGATGGAGTGGGAGGACGAGGCAGACTGAGGCCAGGTTGGAGAGATGACATTCGCAGATCTGCTGGGACTGGATGGAACAGTCTAACAGGCAGTATGTCAGAGTGGAGAAAGATGGGAGAGGCTATTGTCTTGTAGTAAACTCTCTCGCCCTGATGATGATGATGATGATGATGATGATGATGAGGCTATATTAGTGGTATTTATTATCGTCAGTCTACAGTTTGCATTCAGTACATTTCTCTCTCTCTCTCTCTCTCTCTCTCTTTCTCTCCTGCTTCCAAAGGTAAGTAGGCCAGTATTTAAGCTGGCATAGGAAGTTTCATAACAACTTTTCCTTAGCGATTTGTTTTTTGCATTACACACCATTATCCTTGTGAATAATTTTACCGAAAACAAAGTCGACACGAAAATCATATTATCAACCAACGAGGGAATCCTAAGGTGTCATAAGCAAAATAAATCGTCAAGAGAACGGTACTGCGGAAGACACTTGAAATATAGCTGCCCTGAATACTATCTCTTGTTATCTTGAGTCAAAAAGATATAATTTTCCCTTATCTTTTATCTCCATTACCCAAGGATATATATTTATACACATTCGTTGATTTTATATACATTTTCATACACATTCATTGATTTTATATACATTTTCATACACATTCATTGATTTTACATATATTTTCATACACATTCATTTTATATACATTTTCATACACATTCATTGATTTTATATACATTTTCATACACATTCATTTTATATACATTTTCATACACATTCATTGATTTTACATATATTTTCATACACATTCATTTTCTTTTGACCTATGGCGATTCCTCACAGTATACACATTACTACACACATGTTGATTTCATACACATTTTCATACAAATTCATTCACAGATACATTCATACACATTCATCCACATTCATTGATGTCATACATAATTTCATGTACATTCATACACACTCATACACATTCACTGATTTCATACACAATTTCACGCACATTCATTGATTTTATACACATTCTCATTCACAATCATACATATTCATTCACTTCATACACATTCATTGATTTCAAAAACATTCACTTCATACACATTCATTGATTTCAAAAACATTCACTTCATACATATTCATTTTCCGTTTACTTACGGTGCTTCCTCATAGTATACACATTTATACATATTCACTGATTTCATACACATTCATTGATTTCATATATATTTCCAAACATACCCCTACACATTCATTGATTTTATGTATATTTTCATAAACACTCACTATTTTCATACACATTCACTTCATACACTTTCATGTTCCTTTTACTTTTTTAGCTTCCTTCCAGCATACACATTGATTGATTTCATACGCATTCATTTTCCGCTTACCTATGGAACTTTCTTATTCATACACATTCATTGATTTTATACACATATTCATACACATTAGCACACATTCACTGCTTTCATATATATTTTCAGTCATACACATTCACTTCATAGTCATACATCTTCTCATACACAATCATACACATTCATCGACTTCATACACATTCACATCATACACAATCATACACATTCATTGACTTCATACACATTCACTTCATACATACTCGTACAGATTCACTGACTTCATACACATTGACTTCATACATAATCATACACATTCACTGACTTCATACACATTCACATCATACATAATCATACACATTCACTGACTTCATACACATTCACATCATACATATTCATACACATTCATTGGCTTCATACACATTCAATTCATACATATTCATACACATTCAATTACTTCATACACATTCATTTTCCGTTTACTTATGGCGCTTTCTCGCAGCATACACCTTCATTTCGTCAACAATAATAACAATAAATCAAACTGTTTACTCTCCAAAGCTTGCCCTCTCTCTCTCTCTCTCTCTCTACCTTTTCCACCTACTACTCCCTCTCTTCTCTCTTTCACTCTCCCCTTCCATTTCCTCTCATTTTCATCATTTCCTTTCCCTTTCCTCTTCTTCATCCTACTCCTCTGCTCTCTCTCTCTCTCTCTCTCTCTCTCTCTCTCTCTCTCTCTCTCTCTCACACACACTTTTATTATGTCCCCTCTCTCATTTTTGTTCATATCGTATTGGCACAAAGGCATAGCCTCTCCCCTTCTATAAAGTCTTCGCTCACCCCTTCCCCCACCTTCCTCCCCCCTCCCTCCCTCACCTCTCCCTCCTCTCCTCATTCGTTTTTCCCATTCTCTCTCTTTCGTCCTTCTCTCCCCTCTTCCTCCTTTCGTCCTTCCTATCCCTTCCTCCTTCCATCCTACCTTCCATCCCGTTCTCCATTACTTTTTCCTCCTCTCTCCCTTATACTCCTCCCGCTCCCTATTCATTCTCCCTCCTCTCTCCCATTCCCTATCTTCTACTCTTCACTACCCCCTACCTCATCTCTCTTCTTTTTCTCTTCTGTCCCCCTCCATCCTCCTAACCATTCCCTTTCTCTCTCCTACTTCCCCCCACCCTTCCTTTTTTCCCCACCACTTAGGTCCTCCATCTTCCTCCTGCCCCCTTTCTCCCTCGTTTCCCGTTCTCCCTTTTCCTCCTTCTCCCCTCTTCATTTCCTTTTCATCTCCTCCCCTCCTTTCCCTCCCTCTGTTCTCCTCCCCCTCCCTTCCCTCTCCCTCTCTCCCTACCCCTCCCTTTTTTCCCCCTTTCTCCCATCTTTCCTTTCCCTTCACCCTCCTCTCTCCTTCCCCATCCACTTCCCTCCCTTCTTTCCTTTTTCCCCTCCCCTTCTCTTTTTTCCTTATAGTCACCCATCCCTTCCCTTCAAAACACACACACACACACACACACACACACACACACACACACACACACACACACAGCGGGAGACCTGGGGGAGACTATAAAATTTCAATCGTCCTTTTGATTTATGAAAAACTGCCCTAACACACAAAGCGATTTTTCCACACCCTCATCTTTAATGAAAACAAACCCTTGTGCTTTGACCCTGACCTCTGACCTGGGCGACAGTTTTCTTTGTTGGATGGTGTGAAATGTTAGCAACTTTTAATATGATCTTTGGCCTATTCCCATTAACCTTGCTGAACGAGTATTTGTATGGTTGTTGTTGTTGTTGTTGGTGGTGGTGGTGGTGGTGGCTGTTATTACTGTAGTATTCACTCCACCCACAATTCACTGTGGAAGAGATGTATGTGATCGCCGGCATTCATTTATTTATTTATTTGTTTGCTTATTTGTTATTTATTTGTATGTGAGTCTGTGCATCGATTATGTCTTGAACCAATGAATGGATCATCTTCAAACTTTGCACACAGGTTAGGTATGACACACCGAGGAGGTGATTCGATTTTGGTGAAAATGCCCCAGGGTTGAGGGCCTTGAATCTGACCCTGAAAGGTCAAATTCAAGGTCATCTATAGACACATAGTTACTATTAATCACTAATAGGCAGTCATATATGAAGATCCTATAGACACCATCAGATGTGACCTTTGGTGACCCTGAAAGGTCAGCTTAGAGGTCACACATATTTTGAGGCCTGAATACAGCCAAATGGTGAGAGACAGATGCATGATTACTCTTATTCACTAATAGGAAGTCATTTATGGGAGTCTGTTGGCACCATTACATTTGATCTGTGGGACCTTGAAAGGTCAAAGTAAAGGTCACACATATTTTGACAGCTTAATTCAGCCAAACGGTGAGAGACAGACACATGGTTACTATTATTCACTGATAGCAAGTCATGTGGAAAGTCTGCTGCCACCATAAGATGTGACCTTGAATGACCCTGGAAGGACAGACTCAAGGTCGATCAAATGTTGAAATTATCAACATTATTATTATTACTCGTATCATCATCATCATCATCATCATTATTATTATTATTATTATTATTGTTATTATTATTATTATTATTATTATTATTATCATTATCATTATTATTGTTATAATTCTTAGTATTTACTCTTGCCACTGCCACATTTTCTTCATCTCAGTTGAATCTCTTTGTTGTGTAGTGACTAAGGACGGCATTCCAGTAGGGTCAGGACACTTACTAACACCTCTTTCTTTCTGATTTATTATTATTCTGCTTCGTTACTACATTCTTGTGATATTCATGCCTTACCGATTTATTTCTGATTCTGCTCCGCTACTCTATTCTTGTGTAATTTTCATGCAATCTATGTCGACACTGAAAAGACATGAGAAGCAAACCAGGCGATATTAAATTAATAAGTCGTTTGGAAAATAAATCGCTAAGAAAGAGGTGTTAGGGAGCCTACTTACCCGACGAGAATACGGGCCTTAGACTCTCCCCATTAACCCATTAAATGTAATAGGAGAAAGAGAACAAGCTGGATAAAGGAAAATAGATGAGGGAGAGTTACTGGGAGTGGCAGGAGAGGCTATACCCTTTCTACTCCAACTTGGCCTAAAACTGCCAACTCTCCATCATGAATGTTGAGTTGGAGCAATGGATTAACACTAGAACAGAGTGCTAGTCACGAAGAAGTGTTATGGAAAGAACGTAGAGCCATAGTATTGTCTTCCGTCACTACGTTACGCAAAATAAGCTGCAAAAGGACGAAAATCTGGGTCAAGTTAACGTGAAAGAACTATAGTGATAAACAGTAATAGGGATGGATGGAAGAACTGAAAAACGAATTAAAGATGGAAGGAAGAAACTGAGATGGAAAGTTAAGACAGAGAAGTACATGGAGGAGGGGGCCTGGAGTGGCGTGGGGGAGTGAGAAATAGAGTGGTAAGGAGTGATGGAGAGACTTCGAGATATTGCTACGAAAATAAGAATGAGGTGGAAGGTGTTGAAGAAATGTATGAGGGAGAGCAGCATAGAGGGGAAGGACGGTGTGGTGGTGATAATGATGAAGAGATTTTGAGGGACTGGCAAGAAATGAAGGAAAGAAAGACTGAGATGGAATGATAAACTGGAGGAGAACATGAGGAGGTCAGATAAAAGTGACAGGAAGAAGTGGTGATAAAAATGGTTCGGAGAGACAGAGCAAGGAAGAGAAGGTGGAAAGAGAAATAGGGCAAGGAATAGAAGGTAGAAGGAGAAATAGAGCAAGGAATGAAAGGTAAATGGAAAGATAGAGCAAGGAATAGACGGTGGAAGGATACCATGAAGCACAGTCGGCCTCAGAAGTCCTGTCGCCTTTCCTGCTTCTATCTTCATGGACTTTGAAAATCAGTATAGCGATTTCGTAGCAACTGACAATGGTGAATTTATCTCGCCACGGATCAGCGTCATCAGTGTCGTTTGCTTAAAATTCTCGACAGAGAGAGAGAGAGAGAGAGAGAGAGAGAGACTTCCTTTTGACATCCATGTATCACAGTTACTTGTCCACTTCGTTCAGTATTTGACAGCCAAGTTCATTTATGTTACCGCCACCAAAATAACATATGCAGACGTGAAGGATGTCAAATGCAGTCATGTCAGACCTCATCTCTACAGTGATGCTGTCCCAGGTGCATATGTTGTCAACTGTACATGGGGGACAGTGGCAGAAAGTGGCAGGGGGAAACAACCATTATTAGGGATTAAGCGGCTTTGATCTGAGAGAAGAATGAGGGAATGGAGATAGAGATGGAAATTTTAAGCGGAAGAATATATGAAGGAAGATTGCTTAGAATGGAGAGAGAGAGAGAGAGATGAAAGAAGTATCAGACATGTTGGAAGAATGAGGGACAGAAATGAAAGGTGGAGGAATAAAGTAGAACAGGAAAGGCGACGGCATAAAGAGAGTCTAGGGCGTTCCCTCTCTCTCTCTCTCTCTCTCTCTCTCTCTCAGATAACATGCCTGTGAGTTGGACTAATGACTTTTAAACAGTGATATTTTTCGAGCAAACAAAGTATCTAGTGCATAATCGCGTTACTTGATGCCTGTCTATATGCTCATCACAATTAGTTAATAATCACCCACCTATCTATTTTCCTTTTCTGATATTTTGACATATTTCACTCGCGAATTCCATGCATATAGTTTCTCTTGTAACCTATTATAGTGCAGTTTTCTTTTTTGATATATATATTAACCCTGTCATATTCGCCAAATGGTTTTATTCAAGTAAGAGGGAGTTACTATGAGCCTGTGAGTGCCAGTACAGTTACGAGTCAGTTTCTCATTTTCGAAACAGCTCTAGCTTTCTATTCCAGCTAACGCCAGGCGGGTTTATTTAGCATTGAGGTATACTCAGTGCCATGCAACTTGTCATTTAAGCCCCGCCCCTCTCCACCCACCGCCCGTAAAGGTTTTCTCCAATGACAACAAGACAAGTTCGTGTTGCTCTCATTTACGCTTTGCGCCGCAGGTTATTAGACACCACCGTACTGGAAGAGTTAATTATTCTAATCCAAATACTATCTTCTCTAACATATTTGCTCTTACTTTGCTTACATTACTTATACCAACGACCTCTGTTGTTACTCTGCCATGATCTTTTTACTGTCATCAACTGCTTACGTAATTCTAAACATACTTTTTTTTTTTTTTTTTTTTTTTAATAATAGTGGTCCATTTATCCTGTAACCTCATTTCACACTATTTCATTTTACACCGCTTCATCTCATCTCATCTGAACCTATCAACATCACATCACATCACATCATACTATTTACCCTTGCATTCTTCTACTTCCATACATCACCATTTCTCCACTTCTTCCTTCACTCATACGACTTTTCCTCCACTTCTCTCCCTCACACCACCTCTCCACCTTTCCTCACACCACCTCCTACCCCAGTCCACCCTTACTTCACAACACCACAACACCATAACACCAGGTGGCAAAGATGGTACTTCAGAGTCTAGTTCAGTACTAATAGTGCATCCGTGGTTAGGGCTTTTACGGGTGTTATTCTTGACATCTTTTACGTGTTTTCTGTTGTAACTACCTACACCTGCCAACACCTCAGCACACCTGCCCACACATGTACACACACTTGAACACACCCATCCACACCTACCCATACATCTACAGTACCTACTGTACACCTGCCCTTACTTACCCACACATTCATACACACATACCCACACACTTTATCACACCTACCCACACACCTGTCCACACCTTCCCACAAACCTGTCCACACATACCACACAGCTGTCTACACATACCCACACTTACGAAAACCTATCCACACACCTGCACATACCTGCCCACACACCTATTCACACACCCACACATTTACATACACACACACACACCTTCCAACACCTACCCATGCACGTGCGTTGTAGCCTACTGTATATATGATGGACTTTTCAGACTGAAGGGGTCAACAGCCTGTGTTTACCCCATCATTTCTCGGGTGCTGTCCTAACTTTAAATCGTCTGGTAACAATAAAATCTGCAATATAAATGACGTACTCGGCCTGAAGGGACTTATAAAGGTCAACGTTTGGGGGGTCAACACGTTCGCTGTCCGTCTGTCTGTCTGTGTCTGTCTCTATCTGTCTGTCAGTATCCATCTGTCTTATCTCTTTATCTACCTATCAATCAATCAATCTGTCCATCTATCTATCTATCTGTTTATCCATCTATCTATCTATTAGCACATCCACCTCAAAAACCATAATGACAAACCAACAACATCAATAGACCCTACTACGAGTAATTATGGTCTAATTGTGTTTGCTAGATGAATAACGAGTTCCTTTCAGGCGTCATTAACAAAATGATTTCAGCAGAACAGGTGATTAGCAGGTAATGAAGTGGCCTGAAGTCGTTCCGAGCCAGTCAATGCTTTGTGTTTGTATTTAAACATTGGGAACCTATTCAGAGGATGCTCTGTTTATTTTTACCCGTCCCCGCTCCGGAGGGACTCGTGGACGGGTATTGTTTTCACTCGGTTTGTCTCATTGTTTGTTTGTCCGTCTATCTATCCGTCTGTCTGTCTGTCTGTTAACAACTCCACGCAAAAACTGCTGGTGCGTTTTTACTAAACTTACAAGGATGATGGGCTACTCGTATAACCTTCTGATAACCTTGTTAAATTTAGGCCAAAGCCGTAGGCCCAAAAAAATGTAAAAAAAAAAAAAAATAAGTTTTTTTTGCCGTAACTCCTTTCAGATTCGTCATATCGACATGAAACCAAAACCTAAAGGTGCATCTTTTAAATCTGCATCCTGTAACATGCCTCATTACATCAGGGGGGTCACCCCCCCCCCAACAGTGGCGGTAGGGGAGTCAATGTCAGGTGGGTTGGGCCGAGAATTTCAAATGGGCATAAAATCGTCAATTTTCACCCGATTTACTCCAAATTTGATATGTGACATCTTTGACTAGATACTCTGTTGTGTTATATACAGTACATCAGCACTAAAATGACTGCCGGGGACGGGTTTGCTGTGTCTTGGCACAGCTTCTTTTTTTACTAGGATGTACATATATACACATACATATACATATCATCATCATCATCATCATCATCATCATCATCGAAGTCTGTGTTGTGTGTGTTTAAATGCTTAAACATTGGTGTCATATCAGAAGCCAGGGCATGTTAGGTATGTTTAGCTTTGTGCCACAAAATTCGCATATAGTCATTCTCTCTCTCTCTCTCTCTCTCTCACACACACACACACACACACACACACACACACATTTCAGCATCATTAATCTGATCCTCTTTCCAGTTTAAAGATGAGGTGAGGTAGGATCCAGTAACAAAGAATGGTTCACAGTGGGGGAACTGTGTGTGTGTGTGTGTGTGTGTGTGTGTGTGTGTGTGTGTGTGTGTGTGTGTGTGTGTGTTGGTATTTTTGTAGTATTGTGTTTGTTTTGGTTGCTTTGTGTATGTGCTGTTGTCACCCTATGTGTGTGTGTGTGTGTGTGTGTGTGTGTGTGTGTGTGTGTGTGTGTGTGTGTGTGTGTGTGTGTGTGTTGGTATTTTTGTAACATTATGTTTGTTTTGGTTGCTTTGTGCATGTGCTGTTGTCACCCTATGCGTGTATGTATGTCTATGTAAGTGTGTTTATGTCTGTGTCTGAATGTGTGTGCTCATTTCATCACCTCCAATTTGTGTGAAACCCCATCCAGGTGTTGGAGGTGCTAATCAACAGGTGATGACAACAGGTGTTCTTGTATGTGCTCTGTTTTTCACCAGGTAAATTTTGAGACACGAGTGGTAATTCCTTCTTGGTTCATGGAATTTATGCAGAGAGAGAGAGAGAGAGAGAGAGAGAGAGACAGAGAGTGAGAGAGAATGCCTAATCAGGGTAAAAACAAATAATAATAATAATAGGATTCTCGTTATACTTTGCATTCGTGCTAACTATTTCATTTTTGGATCACTCTCTCCCCAGTGTATTAGCGAGAGATGTGGAATAAGGAAACTGAATTAGGCATCTGATATAAAGAAAGCTTCGTGTGATATGGGAACAGACGAAAGCAAGGGATATTAATGGATGTGGGCAGGTCACGTCCTTCGTAGAACAGATAACAGATGGACAACCAGGGTAACTGAGTGGCAGCCCAGAGATGGAGTGGGAGGAAGAGGCAGAGAAAGGGGGAGAGAGAGTGAGAGGAATAGACAGAGAACAAGATGGAGAGAGAGTGAGAGGAAGAGACAGAGAACAAGATGGAAAGACACTGAGAGGAAGACAGAGAACAAGATGGAAAAACAGTGAGAGCAAGAGACAGAATAAGATAGAGAGACAATGAAAGGAAGAGATAGAACAAGATGGAGAGAGAGTGAGAGGAAGAGACAGAGAACAAGGTGAACAGACAGTGAGAGGAAGAGACAGAGAACAAGGTGAACAGACAGTGAGAGGAAGAGACAGAGAACAAGATGGAGAGACAAAGTTCGGAGATTTGCTGGGACTGGGTGGAACAGGTTAAGGACAAAGATGGGAGAAACCTTCACCTTGTAGTGAATGATGGTTTGAGTGGTAATGACGACGACGACGACGACGACGATGATAATGATGATGATGATGATGATGATGATCTGACTGAAAAAGATTATGATAATGATGATGATGTCGATTGTCTGAATGATGATGATGATGATGATGATGATTGTATGAATGATGATGATGATGAAGACGATTGTCTGAATGATGATAATGATGATGGTCTAGCTGATTATGAGAATGGTGATGATGATGATGATGATTACTTTACATCCGAGGCGATATATTTCTTAAAACTTTCGTCTAGTGTCAAAACTGATGGACTCCTTCCCTACACCCTTGTCCCGCTGAACCAATTGTGTGGCTGTATTGTTCCTGTCGACCCCCTGAGGGTGTGGCCCATTAGTCCTCCTCCACATCTCGTCTCTTTTGTTCTCCCCTCCCCTCGTGATGGAGAATGTTCAGAAAGGTTTAAAAAGATGTAAGCATACTCAGAAAAGTTCAAAGAGGTTCCCAAAGGTTCAAGGAGGTTGGAAATGGTATAAATTAATTAATTAATTAATAAGTAAAAAATGAAAATGCCGCAAGGTTCCAAGAGGCTAAGAATAATAAAAAACAGTCATAGGCGCTAGAAAAGATCCATGGAGGGGAAAAAAAAAAAGCTGAAGACGGAGCTTAACGAAAGGATTCAACACAATTTTAAAAAGGTTCAAAGGGGAAGGTAAAAAAAAAAAAAATGTATTCCATTTGGTTATGCGTCGTTCACCGTGATAACGTCGTCATCTTTTCAAGGGAATGTGTGTGCAGTACAGGAAAGAGGGTTGAAGGCAGGCTTGATGCTGAGGACACTACGCAATGCATTTCCTCCTTGCATCATAGTATCATCAGCCTCTGGTAAACTAATACTAATCAGGTTTGGGCTTTTTGGTAAGCTTCCATCTCATATAAACCATCTCATCGTGGCCAAATACCATCTTCTCCATCTCTCTTTCTCTGCACAGATCAACGTACGACGTTCATAAAATTTAATCCGTTTTTCATGCTCTGCTGAAAAATATACTAATGTTAATATAACGCATTTATTCTTATCTAATAAAAAAGTGACCCCATTTCATGTTCGTAGACAGCCAGGTGCAGTCAGACTGAAGGGTAAATTTGGCTAGTAACCAAGAAGACTCATTTCTACCCTATATCTAAGGCTCATTGAATTTCACACAACCACAATTTAGTGTTTGAGTTGTGGAAGCAGCCTAGTTCCGTAAAATGAAAACAATCTGACTATAGTGTTAAAAGAATAAAGCAAAATAAAGATCGTCCTACACTCAAGACAAACCAAACTTGCAGACAATGGAATACTCTTAAATAGAATCTCTTTAGAGCGAGGACATTATTTTTACTAATTTATTTACTTATTAATTTATCTATTTGTTTATTTGTATATCTACTTTATTTTTTGCGTTTACCAGTCAGTTTTAGTCAGCTCAAAGGTTACTCTTCTGGGATAGAGCCTAAATTAACCCCACTGCGAGATGTTCTCTGAGATGAATTACATCTGTCTGTCTCTCTGTCTGTCTCAGTCTGTCTGTCTGCCTGTCTGTCTGTCTCTTCTCTGGAGGTACTAAGCATCATCTATTATCCAGTACTTTCTCTCTCTCTCTCTCTCTCTCTCTCTCTCTCTCTCTCTCTCTCTCTCTCTCTCTCTCTCTCTCTCTCTCTCTCCTCTGGAGGTAATAAGCATCATCTATCATCCTGTACTTCTTTCTCCCACCAACAGCGTCGGGGTTCGAGGCTAAATACTCACACCCGACATTTAAGGGTGACCAGCCTCGCACATCCCTGAGTAGCATTATGTGAGCAATAAACATCAACCACTCTTCAGATATACACCCTTCTTGGCTGAATCCGGTTGGCGCACCTTAACCCACTCATCCACCAGGCGTCATCAGGTAGCAAGAATATACTAAAATTATGCATTATATCGATGAAGACGCTAAGAGAGAGAGAGAGAGAGAGAGAGAGAGACTACGTTATGAGTCTGAGGTCATGCAAACTGGGTCATTCTGAGATCCATTTTAGACATGCAAACGTCTAGTGGCTGGCGAGGAGTCCCGGCAAACTGTTCTCTCTATATTCTAGGTTTATTAGACCATCTTGCATTGTAAAGAAAAAAAAATAGAGAAGAAAATAAAAAGAAAAGAAAGAAAAAAATCATTCACGTAATGCTTTTGTAGTTTTGTGAGTACAACACATTTGCTCTCTCTCTCTCTCTCTCTCTCTCTCTCTCTCTCTCTCGTCTAGATTTATTAGACCATCTTGCATTTGTAAAAAGAAAAGAAGAAAAAATAAAGAAAAAAGAAAAACAAAAAAGGATTCACGTAATGCTTTTGTACGTTTTGTGAGTACAGTACATTCTGTGTGTGTGTGTGTGTGTGTGTGTGTGTGTGTGTGTATGTGTGTATGTGTGTGTATGTGTGTATATGTGTGTGTGTGTGTGTGTGTGTGTGTGTGTGTGTGTGTGTGTGTGTGTAAAGCTATCTGCCGTTTCTAAAGTCATAAAAGCCACGAACGAAGAGGAAGAAAAAGGAGTGATTAAGAAGAGAAGCAATAAGCCTTCTCACCATACTGTAGATCCGACAACACAAAG
The DNA here is from genome assembly GCF_032717465.1 of Coenobita brevimanus. Classification (NCBI taxonomy): domain Eukaryota; kingdom Metazoa; phylum Arthropoda; class Malacostraca; order Decapoda; family Coenobitidae; genus Coenobita; species Coenobita brevimanus. The sequence continues at coordinate 15,816,055 of NC_137069.1, forward strand.
CTCTACGCCTTTTGATCCTGTGTCCCCGTAGGTAAGGCCAAGCTCTATACAAGGGACATAAGAAAGATGAGGGGAACAACACACACACACACACACACACACACACACACACACACACACACCACACACACACACACCACACACACACACACACACACACACACACACACACACACACACACACACACACTAAACTTGGAAGCCTCCTAGGGCCACGAGAATAAGGTCCACAAAGGCAGCTTGACTCTGATGTAAATGTATCGGTGTTGGGAGGAGGCCAGAGTCGGTGAAAAGAAGGGTGAGGGAGGGGGTGAGGGAGGTGAGGGAGGGGGTGAGGGATGGATGAAGGGGTGAGGGAGAGAATGGGGAGGGATGAGGGGGATGAGGGGGTGAGAGAGAGAAGGTGATGTTCGAAGGAGAGGGTTATGATGGTTGGGGGAGGGTTGGAGAATAATAGGGTTGTGAATGGGGGGGAAGTGTGGCAGAGGAGGAGGGGAATGAAAAGGTAGAGGGAAGAGGAGAGGGGGAGATGGGTGTGAGGAGGCTGAGGGTGGGGGAAAGAACGATGGGGGTGGGAGGGGCGGATAAAAGGAGGAGAGTTGAGGAAGGGGGAGGAGGGTTGGAGAATGAGGGGGTTGTAGAAAATGGGAAGAATGAAGAAGGAGGAGGAGGAGGGAAGAAGGATGGAGGAGGAGGGAAGAAGGATGGAGGAGGAGGGAAGAAGGATGGAGGAGGAGGGAAGAAGGATGGAGGAGGAGGGAAGAAGGATGGAGGAGGGGAAGGTGTGGGTAGAAAGAGAGGGTTGTGATGGAAGGGAAGAGGAGGGAGATGGAGACTGAGGGTGTGGTGGGCGAGAGAAAGAGGGATGGAGCAGGAAGCGAAGGTTGCTGGGAGGCAGGGAGGGAAGAGTGTTGGGGAATGAGGGAGGGAGAGAAGATGCTGGGAGGGAGGGAGAGAAGATGCTGGGAGGGAGGGAGAGAAGATGTTGGGAGGGAGGGAGAGAAGATTGCTCGGAGGGAGGGAGAGAAAACTGCTGGGAGGGAAGGAGGGAGACCGTTGGGCGGGAGGGAGGGAGAGAAGATTGTGGGAGGGAGGTAGAGAAGACAGTTGGGAGGGAGGGAGAAAAAATTGTGGGAGGGAGGGAGAAAAAATTGTGGGAGGGAGGGAGGGAGAGAAGACTGTTGGGAGGGAGGGAGAGAAGACTGTTGGGAGGGAGGGAGAGAAGACTGTTGGGAGGGAGGGAGAAAAGATTGTGAGAGGGAGGTAGAGATGACTGTTGGGAGGGAAGGAGAAAAGATTGTGGGAGGGAGGAAGGGAGGGAGAGAAGACTGTTGGGAGGGAGGGAGGGAGGGAGAGACAATTGTGGGAGGGAGGGAGAAAAGATTATTGGGAGGGAGGAAAACAAGATTGTGGGAGGGAGGGGGAGAAGATTGTTGAGAGGGAGGGAGAAAAGATTGTTGGGAGCGTGGGAGAAAAGATTGTTGGGAGGGAAAGCAGATTGCTGGGAGGGAAGGAGAAAAGATTGTGGGAGAGAGGGAGGGAGGAAGAGAAACTGTTGGGAGGGAGGGAGGAAAGGCGAGACGATTGTGGGAGGGAGGGAGAGAAGATTGTTGGGAAGGAGGGAAAAAAGATTGTTGGGAGGGAGAGAAGATTGTTGGGAGGGAGTAAGAAAAGATTGTTGGGAGGGAGAGAAGATTGTTGGGAGGGAGGGAGAAAAGATTGTTGGGAGTGAGGGAAGATTGTTGGGAGGGAGGGAGAAAAGATTGTAGGGAGGAAGAGAAGATTGTTGGGAGGGAGAGAAGATTGTTGGGAGGGAGAGAAGATTGTTGGGAGGGAGAGAAGATTGTTGGGAGGAAGAGAAGATTGTTGGGAGGGAGAGAAGATTGTTGGGAGGAAGAGAAGATTGTTGGGAGGGAGGGAAGATTGTTGGGAGTGAGAGAAGATTGTTGGGAGGGAGAGAAGGTTGTTGGGAGGGAGGGAGAGAAGATTGTTGGGAGGGAGAGAAGATTGTTGGGAGGGAGAGAAGATTGTTGGGAGGGAGAGAAGGTTGTTGGGAGGGAGGGAGAGAAGATTGTTGGGAGGGAGAGAAGGTTGTTGGGAGGGAGGGAGAGAAGATTGTTGGGAGGAAGAGAAGATTGTTGGGAGGGAGCACCATAATATACTTCAGCATACACCGTCCTCTCGTAATGTCAATCGCATCCTGTTTGGTGTTAGGGCAGGGAATGAAACAGGTCAAAATTAATAATGCTTACCGTGAAATGAAATACCGTGACCACATTTATTATTTTGTTATTTTTTATTTTTTCTGGGGGGTAACAAACTTGCGGGTTTCTGGCCTTTGGTTCCTTCTTTCTTGAAAAAAAAAAAATACTAGAGAGGGTGTTTAAAGGGAAGAGGGAAGATGCTTGCGGATTTCTGGCCTTTGGTTCTTTCTTCCTTGAAAAAAAGAAAAAGAAAATACTGGAGTGGATGTTTAGAGAGAAGAGCGAAGCGCGCGCCCGAATTATGACCTTGACCTGTGACCTTGACCTTTGAGCGATCTGTACCAAAATCAACTCACCTCGTCCCATCATCACATGAAATAACAGTGCGAATTTTGATCGAAATTGGATAAGACAATCATGACCCTAAGCCACACCAAAAAGTTGACAATGACCTATGACCTGTGACCGTTCATCAATCCGCAGAAACATTTTTTTTTTTTTCAAACCTTCACTTAGTGAATATGCTACGTTTAATTCAGACGGGATAAGGGACTGAAGAAATCTTTAACACAGCTACATAAATACATATAGAGATACATGCAAAGAAACCAAAAAGTCAAAACAACTGTGGTATTTGTTCTCTGTTATATACTCATATACATTAGGGTGGAGGCGGTGGCTGAATCGGTAGAGAGGCGGCCTGTAGTCCTAATGGACCCAGGTTCGAATCTCAGCTGGGGCAGGGAACAGTCTAAGGATTTGAATTTCATAGTTCAGACTTTACTGATCTACCAGAAGACCCTCCGACATGTCGTAAAAATACCCCCGCCAATACCAATACACCAGTCCTGTATGAGACAGCCCTAGCATGTATTCAATATGGACGGTGGGTATTGGCGCCGCAGTGGTGACATATGGAGGTGTAGGAGGACTACTGGGCCTTGGGACAGGCCATTGCCCCCGACAAATAGGCCCTGAAGCCTTTGCCCAGAGTCATACACATTAAAAAAAAAAAAAAAAAAGTTACAGCACGCGAGATTAACTTGGGTAGTTTTTGACTAGATAGAAAGGACGATTATGATGATTTTTAGCATTTGGTTGCCATGTTTTATATACATACACCCCCCACACACAAACACCCCCCCCCCACATATCCATAGCCTCCCCACACACACACACACCCCAACCGCCCGACACACACAACCATAAATATAACTATCCTCTCAGAAAAGGGTGAGTTCAGAGCTCCAGCTTCCGACCGTCTCTACACCGCATCTCACTGGAAGGACGGCCAATAGAGCTCTTTATCTTTCAACTCTATGCCGTAAGTTGTCGATGGGCAGACGTCTGGGGGGAGCAGCGAGAGTCTATCCATGTTTATGATGTCGTAACTCCGCCCTGACCTGTGGTGTGCCCGGACCCTCGTAAATAAGGACAGGACACACAGCCACCAGCCCTTCCTAACCTGAATTACAGCCCTTCCCCTTATGCCTTATCTGTGCTCCTTCACAACTAAGGGTCTTTCTAACCCTCTTTCACTCCTATACTCACTTCACCTTAACTTGGCCCAGATTTTTATCCTTTTATATCTTATTCCACGTAATTTGTAGGCAGCTAAAGATAAAGCTATGCCTCTACGTTCTTTCCACAGCACTTCTTTGTTACCTGCATCGTGTTTTGGTATTAATCTGTTATTAATCCTTGGTATTCAAGATAGAAGGACGGAAATTTTTGGCCAAGCTACAGTGAAAGTAGTATAGGGACTTCTTGTCAGTTAATGAAATCGTAATCGTAAGAGGAATGGAGAAGACTTAAGGGTTTGATTAAAACTGACATAAACTTCTTAAAAGATATTGCAAAGACGCTTCTCCTTCCTACCCAGACTTATTGCTCCTTTCCCTTTTGCCTTATCCCTGCCGCTTCAGTAAGAGGGGTTCTTTCTTAAGCTATTTTGTTTAAGAAAAATTTAGATTAAGAAAGATTCATGGTAGTTAAAAGATACTTGTTTGACAGTAGCCTGAAGAAAAGTGCTTTGATTCACTTCACAAAGAGGATATACAACCACCCAGTCTTCCTAACTAGACTTAATGCTCCTTTCTTTATGTCCTCCCTTCACTCCTTCACAGCTACTGATACTTTTAAAACTCCTTCACTACTAGGATCCTCTCTCTAGAGGAAGGAACTCGTCTGACCGTAGCAATAACATAAATGACTAAAGGATTTAATAAAGACTAGTTAAAGCTACTTACAAGTGTCACACATACACCATCCCTCATTAATCTGACTTACTGGACCTTCCCTTTGTCTTATCTCTACCCCTTGACAGCTAAGAAAATTTCTAAGCCCCTTTTACTACAAGGCCTTTCTTGAGTTTAATGAAATCGTCTTAAGGGGGGACACAAATGTAAAACCAATTCTACCCAAACTTACTGCCCTTTTCTTACGCCCGTATCTCCACTCCACCACAAGAGGTCCCTGAAAAGAACCGTCTGACTATAGAAAGATTATTAAAGGACGCCCTGGCATCTCAAGGTGTTGATGGTAATTCCTTAGAGCGACTTGAGGAGATAAACAGGCCCTCTCTAATCTGACTTATATAACCTCTTCCTTATTCCTTTTCTCCCTAGCTTTACAATTACGGGTCTTTCTTAACTCCATTTACTACAAAATCCTTCCTAGGCTTAATAAAATGGCCTGATGGCAGCATGAACGAAGTCTAAATAAGGTACACATCAAATTCAAACAAGGAACGACACAAATACACCATCCTCACATCAAATTCAAACACGGGGAAACAGAAGTGCACCATCCATTCTAACCTGATATATTCTTCTTTCCCTTTTTATTTATCTCCACATTTCCAAATCGAAGGGTTCTCAGGACGCATAAGATACATAGAATCGTCCTCGCTTAGCAAGGACAAAATCGTTCGTGGAAAACAAGAACAGGACTAACTGGTGAGGACGGGAAGAAAATACAGTAATGGTTCCTCTATATTTGGATAGGACACACACTCACCAAACTTCCTAACCAAATTTACCGCCCTTTCCTTAGGTCTTGTCTCTCTTGCTTCACTTCCAGGGAGGGTTTCAAGCTGACTAAAATCGTCTGGAGGCAGAGGAAAAATGTGGAAACTTTAAGGGGTTCATTTACACTGACAGGAACCACTTCAAGAGGACACACATGCACAATCCCATCGTATTAGACTTACTATTCTTTTCTTATTTCTTCTCTTTGTCGCTTCAGTAGGAGGGGTTTAAAAGATGCTTTAGAAAATAATTTGATGGTAGCAGGCTTAAAATCGTCTGGGAGGAGTAAAAATAAAATCGTCTGACCAGTAAGAATTAAACTGCTTAGATCCACTTCTCAAGTAGGACACAGAGGCCGTAACATTTCTTCCTGAGCGATTTATTTTTTAACAAGGTTGGTTATTATCCTTTTGTAAGTTACTTATGCAACGTATGGCGAGACTGGAGTGATTTATGTAACACAGAAGAGGAGAGTAAGGTGGGATAAGCAAAATAAATCACTTAGGAGTATGTTTTAGGGTGTTCCTTAATCGACGAGAATATAGACCTTTGCCATTCCATATATAATCGTTAAAAAAAAATTAAAGTGCTCTCCTAGATATTTAAAATTTATTGTTTTAAGAAGAGGACTTTAAGATTGGATTTAAGACTCACTCCTTTCTCCTTGCTCCTTACCATCGTCTTGCAAGGAGACAGCAGAGAAGCACAACGGAAGGAGGCTTGGACTGTGCACCGTCTTTAAGTCCTTCAGGTATGGGATATCATTTTGTTTTATTCTTTCTTGTGATTTTAGTCACTAAGTAGAGATTTCTCGAACTGAAGTGGTTAGACATCGCCTTCAATTATCTCTATTTTTATTATTTTGGTATAAAAATCTAAATGAAGTTGTCTGTAAGTGGAAAGAACATAATGAAAATCAGTTAACTTTATCCACCTATCTATAGCCAGACGCCATACTCCCATAAGGGATGGCCACAGACTTAACACTTCCATGTCACCCTGTCCTGTCACTTCCCTGCCCTCTCTCCAACTCACACCACCCACTCTCATATATCTCCCCACACCATCCTTACAACTCATCCTCGGTCTCCCCCTCCACTCTAATATATCTCTCCACCCCATTCTTTCAGCTCATCTTCCGTCTCCCCTTCCACCTCACTCACATACACTCTTCTAGTCAATCTCTCATTCTCCATTATCTCCACATGGTCAAACCATATCAGAGTATTTCTCTTAACGCTTTCAGTCACATCAACATGAACACCATAACACTCCTTCACTTCCTCATTTGTCTGTGTGTCTCTCCACATAACTCCACATGCTCCTCAAGTAACTCATTTCCACAGCCCTCACCCTTGACCTGTGTCCTTCCCACAGGATACACATTTCACTTCCATACTTTACAGGAAGGACCACAATACTATCGCAGTGACCTTTTTACTTCCATACTCACTTCCCTATTCCTTATCACTGCTTTCAATGAACCAGCAGCCTTCCTTCCCTGTTGTACCCTTCCATGCACTTCAACCTCTAAACTTCCACCCTTATTCATCACACTAACTATATCATTCACTCACATTCTCCACTCCCTGACCATCTAACCTCACCGTGGATCCTGTGCCTATTTCTCTCAAAGGCCCTAACTTTGCCCAATTGAGCGTGGAACCTACTGACCTGAAGAAGGTTCAAGTCGACCCGAATCTGATGTATTTTCACCGCTTGATTTACAGTTCGTGGATATATTTTACTTATCACGCCTTGTCCTTGCCACTCTTTTTTATTTACACTTTCGTTGCTATGACATTTTTTTTTTTTTTTAAGTTAACAAGGAGTAAATATCATATAGAGATAGCACAGATTAAAATGGTGTCTCTACAATAGGTATAGAGGTGGGCGAAGAATGGGTATCGCTAAAGTCCAGTTTTAAGCATAAAGATAGAAAGACTTTCGCTATTTAAGAACAAAGCTGCTCGTAAAATCCCGCTAACTTTCGTACGAGTCGCGAATCGGGTCGCAATGGCATCGATTTTGTTCTTCCGTCTTCCTTCCTTCCTTCCTTCCTTCCAGTCTTCCTTCCTTCCTTCCTTCCAGTCTTCCTTCCTTCCTTCCTTCCTTCCAGTCTTCCTTCCTTCCTTCCTTCCTTCCTTCCAGTCTTCCTTCCTTCCTTCCTTCCAGTCTTCCTTCCTTCCTTCCTTCCAGTCTTCCTTCCTTCCTTCCTTCCTTTCTTTCTTCTTTCATTCTTTCTTTTTTTCTTTTTCTGTCTTCGTTTTTCTTTTCTTTATTCACTTATTTTCCTTTCTTATTCTGTCTCTATTTAGTTTTTTCTTTTTTCTTTTCTTTATTTCCTAAATTTCTTTCTTTTTATCTTTCTTTTTTTTCTTTTCTGTATTCCCCTATTTTCTTTGTTTTTGTTTTATATTCTCCTATTGTCTTTCCTTTTCTTTGAGTTTTTTCTTTTCTTTATTCCCCTATTATCTTTCTTTTTCTTTTCTTTATACCCTTATTATTTTTTCTTTTTCTGTCACACTTTTTGTTTTAGCTTTTCTTTATTCCTTATTTCCATTCATTCTTTTTTTTCTTTTTTTCTTTATTCCTCTATTTCCTTTCTTTTTCACTTTTCTTCCCTTTTTCCTTTATTTTCATTTATTTTCTTTCTCTGTCCTACTTTTTGTTTTTTCTTTTCATTATTTCCTTATTTTGTTTCTTTTTCCTATCTCTCAGTATCATTTATAATCTCGATTCGCTTTATAACAACCGGAGATTATTCTTTTTATAGATAAGTATGCAAGATAGAAAAAGAAATCTCAAGCACTCATACCGCTTCTCAGAATAAATAGATAGACAGACAGATTCATGGAAAGATAGATAGATAGATAGATAGATACAGATTGACACAGAGACAGATAGACAGACAGATAGACAGGTAGATGGATAGATAGATAGGCAGATAGACAGACAGATACACAGACAGACAGACAGACTGATAGATAAACAGATGGATGGATGGATGGATAGATAGATAGACAGACAGATAGATAGATAGATAGATAGATAGATAGACACAGATAGACAGATAAGCAGACATACAGGTAGACAGATAGATAGACATAAACTGACAGATAGATAGAGACAAATAGACAGATAGGTAGATGGAGAGATAGATAGATAGGCGGATAGATAGATAGACACAGACACAGATAAACTGACTGATAGATAAATAGATGGATAGGTAGATAGACAGACAGACAGATAGATAGATAAGCAGACAGACAGATAGACAGACAGATATAGACACAGATAGACAAGCAGACTGACAGACAGACAGACAGATCGACCGATAAAGACAGATAGACAAACAGACAGACAGACAATAGATAGACAGATAGACAGACAGACAGATAGACAGATAAACTGACATATATAGACAGGTAGACAGACATAAACTGACAGATAGGCAGACAGATAGACAGACAGGTAGACAGACTGACACAGACAGACAGACAAACAAATTGACAGACAGATGGGTTGAAGTAAACACACAGAAATTATACCAAACAGACAGACAGAATGAAAGAAAAACAGACAGATAGATAGGCTGAGGTAAATACACAGATATATAGATAGACAGATAGACAGACAGACAGAAAGACAGAAAGAGAGATCGATAGAGAGAAAGACAGATGGACAAACAGACTGAAAGAAAGATAGACAGACAGAAAGGCAGACAAACAGATAGACAAGTTGAGGTAAAAAGACAGATACAGATTGACAGACAGACAGACAGACAGAAAGACAAACATACGGAGAGAAAGAGAGAGACAAACAGACAGACAGATATACTGATGCAAATACACAGAGATGATATATAAACAATATGTATGGAATAGACTCTTAAAGTGGATTCTTGATTTAAAATTTCCTTGATTAAAGAAACAGATTAGACAGACAGACAGAGAGACAGAAAAAAATATTAGATAAACAGTGATATAAAGAAACATAAATAAATCCACTACCAACCCAAAGACAAGATATATTGGCCTTACGTTACCTATGCTTAAAATTCATGTCTTTCTTTATTCATTTATCAATCTAACTCCCTCTCTCTCTCTCTCTCTCTCTCTCTCTCTTTCGCTCGTTCTGTGTGTGTGTGTGTGTGTGTGTGTGTGTGTGTGTGTGTGTGTGTGTGTGTGTGTGTGTGTGTGTGTGTGAAATATCTATCTCTAAATAGATATGCATAACTGAAAAAATATCAATCAATGAATTAGTCTGTCTATCTATCTATCTGTCTATCTATCTATCAATCTATCTGTCTATACACAATATATTATTAATCGAATCTATATAGAAATACAAATATACTCACATCATCTTTTATAAAAAAAAAAAAAATGGATTGTTTATGGCTAAATAAACATTCATTATAACTTGTGGGATATTAAAACAAATAATTCAATTAAAGCTCAGGTATATCAACAAATATTTCTTTTTTTTTCATAAGGGAAAATAACCGCAATGTATTTCCATAAGGGATTTTTTTTTTTTTTTTTTTTTTTTTATCAAGCTGGCATCTCTTTGACCGGGATTTCAGGCACGAAATTTTAGCCAGACTGTCGGCGTGATCTGCTGGTGATTGGAGTGGGACTTGAAGTGGTGAAGTTTTAGCTCAATGAAGTGGGAAAAAGGAGTTTTTTGTAACAGAAGTGGAAAGTAGTGACTCGAGGAGGAGGAGGAGGAGGAGGAGGAGGAGGAGGAGGAGTAGGAGGAGGAGGAGGAGGAAAAGAAGATGATGATGATGATGATGATGAACAAGATGATGATGATGATGATGATGAAGATGATGATGATGATGATGAAAATGAAGAAAATGTCACATGGAGAGATAAGGCGTCACATGGAGAACATGGAGAGATAAAGGTGTCACATGGAGAGATAAAGGTGTCTAATTGATGGTGATGATTGATGACGTTAATGACTGATGATAAACGATTGATGATGACTGATGATAATGATGACTGATGATTAAAAAGATTGATGATGATGATAGCGATGATGATGATGATGATGAAGAATATAAGTTAAAAAGAAGCTCTGGGATTAAAATGAACAGATCTAGCGCAAATGATAAATCCGAGAGCCACAACAGCGGTGCAAATTAATCGCCTGCTCCGCTCTGAAGAAGGCGGCAGCGGAACGGAAACACGACATGGCGGGGTGAGAGTCGGTGGTGCAGTGGTTAGCAGATTATACTCGCTACTAGTTGGACCAGAGTTCGGTTCTCTGGCCGGTCAGACTGGTGGATTCAGTTTGTTTCTCCCTTATGCCTGTTCATCCTGCTTGACATTTTGGATCCTGGATATAAACTGACCTTTTTAATGGGAAAAAGAAAGAACTCAGGGCTGAGATCCAGTAAATTTGTCCTAATGAAAGAGAGAGAGAGAGAGAGAGAGAGAGAGAGAGAGAGAGAATTGCAAGATCCGCTCACTTCGAGATACCACTTGACTTAATAATACCAGAAAATTACAACGAATGGATTTCATAATAAAGGAATACTGAAATACCAGAATTCCACCAGACCACAATACCGCAAAAACGGAACCTTCCACATGACAGGGATAAACCATTGATGTACCGGAAGGTTGTAGATAGCGTGATGCACTCTGAATTGATCGTGTAAAACCGGAAAGTTGCAATACCAGGGCTGATTATACCAGAATTATACCACCAAGACCTTATGACACCAGAAACTCAAAATACCATGCCTTCATAATACCAGAAGACCGCAATGTAGGACTGCAGAATACCAAAAAAACCTAAATACTGGAACAAAATACCAGAAAATACCAGTGCCAAAATCCCACAATACCAGCACACACACACACACACACACACACACACACACACACACACACACACACACACACACACACACAATCGATAACACTGCCAGAAACCCTTTATAATTAAGAGAACCTCAAAAAACCATACTATGCATCTCAAATCCGTACATCTAAATACCGAGCATATCACATAACGGCGGATAAACATCGCATAAGGGGGCATAAACATCGCATAACGGGGGATAAACATTTCATAAGGGGGTGAAGAGAGAACCTGTATTTTTTACAAAGGAAAAATCATCAGAGAAATTACCAATATGCCGGGAATCGAACCCGGGACTCTCAGGTGAGAGCCAGGCAGCATACCACTACACCACGACCAGGTAAAAGTTAACTCACGTTGTCACAATCTTGTAACCAACGTCCCTCCGCCCCCACTGTGGGCATGAAGAGGATGAGTTAACCCCCTGGCACTCGGGCAAGTAGATGCTTTTAATCTATCCCAAACACTTACGGCAAGTCAGAATGAAGAGAGAACCTGTATTTTTTACACAGGAAAAATCATCAGAGAAATTACCAATATGCCAGGAATCGAACCCGGGACTCTCAGGTGAGAGCCAGGCAGCATACCACTACACCACGACCAGGTAAAAGTTAACTCACGTTGTCACAATCTTGTAACCAACGTCCCTCCGCCCCCACTGTGGGCATGAAGAGGATGAGTTAACCCCCTGGCACTCGGGCAAGTAGATGCTTTTAATCTATCCCAAACACTTACGGCAAGTTAGAATGAAGAGAAAACCTGGTCGTGGTGTAGTGGTATGCTGCCTGGCTCTCACCTGAGAGTCCCGGGTTCGATTCCCGGCATATTGGTAATTTCTCTGATCATAAGGGGGTATAAACATCGCATAACGGGGGATAAACATTGCATAAGGGGGTATAAACATCACATAACGGGGGATAAACATTGCATAAGGGGGTATAAACATCGCAAACGGGGAATAAACATATAAACCCTATTAACGGAGGGCCATAATCAGCAGCATGGAGGTGGTGATGGTGGGGGCCTTCCTGGTTTTAATTACTGCAATAACTTCCTTAATCCTGGGCAGGCAATTAAGAATATATCATCTGGTGTGCCTAAGCTTGCGGTAGCCTCCTGTCACAATGTGTTTTGATACGGCAATTATCATGGAAATTAGATCAAACGAATGTTCACAGATTAACACATTTTTAAAGATGTCTTTTTTTTTTTTTTAAATAAGTCTATTCTTGTTGCATATTCTGCTCCTCTCTCTCTCTCTCTTAATCAAACTTCCACCAGATAATTTAGTTCAGTTTATTAAGAACCTATACTCTGTGCACTTCAAGTAGGCGTAGATCTGACATCTCTCCATCATGAATGCTGAGCTGTAGCAAGAGATCAAGACTAAAACATGATGCTGGTCACGAAGTGGTATGTAGAGCGAGCAGGGTCATAGTATAGCCTTATTCTGCCTCTCAGATACAAAAGAAAAGATAAGAAAAGAAAAGAAGTTGCAAAAGAACGATATCTCTGCCAAGTTAAGGTGAATGAACAATAGTGAAGGGGGACAATGAAGACTAATTTTTCTAATCCATAAACCCTCTATTACGCTGAATTAAAAAGCCCTGAGAAAACTTTCTATCTACAGCCAGACACCATCATCCCGTAAGGGGTGGAAGTTTGGCTTTGAGTTGGTTGTTTTAAAGGAAGGGGCACTAACCTTCCGCAATCCCACTTGTTGACACGTAGGGAACACCTATGGGTTGGTTATATGGTTACCACCTAGTGCTGGAAATGGTTTCGTGGTTTACAGCAAACCATTAGGCTTGTCACTCAATGTAAAGCCACTTAAAGAGGAAGGAGTATTAAAATGTGACAGGAAAGATGGAAAAAATAGGAAGAGAGATGGGCAGAAACAGAAAAGGAATGATAAAGGCGAAGGAAGAAGTAGGAAGCACAACAGCAAGTGAGTCCATGATAGTCACCATCACCTACCAATATGTAAAAAAGACCGAAATTAGTGGTAGGTGAGAGAGGACGGCAGGAAAATACGAGTGAAAGTGGGTGATGAGGGCGGGTGATAGTGAAAATGTTAAAATAAAGTGGGATATACTAGTAAGGGGGATAAGTGTGAAAAACGGGGACCAAAGTGGGGGGTAAGGGAGGCCAAAGTGAAAAACAGGAATTCAGGTGAGAGACGGTGAAGGCTAACAGTGAAGAACAAAGTGGGAGGCGATGGAGGACAGCAGTAAAAAACGGAGGCAAAGTGGGAGGTGAGGAAAGGCAACAATGAAAATCAGATTACGTGGGAAACGGGAGACGATGGGGCAGTGACAGGGCAAGGAGAGCTGGAGATAAGTGACAGGGAGAAGAGTGAAAGGACAGGACAGGTTGACATATACACTGAAGAGGACAGTGAAATGTTAAGCTTTGCGAGTAAAGGTGAAAAACAGTGAAGGCAAGAAGCGGTGCCAAGGCACAGCAAACCCATCCCCGGCAGTCATTTTAGTGCTGACGTATAAGCACAACAGGATACCTAGTCAAAGATGACACATACCAAATTCGGGTGAAAGGTAGACGATTGTATGCCCATTTGAATTTTTAGGCACGACCCACTTGACACTAACCCCCCTACCACTTAGAGGGAGTTGACCCCCCCTGATGTAATCAGGCATGTTATAGGATGCAGACTTGAAAGATGCACATTTAGGTTTTCGTTTCATGTCGATAAGACGAATTTGAAAAGAGTTATGGCTAAAAAAACGATTTTTTACCAGTATTTTTGGTTTACATATTTTGGGCTTACAGCCTGGGTCTTGGCCTAATTTGGCCAAAAATTTAATCAGTTGATCAGAAGATTATAGCCCAATATCCCAGCAATTTTAGTCAAAATCGCACAAGTTGTTTTCGCTTGAAGTTGTCAACAGACAGACAGACAGACAAACTAACAGACAAACCGAGTGAAAACAGCACCCGTCCCCGCGCTCCTCCGAGGCGGGGAGGGGTAAAAAATGGAGTAAATAAGAAGGGAGATATGGAAGAGATGGAGGAAAGAACAGAGAAAAAGGAGGATAATTAAACGTGAAGAAGACGACAAGAAGAAGTAAAGCAAAAAGAGAGAATTTAAAGAAAGAAAACGCCAACCAGTTCCGATCTTGTGGAAATAAAAACTTTTGTTTTTGTTTAATGAGGTAATGAGAGAGAGAGAGAGAGAGAGAGAGAGAGACAGACAGACAGACAGACAGACAGAGAGGTGGTGTTAATGGAGGGAAGAATTGCAATCTCTCTCTCTCTCTCTCTCTCTCTCTCTCTCTCTCTGTATCTATCTCTGTGTCTATCTCTTTCGGTCTGTCTGTCTGTCTCTGTCTATCTGCCTGTCCGTCTGTCTGTCTGTCCTTGTCTCTGTCTCTGTCTGTCTGTCCCTGTCTTTGTCTTTGTCTCTGTCTGTCTCTCTGTCTGTCTCTCTGTCTGTCCGTCTGTCTGTCTGTCTGTCTGTCTGTCTGTCTCTCTCTCTCTCTCTCTCTCTCTCTCTCTCTCATAAAGTCAAGCTCAGTAACCTCGGACTTATTATGTAAAAATATTAAGTAATTAAATCCTCTCGCCTTACTTTTGAGCTTGTAATGTCAAAAGAGGTGGCTATTGTCTTTCTCCCCCCCCCTCTCTTTCTCTCTCTCTCTCTCTAGCATATTACCTGTCATGCAATTAGGCTCAGTTACCTGGGTTGAAGTAACTAAAAGCATTAAGATATTTACATGAACGGGCCTACCTGTTGTATTTTCTCTCACATAACACTCTATTAACCCCAAAGTATCAGAAATCGTCACTAGGATTGGTTGGAACTGGCTAACTGGCAACACATCAGAGTGGAGAAAGACAAGAGAGGAATTTATCTTGTGGTGAACTAAGAATGATGATGATGATGATGATGGTGGTGGTGGTGGTGATAGTGGTGTTGGCGTTGGTAGTGGTGGTGACGATACTGAGGAGGAGGATATTGATGATGATGATGGTGATGATAATGATGCTGGTGTTATTCATGATGATGATGATGATGACCAAGACAACCTTTTCTACTCCTTCAAAAGAAATATGTTTTAATCTTATTCTTTCTGCACCACGACGTCTTTAATCATCTTAGGAGAGAATACTGAACTTACAGGCAAGATATAGCCTTCACAAACTCCTTTAAACCTATAGTCATTTCATCTGTACTTGGCCTAGATTTTCGTCCTTTTGCAGCTAATTTCATGTAGCTCAGTTATATGGCAGTACATCCTTTCCACAGCACTTCCTCGTGACTAGCACCATATTCTAAGCGTTCATCTATTGTTACAACTCAGCACTCAAGATGGAGAGACAGCAAGTTTAGGCCAAGTTAAGGTGAAAGGAGTATAGTCTGCTCTCCTAAGCTGAATAGAATTGCCTGTTATGAGCAAGAAAAAAAAACAAGAAATGACGTTCTCGGGCTGAAGGTGCTAAGGGCAAAGTTCTAACAGTCAAGAAGTTCATTGTCCGAAAGAAAAAGAAAAATAATGAAATAAATGACAAATTAAAAACAGCCATAAATTGGGTGATCAATGCTTTCTGGTATTTTTTTTTTTTTTTGAGTTTCGTCTGTAGTAGTAAAGAGTTAAATAGTCATCGTACTGAATGGTCCTGAGAGAGAGAGAGAGAGAGAGAGAGAGAGAGAGACAGACAGACAGACTGACAGACAGACAGAAACAGAACGGAGAGAGAGAACGGAGAATGAAAGAGAAAGGAGGGGGGAGATACAGAACGGCCAAAGCACCACTATTATGCTTAAGAGCGCACTACGACCCACTTAACGACCACTTCCATATTCCCGCATTTGGCCAAGTTCTACCCTGCACGTTGCAATCCCGTAGCGCCAAGACGACCCTTCACACGACCCCTTACGACCCCCACCCTGAACCCTGACGACCTCCACCTTCATCCTTTACGACCCGGCAGGTCTCATCCTCACGACCATCAACCTCTCAAGAAAAGCGAGAAGAAACGACTTCATTATAAGGTCATTTTAAAAAATATAAGCAAGGAGGCTGGGTGTGACTTTATAAAAGGTGGTGGAGAGAGAGAGAGAGAGAGAGAGAGAGAGAGATGAAAGGTGTTGGGGCTATCCACTTTCTCCCCACATAAAGAGATAATGTATGATCTCTTAACACATCAGTAAATATAACATCTCATATTTTCACCCAGAGCTTCCAGTCTTTTCCCGTTCTCTCTCTCTCTCTCTCTCTCTCTCTCTCTCTCTCTCTCTCACACACACACACACACACACACACACACACACACACACACACACACACACACACACACACGCACACACACACACAACTTAAACGAAATGAAGTAAGTTACTTCTATATGGCGACAGCGGCGTGACGGTGATGAAAGGACACGCTATCCACTGTCTTGATTTAATGTTACCTTCAGACGTCTCTCCATTGAACGATAGGTCATATGGTGTCTTCAACCCAAGAAACCAGTTATTGCGTTGGGTGGTAACCATATAGACAAAAAAGAAATAAAGATGCTTCGTGGTGTAGTGGGATAAGGTCTCCCAGTTGGATGTTGTCTGTAAGGGCCTTGTAGGCAAGTGATGGTTGGGATATTTGCTCACATAATGTCACTCAAGGAAGAGCGACTGGTAATTCTTGCTTTAAATGTCTAGACTGTGTGGGACCTCTACGCTTCTAATGGGAGAATGAAGTGTAAAGTTGATTTCAACACTCCTGCATCTGTAGACTTTACTAATGTCATTATATTTTCACTTGATGGAACTGTGCCCCCCCTCTCTCTCTCTCTCTCTCTTTCTCTCTCTCTCTCTCTCTCTCTCTCACGTCGTTGCGTGAAGTTCGATGTGCCTTAATTTAGGGTCTTATGTCTTCTTGATTACTAGCCAGAATAACCCACCTGTCTGACCACACCTGACCATCATCCCAGCTGAAAGGACACTGAATTACTGCTTATCGTAAGGACATATTAACATTCCTTTGATCTGCATCCTAATTTACATACAGACAAGACAACCCTTTTTCTGAGGCCTATACACCACAGAGGGAGGCACAAACACCCTTAACACGTAAGTCTTCTGAATCTTGTTCTTGGCTGAGAAAAAAATAAAATACCTATTTTCTTGCAGACAGAGAGGCAGACATATTCTCTTCTCACATCGCCGCTTTTTGTCAAGGAATGAGAGAGAGAGAGAGAGAGAGAGAGAGAGAGAGAGAGAGAGAGAGAGAGAGAGAGAGAGAGAGAGAGAGAGAATTAGGACACACAGAGAGCAAGAGAAAAGAGAAGGGGGGAGGGGAGGACAACAGCCATGCCTCAATCAGCTGTTGAATGAGTCTTAACAGCAAAATATGGGGCAGGTGGAATGGGTCCCTAGCGGGTGATTTGGTTGTGGCGTCTGGCGAGGTGCGATGACCTCCCCAGCAGCTGAAGAAAATCGTCTGGTAGTGGTGGTAGTGGTAGTGGTGGTGGCGGTGGTAGTAGTAGTAATAGCAGAGAAGTAGTAATGATGGTGGTGGTGGTAGTAGTAGTAGTAGTAGCTGCAGCCAGCAGCAACAACAGACGTAGCATTTATTATTATTATTATTATTATTATTATTACCTCTACACACACTGCTACATTAATTTCCCGTGTACAGTAATCACATTCATCGTTAGGGCTAAACATTAACACACAGTAAAGTCGGTTTATGAACGAGAAATGCTTTACAAACAAATATACATTTTGCTATCTTTTGTATCGCATTATTTTGTAACTGAACTCACTTATGGGGTGAAAAATTAGTGTCAATTGGCTTTTATTTGATTCAGATAATATGTATAGGGTATGTCAGGTAGGAATGGGAATTTTTTTATTACTACTACTACTGCTACTACTACCACTACTACTACTACTATTACTACTACTACTACTACTACTACGCTACTATTACTACTACTACTACTACTACTGCTACTACTATTATTATTATTATTATTATTGCTACTACTACTACTACTACTACTGCAACTACAACTACTACTACTACTGCTATTGTTATTATTATTATTATTATTATTATTATTATTATTACTCTTATAACAACAACAACAACAACAACAGCTACTACTACTACTACTACTATGAGGAGAAAATTTTGTTTACAAACTTCTGGTGTTTCCTTAAAGATAACTGAAAAATTGAATTTTGGTATGGGTCATAATGGTATTCACTCCATGTTTTTAAAATCTGCCTCAGATTCTGTTTTGCAATTCCTTGCTCATTTCTACAATTCATGTTATAGTCACTGTTATCTGCCAGAAGAATTATTAAAAGGTAATATTACACCCATTCCAAAGGATAACAAAAATGTTACCGAGTCCTCAAACTACAGGCCAGTAATGCAGTCCTCATGTCTACTAAAAATAGCTGAATTTCATATTTTGGATATACTGAAGGAAAAGCTCAGTATTGATTGCAGACAGTTTGGCTTTAAAAGTGGTTGCTCTACTACAGATGCATGTTTTTTTTACTGAAAGAAGTTATGTTTAAATATGCCAAGATGAAACGAGCAGGTCTTGCCACATTTGTAGACCTGAGTAAAGCTTTTGATAGAATTAATCATTTTGTATTAGGGAACAAGCTTTTATGTTCAGGTCTTCCTCCTGATATAGTTCTTATTATTTTACATTATTTAAGAAACCAGAAAGCAAATATTAAATGGCAGAACTGCATGAGCTCATATTATTTTATTGAGAATGGTGTTAGGCAGGGTGGTGTTCTTTCTCCATTCCTTTTTAGTTTTTATATTAATGATATTATTAAAGATATTGGGGATATGGAGACTGGTTGCAATTTTGGCTTTTTTAAAGCAAATATTATAGCATATGCTGACGACCTGGTTCTGTTAGCTGCTTCACAAAAAGATATGGATGCCCTATATAGTAGGCTCTGTACAAAAATTGCTGAGCATTATCTGCTTATTAATCACGATAAATCAAAATGCATGATTTTTAGTAATTTGAATAATTTTAATGTTAACACTATTAGTCTTAATGGTGATAGACTGGAAGTTGTCAAATGTTTTAAATATCTTGGACATTACATTTCATTTGATTTTAGGGACAGTAAAGATGCTGAGTTAAGACTCAACAATTTTTATGCTTCTTTTACTTCAGTGTTTAGAGATTTTAAATTTTTAAATATGGATGCTTTGCTTTTTTTTTATTTAAGTCATATTGCTGTCCAGACTATGGCTTATGCTTGTGGAACAGGAAGGCAACTTTCAGATCTGCTATCTTTAAGGTTTTTAATATTGCATATAATAATGCTTTAAAGAAAATATGTGGGGTACCTGTTTATGCCAGCAGTCATATAACTGCTTCCAACTGTAATCAGTTTTTGCTTAAACACCTAACTGCTCTAACGCAGGCGAGGTTTTACAACAGGATAAAGAGCTCTACCAATCCAATCCTCAGGCTGAATATTCCATACTTTAAGGAGGGATTGTTTATGCAGCATATTCATACTATATTAAAAAATGACTATTTAATAGATGTAAATAATAAGGACCTGGATGTGATAGCCTCCCGCATGACTTGGGTCCAGAGACATGAGGACAGACGCGGGCCATGTAGTTATTTTGGATATCAGGCCATTATACTCCTTAGCCAGTGTTATACGGAATCCTGAATTTCTTCATATTTTTAGCATTATATATACTGTAATTTTTTAACTGATATTTTTAAAGCCTTTTAATATTGCTTTTTATTTTTTTTATTTTTTTTTTTATACTGTACTTTTTTTAATACTTTTAATTGATTTTCTTTTGTTTACCATGTGTTAGCATTTATATTTTATTTGGACTTTTTATTTGTATTTTTAATGGATGCTAGCTTTTGTATTTTATTTGGACCTTTTTATTTCTTATGGTTGCTATCTTTTGTATTTCATATTTTGTTTGGATCTTTTTATTTTTTATGGTTGCTAGCTTTTATATTTTATATTTTTATTTGGACCTTTTTATTTGTTATGGTTGCTAACTTTTATACTTTATTAGGACCTTTTTATTTTTTATGGTTGCTAGCTTTTATACTGTATTTCTATTTGGATCTTTTATTATTCATGGCTGCTAGCTCTTGTATTTTGTTTGGATCTTTTTATTTATTATGGTTGCTAGCTTTTATATTTTATTTGGGCTTTTTATTTTTTATGGCTGCTAGCTTTTATATTTTATTTAGACTTTTTTTTATTTTTCATGGCTGCTAGCTCTTGTATTTTATTTGGACCTTTTTGTTTGTTATGGTTGCTAACTTTTATATTTTATTTAGACCTCTTTATTTTTTATGGCTGCAAGCTTTTATATTTTATTTGAGCTTTTAATTTTTGTTGATGCTAGCTTTGACATTTTGTTTGGACCTTTTATTTTTTACTGATGCTATCTTTTATATTTTATTGGGCCTTTTGTATTGTTTATTGATGCTAGCGTGTATATTTCACCTAGGACTTCTTTTTAATTGTATTGATGACAGCTTTGTTTTTTTACCTTGGACATTTCTTTTTAAATATTTTATTGATGCTATTTTTTCTCTAATAGGATAATAATGTGTGTGTGCACTGTGATGCCTTCAGTTTTTTAATGTGATTTTCTCTTTTATATATAATTGTACAGTACACCAACTACTGTGTAATGTGCATATGTACAGTATTATGTATAATTACCGGGTATGTATGTACTGCTGCTGCTTATACGGTTCTGTTGCTGCTGCTATTACAGTACTACTATCTTTATGATGGTGAAATGTATTATTTTCTATGTATCGAGAGATACGAAATAAAGCTGATTGAAATTGAAATTGAAATTACTACTACTACTACTAGTACTACTAGTACTACTACTACTAGTACTACTACTACTAGTACTACTACTACTAGTACTACTCCTACTACTACTACTACTACTACTACCAGTATTACTATTATTATTATCATTATTATTATTATTATTATTATTATTATTACTTCCGCCAAGGAGGTTATGTTTTTGCCAGAGTTGGTTTGTCTGTTTGTTTGTCTGTCTGTCTGTTAGCAACTTTACTCAAAAAGTTTTGAGCGGATTTTGCTGAATTTTTTTGGAGGGTTAGGGTATGGCCTAAAGAAAAACCCAGTAGATTTTGGTTGTGATCCGGATCATAATCCTGATCCAGGACTTGTTTGTTTGTTCATACGATATCTCCAAAAGTTCTCAGCGAATTTCAGTAAAATTTTGTAGACGGGTGGGCCATGGGTCAAGGAAGAATTTATGATATTTGGGGGCGAATACGGATCCTGATCTTATCTCCACGAATCCGGATCCGTGACTTTTAATGGCATTGGCGGACGTATGCGCTCTCTGAGTGCTTTTGTTGTTGTTGTTGTTGTTGCTGTTATTATTATTATTATTATTATTATTTTTATTGCTGTTGTTTTAGTATTGTTATTGTTATGATGACGATGATGATGATGATGATTACTACTACTACTACTACTACTACTGCTGCGGCTACTATTACTACCATTACTACAACTATAACAAATTTGTACGTTATTGATGCTGAGTATGGTGGTATTTGAAAGATTTAAATAATACTGAAGAGGACAGTAAGGAGTAATAAGCTAACTGTATCGCTTAGGAGGCGGTGTTAAGGAGCCACTAGATTGGTTTAAAGCTGTCTTGTCCATGACTCGTATTCTCGTCGGTTGAGCAAGCTCCCTAACACCTTTTCCATAGTGATTTACTCTGTACAAACATCTCATTCACCTCTAATGTTACTGAAGGAAACTACGTCAACATTAAAACAAAACAGCATACAAGAAAATGTCAAGGTATAATACGCAAAATAAATCGCTAAGGAATAGGTGCTAAGGAGTCTTCAACGCCATTTAGGCCCTTTTTCTCGTCGGGTAAGGAAGTTCCCTAACATCTTTCCCTAAGTGATTTATTTTGCTGTCCTCCTGTGTTGTTACTTAAATTCTTTTATCATCGCCCAACTTTAGATACAAAACGTGTAATGGGATGTTAATAAGCCATATCTAAAATAATAAAAAGCTAAGGAAGAGGTGTTTGGGCCCGAGAGTGCGACACCGACTTCCACATTCATGGGAGGGTCGGTATTAGCAAGGTAAAGAGAATGAAAGGTAGTTTCATGGGGGGGTGAGGGGGAGCTAAAATACGTCTTGGTCTGCGCATGACGTCATAGTTAATACAGACTGCAGCTCATCCTGCTCAACACACGCCAGTCACACACACACCTGCCTGTGAATAGGTACTCCGTTTTCTATTTTTAGGGGTGCTATGGCAATACAGATAATTTTGTGAACATGCCAACAATTTGTATAGTTCGTGGATGCAAATCCATTCATGTGAAAGGTGACAATAGAATACATTTTCATGCACTGCCGAAAGATGAAGAACTTAGAAAAAAATGGATTGAATTATGTGACACAAAGAAAAATCGGTCATCTGGTTTTGTATGCAGCGGTCATTTTGAGAGTACTGCCTTTGAACGCAACCTTAAGTATGAATTGCTTGGTTTACCAGTGCCTCCTGGACAAAGGAAATTCAAGAAAGGAGCAGTGCCTACTCTTCAACTACCGAGTTTAACAAGTAAGTTCCATTACTGTGTGAGTGTGTTGAGTAGCGACTTGTATGAACATTCATAATACAAAAGCATACCACACATACAGATGGTTTTCTGTCAAGCTCCCGTTTTCTTCCACCACCCCCACCTCTCTCCCTCTCTCTCTCTCTCTCTCTCTTATTAACTTTGACGTCACAGAATCTGCGCGGCTCGGGGGTGCTGTACTTACCTCTCAGTATACTCTTCTCTTTACCTAGGGTATTAGATACAGTTTCGAGATGAACATAGTACATAAGAAGAGAGGATAACTGCAGTATGCCGGTTGGCTGATGGAGAGGCGAGGAACAGAACTTAATGGTCCAGGAATGGTAATGGTTATGTCAAGAGTAGCCTGCCTTCGATTCCATGCACTGACAATTCACAAGTCTGTCCTAAAATCTGTTTCGAAGCAGTGTCTCGTTTTCTCTGAAGATTCAAAACACCTCAAACCTCTCATATGGCTACCTAGCACCAAACAGGCAGGGAAAATGGGTGCTGTAGCTATTTTTAACCCAAGAATGACTAGCCACTGCCCTCCTGGCTAGTCAAGGCCGCAGAGACGCCGATGGGACTAGCAGAGAGGGACGGAAGCAGTTAGCAAGGGATGGAAACTATCAAGTGGGGTAACTGGTGCTGTGCTGGACGGTCACTCCTGGTCAGTGTAGTGAGAGTGTACTGCTGGGTGATGGTAGTTGGGGTTGTGGTGGTAGTGTTGGTTGTGGTGGTGGTAGTGTTGGTTGTGGTGGTAGTGTCGGTTGTTGTGGTAGTAGTGGTGGTGGTGGTAGTGGTGGGGGTAGAACTGGCTATGAGGGTGGGTGTTGAGAGTAGGCTAGCATAGATGGTGCAGTGGTAGTTGTGGTACTTGTACTTGTCTCCGTGCTTGTGGAATGGTAGTAGAGGTGGTAATGGTGGGATTAGTGGTGGTGGTGGTGGTAATGATGATAGTCGCAGTAGTGATTCCGTTGCTTGTAGCTGTGGTAGTGGTAGTAGTAGTGGTGGTGGTGGCAGTGGGAGTTTTGCTTGTGGCTGTGACAGGTAAAAATATTGTTACCGTGGTAGTGGTGATGGTGTTGTGGTAGTGATGGTGGCAGCGATGATGGTCTTTGTGGTAGTGATGGTAGTTGCCGTTGTAATTGTGGTGTTTGTACCTATAATTGTGATGATGATAGTGGTAGTTCTGGTAGTGACTGTGGTAATGGAGGTGGTAATGATTGTGGTAATGATGGTGCTTGTGGTCGTGGTAGTAGTGGTAGTGACGATAGTAACAGTGTGATAGTATCTGTGACGAATTGGGGGTTGGTATGGTAGTGATGGTGGTATTTGTGGTACTGATGGTGGTACCGATGGTCAGAGTTGTGGTAGTGATGGTGGCAGTTGTAGTAGTGCAGTGGATATTATGTGACTTGTAGCTGTGGTAGTGGTAGTGATGGTGGCAGTTGTTTGTAACTGTGGTAATAGTGATAGTAGTAGCGATGGTGGTTGCTGTGCTCGTATCTGTGGTAGTCTGAGTGGTAGTAGTGATGGTAGTGATGATATTAGTGTTAGCAGCGATGGTGGTAGTTTTGACTGTGGTAGCGTTTGGTAAAAATAAAATTGATGTGGTAGTGGTAGGACTCTGTTGCTTGTAGCTGTGGTGGTGATGGTGGTGGAGATAGTTGTGGTAGTGATGGTGGTGGGGGTACTTGTGGAAGTGATGGTGGTGGAGGTAGTTGTGGTAGTGATGGTGGTGGGGGTACTTGTGGAAGTGATGGTGGTGGAGGTAGTTGTGGTAGTGATGGTGGTGGGGGTACTTGTGGTAGTGATGGTGGTGGGGGTACTTGTGAAAGTGATGGTGGTGGAGGTAGTTGTGGTAGTGATGGTGGTGGAGATAGTTGTGGAAGTGATGGTGGTGGGGGTAGCTGTGGTAGTGATGGTGGTGGGGGTAGCTGTGGTAGTGATGGTGGTGGGGGTAGTTGTGGTAGTGATGGTGGTGGGGATAGTTGTGGAAGTGATGGTGGTGGGGGTAGCTGTGGTAGTGATGGTGGTGGGGGTAGTTGTGGTAGTGATGGTGGTGGGGATAGTTGTGGAAGTGATGGTGGTGGGGGGTAGTTGTGGTAGTGATGGTGGTGGGGATAGTTGTGGTAGTGATGGTGGTGGGGGTAGCTGTGGTAGTGATGGTGGTGGGGATAGTTGTGGTAGTGATGGTGGTGGGGGTAGATGTGGTAGTGATGGTGGTGGGGTAGTTGTGGAAGTGATGGTGGTGGGGGTAGTTGTGATTGTGATGGGAGTAGTTGTGGTTGTGACAGTGGTGGTGGTTGTGGTAGTGGTGGTGAATGTGGTAGTGTTGGTGATTGTTGTAGTGGTGGTGATTGTGGTTGTGGTGAATAAAATCGTCTGGAAATAGCAATAGCAGTATAAAAGGATGTCGCTGGATCCACAGCATTTCATCACACACACACACACACACACACCACACACACACACACACACACACACACACACACACACACACACACACACAGTAACTATGAATTAAATAAAATGCATCTACCTTTCATGTTATTTTTGAAAGCCTGTATTTATTAAGTCATTGGTAACACACACACACACACACACACACACACACACACACACACACACACACACACACACACTAACTATGAACTAAACAAATAACATCTACCTTTCATGTTATTAGTGAAAGCCTGTACTTATAAAGTCACACACACACACACACACACACACACACACACACACACACACACACACACACACACACACAAACGAACAGAGAGAGAGAGACAGACAGACAGAGAGAGAACATCAAAACCAGACAAAGAAAAGAGAACGTGAGACCCAATAGAAAATTAACCCCAAACTAAGCTAAAAAGAAAAAAAAATCGCCCAACAGCACTTTACACACAGAAAAAGTCCTATATTTCCCACATTGAAATCATCAGTAATACTAATGCCTCTGTCCATAGGTTTGACGAGGGCAGCAGGATGAACAAAATATTATATACCGGGTACTGTTTTGATTATTTTTATCAATCTCCCCCTCGGTGTAGTTTGTTGAAAATTTGTGTGTGTGTGTGTGTGTGTGTGTGTGTGTGTGTGTGTGTGTGTGTGTGTGTGTGTGTGTGTGTGTGTGTGTGTGTGTGTGTGTGTGTGTGTGTGTGTGTGTGTGTGTGTGTGTGTGTGTGTGTGTGTGTGTGTGTGTGTGTGTGTGTGTGTGTGTGTGTGTGTGTGTGTGTGTGTGTGTGTGTGTGTGTGTGTGTGTGTGTGTGTGTGTGTGTGTGTGTGTGTGTGTGGGGTAGCATCTCCCCTTTGCGATCTATTCTATACCTTAATATCCTCTTAAATATTATTACTGATGGTGCTGAAGAGGGACGCCTTCACGTGGTGGCAACAATATAACCAGGAGGCTCAATTGTCTGGTAACACAAACATCCATAACCTCCCTATCCCACAAAAGGAGGAGGATGGAGTATCAGAATCTGCCATGTAAAATAAGCCGCTATGGAAAAGATGCAAAGAAGCCTCCTACAGTCCACTATAGTATGTCCCACAATGACCAGCTTTCTCTCTCTCTCTCTCTCTCTCTCAAGCAAGCAAGCAAGCAAGCAAATAGTGTGTACAGCAACACAAATTACTGATATGTGACACTGTGCTTAAGCGGGTGGCGAGGAAAATATGGGAATTGAAAAACCAAGCAGTGAGGGATGCCTTCTATAATGAGATAAGAGTTGTGGCTGAACAGGGAGCTGTTGATAGAAGTGTTAATGAATAGTACAGAGCTCTCAAGAACATTCTCTCTGGAGTTAACCGATTCACTGTGTGGGTGGACAAGGGGCCCTCCAAGACATAAGGTAACAAGGTGGTGGTATGAGGGTATACAAGCCGCAGTTAAGGGGGAAGAAACTTGCAGGAATGGAAAAGTGGTAGTGACAGACAGGAGTACTTGGATGCCAGCACAAAGGCAACGCTCCCTTTTTAAAAGATCAAATAAAGGAGCCTGGGAGTGTTCACTGACAGATCTTTATTTCCTGCTTCCAGGGGACGGATTTAAGGCTTTACTAGGACACATACAGTAGAGAGAGAACTGAAGAGCAACACCATCGATGGATATCTCGTAATGGGGCAAGTTGTATACGAGAAGAAGCCGGAACAAGTGGCCGAGTTTCGTGATGCCCTAACTAACGCTTAATTCTGGAGTGTAAATGATGTGAAGGAAACAGTGGAGACGAAATTGTCACTCTTTTAATCCAAGCTGGAAGGCTGGAGATAAACTGGAATGAAATGAGAGGTTCTGAACAGTTGCATGCTATGTGGAGATAACTGGAGATATCAGGAATGAAGATGACGACTGTGAAGAGCATGGACTGTGACCCTATTAATTAAAAGTGAGTGAATCTTTCGGGAGAGGGCAGGAATGAAATCAAAGGTTGTAAGGTGTAGGATGGAGTGTGGATTGTCAGTCTGTTAGTGAAAACTGGGTTAATCATCCTGGACATAACAGGAAAGATTTTCGCTCTGTGTACTATTTTTGCACTTATTCTTATCCAGGTAAATTTAGGTTAGGTTAGGCCTTGTGTGTGTGTGTGTGTGTGTGTGTGTGTGTGTGTGAATGCCTGACTTATATTCACATCTTAATTAAGGTTCCAGCACTCCCTCACGGTTTTTTTTTTTTTTTCAAATTTTGATTTGGTTGGGAGTCAAAATCTCGTATCTTTTTCCCAACTGTACTTCTTTTTTTCTTATCTGACTCAAAATTACCGTCTGTCTATTTTCAGTATTTGGTTGTGCTAGTAAATTAGCACTTGAATATGGTGCTCGTCACATAGACGTGCCATGGAAAGGATGTAGAGCCGTAGTATTATCTTTTTCGGCCACTGAATGCATGAATTAAGCCGCAAAAACACGGAAATCTAGGCCAGGTTAAGGTGAAAGGACTATGGCACCAGACTCTGTACTCAGCATTAAAGTGAAGAGCCATCGAGAAAGGGCTACGTAAATTTCTAACACACAAATGTGACTACTGCACCCTGGAGTGGTCATACTTAAAACCAACTCACATTGCCAAGGTACATTCTACCAGACCACATTCTATTATACAACATAATAGCCACACCACACACCGTCACACCACACACTGGCACACCACACACCGCTACACCTCACACCACCACACCACGCATTGCCACAGCACACACTGCCACTCCTCAAACTGCCATACCACCCACTCCCACTCCTCAAACTGCCATACCACATTACATACTGCCGCACCACACACTGCCACACCACATAACACAACGCCACACCACACACTGCCAAACCACACACTGTTACACCACACCCTTCCACACCACACACTGCCGCACCACACACACTACCACACCACACACTGCCACACACACACTGCCATACCTCACAATGCCACACTACACACATCCACACCACTCACTGCCACATCACACACCGCCACACTGCACACTACAACGTCTCACACTGCCACACTACACACTGCAACACCACACACTGCTATACCTCACAGTGCCACACTTCACACTGCTACACCACACACTGCCACACTGCACCCTACAACACCTCACAGTGCCACACATCACACTGCCACACTACACACTGCTACACCACACATTGCCACACCACACACTGCACACTACAGCACCTCACACTGCCACTTCTCACACTGCCACACCACACACTGCCACACCTCACACTGCCACACTACACACTGCCAAACCATACACTGCCACACATTACACTGCCACACCAGACACTGTTACACCACAGACCGCCACATTACTCACTGCCACACCAAACACTGCCAACACTACACACTGCCACACCACACAGCCACACCACACACTGCCACACCACACACTGCCACACCTCACACTGCCACACTACACACTGCCACACCATACACTGCCACACCATACACTGCCACACATTACACTGCCACACATTACACTGCCACACCACAGACCGCCACATTACACACTGCCACACCAAACACTGCCAACACTACACACTGCCACACCACACAGCCACATCACACACTGCCACACCACACACTGCCACACACACACAGCCACACCACACACAGCCACACACACACTGCCACACCACACACTGCCACACCACACACTGCCACACCACATACAGCCACACCACACACTGCCACACCACACACTGCCACACCACACACTGCCACACCACACACAGCCACACCACACACTGCCGTACTTCACTCTACCACACTATACACACTGCCACACCACACAATGCCACACCACACACTGCCACACCAAACACTGCAACACCTTACACTGCCACACTACACACTGCTACACCACACAATGCCACACCTCACACTGCCACACTACACACTGCTACACCACACACTGCTACACCACACACTGCCACACCACACACTGCCACACCACACAATGCCACACCTTACACTGCCACACTACACACTGCTACACCACACAATGCCACACCTCACACTGCCGCACCACACACTGCCACACCACACACTGCCACACCACATAACACAACGCCACACCACACACTGCCAAACCACACACGGCCACACCACATAACGCCACACCACACACTGCCAAACCACACACTGTTACACCACACCCTTCCACACCACACACTGCCACAGCACACACACTACCACACCACACACTGCCACACACACACTGCCATACCTCACAACGCCACACTACACACCTCCACACCACTCACTGCCACATCACACACCGCCACACTGCACACTACAACGTTTCACACTGCCACACTACACACTGCAACACAACACACTGCTATACCTCACAGTGCCACACTTCACACTGCTACACCACACACTGCCACACTGCACCCTACAACACCTCACAGTGCCACACATCACACTGCCACACTACACACTGCTACACCACACATTGCCACACACACTGCACACTGCACACCTCACACTACCACTTCTCACTACCACTTCTCACACTGCCACACCACACACACTGCCACACCTCACACTGCCACACTACACACTGCCACACCATACACTGCCACACCTTACACTGCCACACACCTGCCACCATACACGCACACACTGCCACACCTTACACTGCCACACCTTACACTGCCACACCAGACACTGCCACACCTAACACTGTAACACCACACACCGCCACACCACACACTGCCACACCATACACTGCCACACCACACACTGCCACACCTTACACTGCCACACCTTACACTGCCACACCTTACACTGTACACATAACACTGCCACACCCACACACTGCCACACCACACACTGCCACACCACACACTGCCACACCACACACCGCCACATTACACACTGCCACACCACACACTGCCAACACCACACACTGCCACACCACACACAGCCACACCACACACTGCCACACACAAAAGCCACACCACACACTGCCACACCACACAGTCACACCACACACAGCCACACAAACACTGCCACACCACACACTGCCACACACACACACAGCCACACCACACACTGCCACACCCACACACTGCCACACCACACACTGCCACACCACACACTGCCACACACACACTGCCACACCACACACTGCCACACCACACACTGCCACACCACACACTGCCACACCACACACTGCCACACCCCACACTGCCACACCACACACTGCCACACCACACACTACAACACCTCACACTGCCACACCACTCAATGCCTCTCCACACACTGCCACACCACACACTGCCACACCACACACTGCCACACCACACACTGCCACACCACACCACACACTGCCACACCTCACACTGCCACACCTTACACACTCCCCCACCACACACACTGCCACACCACACACTGTTACACCACACACTGCCACATCACACACTGCCACACCACACACTGCCACACCACACACTGCCACATCTCACACTGCTACACTACACACTGTCAACACCACACACTGTCCCACCACACACTGCCACACTTCACACCGTCACACTACACAATGTTCTCCCTCTACACAGAGACTTGTGAGAGGGGTACACTTTCTCTTGAACCCTAAAAGTGAACCTACACTGTATAATTGCAACTGAACAGTAGAGCCCCGATAATTTCCTTAACGCAGACGCTTCTTCACCACACCTGGGCACCATTTATGAGAAGACAAGATCCTCATTCGCTGAACAAGTGAGCATAAACGAGCATTATTATCTGTTTTTACCCATATAGTCAGCCTGTAGTTCACTGCGTTCACATTTCAGTTGATCCCAGGGCTAATCTACTATTTCTTACCCTCAAATTACAATATTTAGTTGAGATGGTGGCATGGAGTGGTGAGGTACGAAGTATATGAGAAAGAGGGGTGTGAGTTGGGGGAGGGCAGTGACATGGCAGGGGACAGGGTGGCATGGAGGGAGACCGAGGATGAGATGGGGGAAGGGAATGGAGAGGTGTATGAGAGTGTGGCGTGCATTGGGGGGAGTGTGGCGAAATGGCTAGGGGGGAGGGCGACATGGGTGCGATTTGTTTGTGGCCACCCCTGACGGGATTAAGGCGCCTGGCAAAAGATAGATAGATGGATGGATAGATAGCCTAATTTTTATAGCTTCACATCATCATAGCCTAATCAGTAAAAATAAGAACTGCACCTGTGATCATACCTTTAAGTAACCCCTTCAGAACGATGATGGGTGCTGAAGAGGGGCGCCTTCACGTGGCGGCACTGATACAACCGGGCGGTGGAGCTGCCCGGTTATACAACGTCCCGCAATTCCCTATCCCACGAGAGGAAAATGGTGGAATGCAGGAGGAGAGCAAATTCAGCCTGCAGTTCACGGGGTTCACGTTTCTCTGAGTTTAATGAAGGTAAATGCAGATGATTTTATTCTGCTTAGGGAAGAGGAGCTTTTGGGAGGGACCTGGCGAGAGAGAGAGAGAGAGAGAGAGAGAGAGAGTGAGGGGGGGGGAAAAGATTAAGAGATATGCAGTGAGGGAGTAAGAGAGATTGAAGTTTTTTCCACTTCGGGCGATTACATATTTTTGCCAGCTGAAATTGAGAGAGAGAGAGAGAGAGAGAGAGAGAGAGAGAGAGAGAGAGAGAGAGAGAGAGAGCATAAGGTCAGACACATTACCTCGCTCAGAAGTCTTTAAAAATAGCAAGAGAAGTTCCCTCTCCCACATATATATAATCCTGCCTCTCTCTCTCTCTCTCTCTCTCTCTCTCTCTCTCTCTCTCTCTCTCTCTCATTTACTGTAATTCCTCATTCTCGCTTCACAAAAAAGAGAGATCGCTAAGTGCCCAATTTACTTTCATTTATCAGGCCTTTGTCGTTACAATTTTTTCCCTTATATTTTCCTCTCTCTCTCTCTCTCTCTCTCTCTCTCATTTAATTCCTCATTCTCGCTTCACAAATAAGGGAGATCGCTAAGTGCCCAATTTACTTTCATTTATCAGGCATTTCTTTGTCGTTATAATTTTTTCCCTTATAACTCTCTCTCTCTCTCTCTCCCTTCATTTATCAAACCTTTCTTAGTCATTATATTTTTTCCTCTGATTTTCCCTCTCTCTCTCTCTCTCTCTCTCTGTCTCTCTCTCTCTCTCAGCCCCACTTCTTAAATTCCACCATAATGTTCCTTGTTCCTGCAAAAGAGGATATTAGTCTTCTCGTGGTTTTTGGAGGCTCCCCAACGTGTCTTCCTTACGATGTGATGATGATGATGATGATGTACGCTTGGCATATCATCATCATCATCACCATTATTATTCCTATCATTGTTTTCATCATCATCAACATCGCTATTACTATTATTATTATTATCATTATCACTTTCATCATCACCATCAACATCATCATTATCCTTATCTATCTGTCTATCTATCTATAGCCAGACGCCTCAATCGCGCAAGGCGTGGCCACAAACAAATCACCTCCATGTCGCCCTGTCCCCTGCCATTTCGCTGCCCTTCCCCTAATCTACATCCCCCTCTCTCATATACCTCTCAACTCCATCCCTCCATCCCGTCCTCGGTTTTCCCCCTCCCTCTCCCCCCTCCAACTCACTCACATACACACTCCTCGTTAGTCTCTCACTCTCCATCCTCTCCACACGCCCAAACCACCTCATTATATCATCATCATCATCATCATCATCATCCGTCTCCTCTCTGACCTATTACCCCCTTGCCTGTTCTGTCCAATCCCAGCAAGACCTATTTTCATCTCCCCATCTTGTCCTCTGTCTGCCTCTTCCTCTCACTCCATCTCCCCAACTTTTCCTTTTTCTGTCTCTTCCTCTCACTCCATCTCTCCATCTTTTTTTCTCTCTGTCTCTTCCTCTTACTCCATCTCTCCATTTTCTCTGACTGTTTCTTCTTCTCACTCCATCTCTCCATCTTGTCCTCCATCTGCCTCTTCCTCTCATTCCATCTCTCTATTTTGTTTTCTCTCTGCCTCTTCCTTTCACTCTATCTCTCCATCTTCTCTGTCTGTCTCTTCCTCTCACTCCATCTCTCCATCTTTTTCTCTGTCTGCCTCTTCCAGTCACTCCATCTCTCCATATTTTCCTCTCTCGACCTCTTCCTCTCACTCCATCTCAGTCTTGTTCTCTCTCTCTCTTTCTGCCTCTTCCTCTCACTCGACTTCCCCATTTTTTTTTCTCTCTGCCTCTTCCGCTCACTCCATCTCTCCACCCTGTTCTCTGTCTGCCTTTTCTACTCACTCCATCACTCTATCTTTTTCTCTTTCTGTCTCTTCCTCTCACTCCATCTCTCCATCTTGTCCTCTGTCTGCCTCTTCCTCTCACTCCATCTCTGGGCTGCCACTCAGTTGTACGAAGGACGTGACCTGTCCATATCTACACTCCTGTTACTCTAACTTGGCCTAAAACTGCCATCTCTCCATCTTCACTGCCCACTTCTAGCCCACTTCACGAAGAAGTGCTATGGAAGGGACGTAGAGCCGTGGCCTTTTCTTCTGCTACTGTGAAGTAAACCGCAAAAGAACGAAATTTGGGGACAAGTTAAGGTGAAACACGTGGTGTTTTTTTTATTTGATAATTTTCTTTCTTTCTTTCTTTCTTTTTTGCCTGTCTAGGAATTTCCTTTTTTTTTTTTTTTTTTTCTCTCTCAATCTAGCGTCTTACATTTCCCTTCCTATTTCCTCCTAAGCAGTCCCACGGCTTGTATTCTCGTCGGTTAAGGAAGCTCCCTAACACCTCTTCCTAAGCGATTTATTTGACTTACTACATCTAGCCGTATTTATGTTACTTAAATCATTCCACTATCACCCTACTCTGCACAGATTACTTAGAGATAC
The DNA here is from genome assembly GCF_032717465.1 of Coenobita brevimanus. Classification (NCBI taxonomy): domain Eukaryota; kingdom Metazoa; phylum Arthropoda; class Malacostraca; order Decapoda; family Coenobitidae; genus Coenobita; species Coenobita brevimanus. The sequence continues at coordinate 15,850,175 of NC_137069.1, forward strand.
AAAACGATATCAACCAGCCGTATCCAAAAATAAATCGCTTAGGAAAAGGTGTTAGGGAGCTTTGTTA
>NC_137069.1:15855241-15872741 GCF_032717465.1 Coenobita brevimanus
ACCCGAGTCAGCATAAAACCCTGAGAGTGTTAATATTGCCTAAATTAATTCTCATGTTCTAAAAATTCTCCCAGCCAACCCCACGCAGTTTTTTCCAGTCGAGTTCACACATACGCCACTAACATTAACACAACAATGGATTTCTCGTATTGAAGTGGCAGCCATATTTGAAAAATCTGTGCGGTCTCTCATTCGCACAAATTTTTATGCATCTCCCTTTGTTCTGACGCACAGCCATGGTCAAAAGTTAGCGTACAATGCCAGCACTGTGTCCTCCCTTCTATATTCCTTATTACCTCCCCAAGCGACAGAGATTATCCTTCCCTCTCGTTCTCATTTGCTGTGAGTCTCATATCGTGATAAATAATAATAATAATAATAATAATAATAATAATAATTCATGTAACACCTTCCAGAGGATGGAGAGTGAGAGACTAAAGAGGAGAATGTATGAAAGTGAGGTGGTGGGAGGGAGAGGAAGGAAGGAGGTGACCGAGGATGAGATGGAGGGACTGAGTGGAGAGGTATTTAAGAGACGAGTGTGTGAGCTAGGGATAGGGTAGCGATATGGCAGGAGACTGGGCAACATGGAGGCGATTTGTTTGTGGTCACCCCTTGCGGGATTAAGGCGTCTGCCTATAAATATATACACTGTATCTGATAGACCTTACATTACCACACCAGCAGAGATGTGTCGACTAACTTTTTCTCATGCCTGTACAGTTTTTGCAAATTATTCATACTGATTGGCGATTTGTATTTGCTTCAGCCACAACCTATTTATCAGGAACTCTTTGAAAATATATACCTATTCAACTTTTTATTTTTATGCTTCTTGTTTTGTTAGGATTACTGGGAACTAATATGTATTTATAAAGTTAGATTCCACGTTACTTCACTAATCACCCATTTTTAACAGACCCTCTTTTTAAGGCTATGCGTCACAAATTTTCAGGTATTTTCATGAGTGAATTATGTAAAACTTGTAGTTCAAATATGCAGTAAAAGTATACGAGTAGATTCTTTTCACACGTCTCAAACTCCGGAAATATGAAGGAATACACCTTCCTACCCGCTTGAATGTCACTGGTGAGATTTTTTTTCCCCTACAGCTCTGAATATAACAGAACTCTAATCACGCTGGTCAAGTGTGATTCCAAACTGCTCTATTATTGATCATGACGCTTTAAAACTCTATGCGTCCCCAGTTCCAGTATGTACAGTATTTATAGGGTTCTTCTGTTGAAAATTGTTCACGGTTCTGATGTAGTAGTAGTAGTAGTCGTAGTAACAGTAGTAGTAGAGACAGCAGCAGCAACAGCCGCAGAAGCAATAGTAGTAGTAGTAGTAGCAGTAGCAGCAGTAGTAGTAGTAGTAGTAGTAGTAATAGCTGCAATCCCAAGCTCACCTGGACATGAACCCAGTGGACTATCTATCTATCTATCTATAGCCCGACGCCCTAATCCCGCAAAGGGTGGCCGCAGACAAAACGCCTCCAAGTCACTCTGTCACCCACCATTTGACTACCCTCCCCCCAACTCACCCCCCCCTCCCTCATATACCTCTCAACTCCATCCCTCCACCTCATCCTTGGTCTACCCCTCCCTCTCCCTCCCTCCACCTCACCTACATACACCCTCTTAGTCAGTCTTTCATTCTCCATTCTCTCCACATGTCCAAACCACCTCAGTGTATTTCTCCTAATCTTTTCAACCACATCCACATCTACCCCACAACATTCCTTCACTTCTTCATTCGTCAACCTGTCCCTCCACGTCACCCCACATGCTCCTCTCAAGTAACTCATTTCCACTGCTCTCACTCTTGACTTGTTCCCCTCTTCCAAGGTCCACGCCTCGCTTCCATACGTCAGGGTAGGGATCACAATACCATCATGCAGTGACTTCTTATCTTTCATACTCACCTCCTATTTCTCATCACTGCTTTCAGTGTACCAACAACCTTTCTTCCCTGCTGTACCCTTTCACGTACTTCATCCCCCAAAGTTCCATCCTTACTCATCACACTACCCAAGTACTTGAATGCACTCACATTCTCCATATCCTCACCATCCAACCTCACTGCACACTCTGTGACTTCATTCCTCTCAAACACCATAACTTTACTTTTGTTTACATTAACTTTCAGCTTCCTCCTCCTACACACTGTCCCAAATTCATTCACCAAACCTTGCAACTCCCATTCATCTTCAGTCAACAATACTGTATCATCAGCAAACAGCAACACCGGAAGCTTCCAAATCTCACCCTCATTCATTAGGGCCACCCCCACATCCACTGCCCTACCCTGCACCTCCTTTACAACCCCATCCATATATATATTAAACAGCCATGGAGACATCACACACCCCTGTTTCAGTCCCACATTGAGATCAAAGAACTCACTCAGCTCACCATCCACTCGCACCGTAGCCCTAGCTCCCTCGTACATACTCTTCACAGCACTCAACAATTTCCCCTCCACTCCATATATTCTTAATACCTTCCACATACCATGCCTATCTATTCTGTCATAAGCTTTCTCCATGTCCATGAAGGCAGCATACACTTTCCTTCCCTTCTCTAGATACTTCTCCACTAAACATCTTAGAACAAATATCTGATCTACACACCTTTTTCCCTTCCTAAATCCCCCTTGTTCTTCTCCAACTAGCTCCTCTGTCATATGCCTAACCCTATCAATGAGTATTCTACCATATATTTTACCAGTCACACTAAGAAGGCAAATACCCCTATGGTTACCACATACTTCTCTCTCCCCTTTTCCTTTGTACAGAGGAACAATTATACCTGATTTCCAGTCCTCTGGAACCCTTCCCTCTTCCCAAGCCAATCTACACAACTTCCATAACCACTCCACAACAATCTCACCCCCATACCTAAGCATTTCACCACACACTCCATCAATTCCTGGGGCCTTTCCCAGCTTCATCGCTTCCACTACTTCCGACCTACTGATCTCTTCCTCCCTCCTCTCATCTCTTCTTCTCCCAGCCATTCCCCAACCGCTTATACTCACACTGCTCTCACTCTCTACATTCAACAAATCCTCAAAGTGCTCCTTCCATCTCCTCAATTTCTCTCTCTTCTCCACCAACAATCTATTATTCCTATCTTTCACTCCCCTACTATTTCCCCTTTCACACTGCCTTACTTTCTTTACCTCCTTCCAAAACAATTTCTTACTCTCCCTCCATTTCACACTCAGATTCCTCACAAACTCTTCATCCACTTTCTTCTTACTCTCCTTCACCAGTCTCTTAACCTCCCTTCTCCTGCTCACATATACCTCTCTCTTCTCTCTCTCATCTTCTCCCCTACCTCTACTCGCCAACCATTCACCATATGCCTTCTTCTTTTGTTCCACAGCTCGTTTCACCTCATCATTCCACCATGCTGTCCCTTGCACACCCTTGCATCTCCTCCTCACTCCACAAACCGCCTCACACGCTGCGCTTATCTCTTCCGTGAATATCCTACATACGTCTTCCACCCCTTCCATCTGCTCTAGCTCATACCTTCCCAATCTTTCTTCCACTATGCTCTTATACTCTGTCATTTTCTCACTATCTTGCAATTTCTCCACTCTTCTCACAGGAGCTGCTTCCTCCTGTCTTCCCCTTCGTCTCCTCAACCACTTTCTTTGCAGCTCTACCTTGGCCATCACTTAGTGATGGTCCGAGACTCCATTCCCCCACCCTCTCCACACCCTTGCATCCAACACTTGTCTTCTCATTCGCTCATCCACACACACGTAGTCTATCATTGCCTTTCGTTCAACAAGTTCACCATCCATCCTCCTCATTACTCTCCATGTATACCGGTGGGTCATCTTATGACGAAAGTAGGTGTTGGCTATTGCCAACCCCTTACCAGCACAGATGTCCACCAAAGCACTACCATTCCCATCTACTTCAGCTGGCACACCCCACTGACCAACCACTCCATCCACTCGTACATTCCCAACTTTGCCATTCATGTCTCCAATCAACAGCACTCTCTCGCTCCTCTCAAACTTGTCCATACATGCTTCTACTCTCGCCCAAAACTCATCTTTCACTCTTGCCACTCGATCCTCTGTTGGAGCATACACACATACAATCGCCCATGCTTGTATACCTACTTTCATCCTCACCCATACAATCCTTGCACCCACTGTTCCATACTCTCTTATATTCTCCTTCCACTTCTTGCTTATCATCAGACATACTCCCTCTCTTGCCCTCTCATTCTCACTGACTCCCGCACATATACCTACACCGTATTCCCATTCTCTCACCCTTTCACCTGGCCATTTAGTTTCAGTCAATCCACATATATCCACTTTTGCATCCTCAAGCACCTGGACAATCTCTCTCTCTTTCACTTCATCATTCACTCCTCTCACATTCCATGTTCCTACCCTCAGAATGTCCTTTGTCCGTTCCTTAGTCGTCAACGTATGGTCCGTCCGGGTCCGAGGCGCTTTGTTTGCTTTTTTAGTTAGTTCTTTTTACGGGGTGGGGCACTAACCCACCACCAACCCTTTTAGTCGCCTCGTACGACAAGCAGGGATACTGGGGGAGTATTCTTGAAACCCCCCTACCCCCAGGGGGCAGTGGACTGCAGGCTGAATTTCCCTTTTACTGCAATCCACCATCCACCTTTCAGAGGATAGGGAAAAAATTAGGAGATGCTGATATGGCCGGGCAGCTCCACCACACGGCAAAATCGGTGCCACCACGTGAAGGCGTCCCTCTCCAGCATCAACACGAACCATGTATTAAAAGCCACATGTTACGAATCATGAATCATATAACAGACCTAAACAAAATGAAAGAAAAAAGGAAGGACTATAAACCAAGAACAACGAATAACAGGCATCGATTCACAACCCATGAATCACGGACAACGAATCACGAACTACGAATCACGAGCGACGAATCGCGAACGACGAATCGCGAAAAGCGAATCACGAACAATGAATCACGAGAAACGAATCACAAACAACGAAAAAGAATCACGAACAGCCAATCACGAACGAATCACAAACTACGATTCACGAAGGAATCGCGCGTAACGAACAACGAATTACGAATCAAAAACAACGAATCGACCAATGAATCTCGAACAACGAATCGCGAATCACGAACCAGACTGAACCGCTACACTTCCGCTGTTTTTGAGCACCGTGTGTAATTGGTAACATTCCTGTCCAGCTGAGAGAGAGAGAGAGAGAGAGAGAGAGAGAGAGAGAGAGAGAGAGAGAGAGAGAATGTACGGTATGTAGTTACAATGAAGTTCTAATAATCCACTACGAACCTGTGTGTGTGTGTGTGTGTGTGTGTGTGTGTGTGTGTGTGTGTGTGTGTGGTAGGAAGTGTGTATGGTAGTGTGTATATGGTAGGACTTAAGTATGGCAGTGTGAGTATATCAGTATCTACCTATGGAAATATGTGGACGAGGTTATGAAGGCAAGGATTGTTTCAGCATACTATAATATTACCATGATTACAGGTGTGTATAGGTGGCTGTATATAAAGGTAAGCCTACAAAATATATGGATATGACTTAAGAGATCTGAGTCACAGAAATGTTTGAATTATTTCCCTATGCTCAACCCCAATAATTAGATGATTTTTTGGTCTTTAATTTCTCTCCAGGCGATTTTCTTCAGCTCATGATAAACTTAAGAAATTGGATGGATTTTTATGGACGGGTTTCAGTTATTCCTTTCACTTCCATACGTCTCCCTCAGCCACTTTACCCCGATAATGCACTGTTATCTCCTATCAGTGTTACCGCTAGATGCTTTTTGTGGCACGGTGGAGATCTATCAAATTGGAGAGGACTGATTTATACCTCACTAATCTTTCTCTCCTTAATAACCTTCCCAACGTTACAATCGTCTAAAGGTCGCAAGAATAAATGGAAGAATTATACTCTGTCGGAATCGAGGGGTTTAGATTAATTTACCTGTCATGTGGTGGCAATAATATTAAAAAAAAAAAATCATCCTCGAAGCGAATGAGTATTAAATTGTTAAGAGAATGACTAGCTAAAATTCTTAAGGTAATATCTGAAGCGCATGATTAAGGTAGATTGTGTTTAACCTTCCTGTTGATTATCACCCGTGATATGACAGGCAGACTGGTTGAATTTAATAACCAAAGACGACTCGTAGCTGCTTCTCTGTGTCTATTTTTCTATCTATCTGTCTATCCTAACTATCTATCTATGCATCTATCTACAGTCAGACGCCTTATTCCTGATAGCGGTGGCCACAGACAAATCGCCTCCATTTCGCCTTGTCCCCCGTCATTTGGCTGCCCTCCCACTCCCCAGCTCACATCCCCTTCTCATATATCTCTACAACCAATCTCTCCATCTCACCCTCGGCCTCCCTCTCCGCCTCCGTTGTATAATTGTGAGTCTGACTTCACTCTGAGACAGATTCTACGCCATACCACCATCTCTTCAAGATAGAGTGCTGCCTTACGCTTCAAAATAAGAAATTTCTGAATAAAGTAAGTCTAGCGAATCTCTCTCTCTCTCTCTCTCTCTCTCTCTAATTTGGTCCAGATTTTCGTCCTTTGGCAGCTTATTTCACGTAGCTCAGAGGCAGAATAGGACAATACTATGAAAATCTATTGGTTCTATTTTTTCTCTAACTTGGCCCAGATTTACGTCTGCATTGCAGATTATTTCACGTAGGTCAGTAGAGGAAAGTGAGAAGCAGAAGAGGTTAAGTAGCATTCTTAATCTCTCTCTCTCTCTCTCTCTCTCTCTCACACACACACACACACACACATTCAGCTGAGGAACAAAACCCAAAGACGTCATCACACAAGGAAAAAGGTAAAAAAAAAAAAAAAAAAAAAAAATCTCTTCTTCTTTCCTCCTCTGAAAGTTATTTAAAAAATAAATAAATTAGATGTACACTGTAACCGCATTTCTCTCTCACCACAGGGAAGCAGTGTCAAGGAAAGTAAATTTTGATACAGGGCAAAAATATTGAAAACACCCTCTCCCCTTTCACCTGTCGGGCTCACTTGGGTTTCAGAACACCTGTAGTGGACGTGATTCTAAGGAGAGCACAAAGATGCTGTGGGAGGCTGTAGAAGGTGAGGTAAGAAGGTAGGAAGGAGGAAGAGTGTGTGTGTGTGTGTGTGTGTGTGTGTGTGTGTGTGTGTGTGTGTGTGTGTGTGTGTGTGTGTGTGTGTGTGTGTGTGTGTGTGTGTGTGTGTGTTGCATGTCTGTTTGTTATGGTCTGTGTTTGTTATTGTGAGCAAGCACAAAACAAACATGCCCCCCAAAAGCACGACACACACCTGCCGAGTGAGAAATAAAACACACACACACACACACACACACACACACACACACATACACACACACACACACACACACACACACACACACACACTTTTTTCCCCTATACTCATTAACAATTCACGGAGAAAGTATAAGGCACACCACTGATACCCAGGCTCTCAAGAAACTGATACAAAGAGCAAGCAGCAGAACATTACGAAGGCAGGCACTGTTCATCATCTTATGTATAAAAAATCCTAACCAGTTTTACAAGACAGAAGTATTCATCTCAGTTAACGTTTATCGAAGCTCGTTTCTCGTAATCTTTCCCTCTCGTGTCCAATCCGATAGGACTGGGAAGGATTTGGGAGCTGAGTGAGTGGGGATCAAGGTAGGTATGAGCAAACTTAAGTGAACCTTGCGCTTGAGAGGGTTGATAGGTAGGTCACCTGTTTATCACCATATTTACCTGAGTCTGTGCCAAAGCCGACAGCCGCAGGAAACGCACACAGCGCTATGGCCCGGAAAAGCGATGTCGTTCGGGAGGTTTCGGTAAATGGAACGTCTGCTGCTACGACCCACACCGAAGCCAAGGTTTGATAAATAATACGGAAAAGCGATAACGCGAAGGCCCCGTGTGCGCGACGTGATATTCCGGAGAGCTGGGGAGAACTACGTGTGGACTGGCAGTTTGGGTGATGACGGACACTTACGGTTCTTGTGCGAGGAGCCGAAAGAGAGCTGGCTAGAGAGGAGGGTGTGAGTTGGTATGCTCTCTCTCAATTTCCCTCGGTTTCTGTTTCTGTCTGTCTGTCTGTCTGTCTGTCTGTCTGTCTCTCTCTCTCTCTCTCTCTCTCTCTCTCTCTCTCTCTCTCTCTCTCACACACACACACACACACACACACAATAAGCCTGTCAAGTGGAGTCAGGATTCCAGGGCCTTTTATGGTGAGTGGATGAGTGTGTGGCCCAATTTTACACATACTACTAATTCGTTTCTCCCCCTATCGTGTTTTTCTCTTCTGGAACCCGGAAAGTAGAGGTCGGGATGATGATGACGATGATGTTTGTGATGATGATGATGATGATTTATGACTGATGGTGGTGATTTATGACTCATGGTGATGATAATGACGATGATGATGATGATGATGATGATGATGATAATGATTTTCACCTGTCAAACAAGGTAGGACTGATTCCAACTGGATTTTTTGTGACCTAGGTGTGTTTTTTTTCTGGCTGAGAGAGAGAGAGAGAGAGAGAGAGAGAGAGAGAGTGTGTGTGTGTGTGTGTGTGTGTGTGTGTGTGTGTGTGTGTGTGTGTGTGTGTGTGTGTGTGTGTGTGTGTGTGTGTGTGTGTGTGTGTGTGTGTGTGTGTGTGTGTGTGTGTGTGTGTGTGTGTCTGGTTTTTATCCCCCAGCATCGAACAAAACGAATCAAGAATGTGGTTTTAGGCATAACTGATAAAAATAGTCCCTTTCTCTCTCTCTCTCTCTCTCTCTCACACACACACACACACACACACACACACACACACACACATGATAAAAATAAGTCACTTTCTCTCTCTCTCTCTCTCTCTCTCTCTCTCTCTCTCTCTCTCACACACACACACACACACACACACACACACACACACACCACGGCCATCGGTAAAGGGCAGTCAGCCTTCACTCCCATCGGTCACAAAGGGTTGAACCCATAGAGGTGTTCCGTCCCTGCTTCAAAGCGGTTTCACACAGCGTTTGAAGATTTATACTGTCGCTGTCCGGGCAATTTGTCGCATGGGGCTTTCTCTCTCTCTGTCTGTCTGTCTCTCTGTCTGTCTGTCTGTCTCTCTCTCTCTCTCTCTCTACTGAATGCCATGGGTTTGTTTTTATCCATCTCTTGTGTCCGATTCAGTTTACCGTTCTGTTGTAATTTGTATATGCCCAGAGAGAGAGAGAGAGAGAGAGAGAGAGATACAAAAAGCTAAATGCCATTATTTTTCATTAACTCCTGTAACACCGAGAGGGAAAAACTATTATTTTGCCACAGCTTGTTTGGCTACATTCATTTATCTATCTCAGTCTCTGTCTATCTGTGTGTCTGTCTATGTATCTATCCGCCTACCCATCTATCTATCTATCATCTTTAGTCCTACCACTGATCCTTTGAAAAGTAGCATTTCTTTTCGTACTTGTCACTTAATCTTTCTTTCAAGCATTATTATTATTATTATTATTATTATTATTATTATTATCATTTATTACTCCTACACTCAACACCTAACCTAACCCACCCACACCCATCTTATGCTACCCATTTCCACCCATTTAGCTCCCACCCTCATCTACACCCAACTTACTATCATCTCTACAACCACACACCCAACTTCTCCCACCCAAAACTAACCTCTGCTACCCAATCCCATGCAGTCAACTCTCATTCACACCCAACCTATCCCACCCAAACCTGGCCTCTGCCACCCACTCCCACCCATTCAACTCTCCAATCAATCAATCAACCCATACGATCAGATTAAACTTCTTACATATTTCCCTCGACCCTCGTACATTTTTTTGGCCAAACACGATCAGACTCCAGATATTTTTCTCTCGCAGCCTTGTGCCGAGATGCGTTCCTTCCTGCAGTACGTTGATGCGGAAACTGAGGGTACGAGCGAGTGACATCAGTGCCACAAATTGACATCAGTGCAGCAAGTTGACATCTGTGCCGCAAGTTGACATCAGTGCCGCAAGTTGACATCAGTGCCGCAAATTGACATCAGTGCCTCAATTGGCAGTGCCGCACGTTGACATCAGTGTAGCACGTTGACATCAGTACCGCAAGTTGACATCAGTGCCGCACGTTGACATCAGTGTCGCACGTTGACATTAGTGCCGCAAGTCAGTGTCGCAAGTTGACATTATTGCCGCAAGTTGACATTATTGCGGCAAGTTGACATCAGTGCCGCAAGTCGACATCAGTGCCGCAAGTTGACATCAGTGCCGCAAGTTGACATCAATGTCGCAAGTTGACATCAGTATAACAATCGAAGTCAAAGTCAGGATAGTTAGGTTGATATTATCCGTGCTAGCTGACATAGGTTCGCAAGGTGACATCAGTGCTACAAGATGACTTCTGAATTGCAACCTGACACCACAAGTGACATCTTTACAAGCATCAAGGCCCAATATTGACGACAAGATCACAAATTGACATCAGCGCCCCAAGTAACATCTACAGAGACATCAACACCAGATTTTGACATCAGTGCCGCAGGAGACTTAAGCCCTGCAAGATTAGTTTATACGGATATCGAGACCCTATCTGGACATCAGAGCCGCGGGTGACAAATTCCAGACATCAGCACCGCAAGTGATATCGGTCCCATAGCTTGACATCAGCTCCGCAAGTTGACATCAGGATAGACATTGGGGTGAGTGGCTTAAAGTCGACGTAAATGGCCAAGGAAATGTGTCCCACGGGTATCGGTTCCCAATACTAGGTTGTGGGGGTGAGGAGAGAGGTGGGGGGAAAGGTGTGGGAGGGTGGGGCTAGGGTGAGGGTGGGGGTGGGGTGGGGTGGGGGAGAAGTTGGGGGACTGGGAAACGGGAGGGGAGAGGAAGTAGTAGTGTGCAGGGGAGTTGAGGTGGGGAGAAAGAGAGGGATATGTGGGGAGAAAGAGAGGGATATGTGGGGAGAAAGAGAGGGATATGTGGGGAGAGAGAGGGAGATGTGGGGAGAAAGAGAGGGAGATGAGGTGGAATGAGGGTGGAAAGGGGAGGGAGGGAAGAGTGTGCGTGTTGGGGGGAGGGTAGAGTATGGGCGCCAAAAGGACTGTACCATTGGGTTGGGGTGACGTGGGGAATGAGATGGCATGGGGAAAGACAGGGAAGGGGTGTGGAGGGGGGATGGATGTGTGTGTGGTTGGAAAACCAGTGGAGACGTGTCGGGAGTTTTAGGGATCTGTGAGGAGTGGGGGGTTGGAGAGGGGGGTAACAGGGGCTTGGAACTGAAAGGAATGTGAGTGTCTAGGGAAAAAGAGGTGGCGAGATGAGGCTGAGGCAGGAGGAGGTGGGGTGTCTTAGCGGACGAGGTGGAAGTATGTGAAAGAGAGATGAGTTAAAGCCTGTTAAGTGTGTGAGAGTGTTGGAGAGCTGGAGAATGGGTATAGGGTGCAAAGCTGCTGGGAAGTGTGATGGGGGGATGAGGTTGGAAAAAGCACGGCATGGGAAGAAAGAAGTGTGTGACGGTGTGTGAAGCAGTGACGTAAGGTGTGGAGGGGGGGGGATGTGTGAGGAATCTGAGAGGTGTGTGGGGTTGCACTGTAAACGTAGAGGAAGGAATGGAAGAAAGTAAGATAATGTTAGGGAGGAAGGAGGAGGGGAGGGAACGGAAATACAGTTGCGGGCAAAAACATCATCTCCTTACAATAAATAAACGAACCACAGAGCAATGAAATTTGAACAATAATTATGTAGTCTTTCAAAACTCTGTACGTGTTTCAAATCTGTTGTACTGTGAGGAAGAACGATATGTCATAAAAGACTTTGTATTTCCTTTGTGGTTGAGTTATATATATATATATATAAGACTTGTGGACGAGCGGTTTTTATATCTTGGAGAGCTTCCCATTTGTCATGTAGTGACAGGAGAGGTAAAGAATAGTATGGGACTATTTTTATTTGTCTTGGAAATATTAACAAGTCTCTCACACAGAGCGAAGTATAGAGTCCCGCTAGCTATCTCTCTGTCTCGCTCTGGCTCCCTCTCTCTCTCTCTCTCAAGTTGCTAAGCCCTTTCTTTTTCTGACCTGCCTGTTCTAAGGCTAACCTCCCTCTCAGCTCTCTTTCCTAAATTCTGGTGTAGCAGGGGTGTGTCACGTGTGTTCCTTGTGAGTGGAAAGTTCTAGCAGCCTGTGTGTGAGTATGTGTGTATGTGTGTGTATGGTCACTAGGTCTTTGTTCAAGGTTGGACTGCTGACAACTAACTGCATCATCTCCTGACTGGCTACTTCGTAATCTGTCGTCAGCTTTTCCTCAGTGTAACTTGCAAGCTCATTCCCTTTTCCCAGGCTCGCATAGGGCTGTCTATCTATCTATTTATCTATCTATCTATTATGATTTGTAATTATAATACAGATATACATAATTTACAACTGTGCATGAAGGAGGGGAATGGAGAGACGTAGGTAGGGAAGAGTGGTATGCTAGGGAGGGAGAGAGGTGAGGAGTACAGACGAGAGGGAAAATGGTTGGGGAGGGAGTGTGTGAGCTTTGTACTAAACAGAGCCCAGTTACTGTCTCACTAAAGATGGGCCTGGTGTAGTTTGTAAAGTTAGAGAAATAAAAACTTAAATTCTTTCATGTGTTTCCCCTCCCACCCATTTAACCGTGTGGTGATACCTAGCGAAGTTTATGGGGTGACAGTGAGGTGTGTACGGGGTTAAAGTATGGAGGAAGTGGGCCTGTGGGGAGGTGGGCATGTGTGGGAGGGTCTGCGAGATATCTGGGGTAGTCTGTGAGGAGGATGTGAAGGGAATATAATGAGAGGATGAGGAGGAAGGTGTGAGGGGAAGTATAAGGGGATTTGAGTGGTGTGTGGTGAATGTGGTTGTGCCAGAAAATGTGTGGGGGGAGGGGTTTGTGATGATGGTCTGTCTAGGGGTATATGGATGGGTGGTGGAAGGTGTGGGGGTAACAGTGGGGAATACTGGGAATATGTAGGGGAGGAGGGGAGAGTGTATGGGAGGGGAGGTGTTAATGAGGGTAAAGTATGTCTGCGGATATGTCTGTAAAGGTGTGTGTGATCGAGCATGGGAGATGTATGAGGAACTGGGGAAATATAATGTGTGTGTGTGTGTGTGTGTGTGTGTGTGTGTGTGTGTGTGTGTGAGAGAGAGAGAGAGAGAGAGAGAGAGAGAGAGAGAGAGAGAGAGAGAGAGAGAGAGAGAGAGAACGCGCATAACTTAGACGGTCTCGGTAACAAGTCCCCTGAGAGCGTCTTCATGCAGGCTCCCACGATGCCACTGAGTTTCATGGAGGTTCAGTTCAAGTTATAACTCCTGATGGGGGTATTAAAAGTTGCCCTCCTCCCCCCAGATCACCCCAGAGAATCGACTCGTAAAAGGGCTTCAAACTTGTCTCGAAGCTTCTGATTCATGAGACCGTAACACCTCTTCCTTAGCGATTTCGTTGCAAGATAATAATCCTCAGCACTCTCTGGCATGCCATTTAGTCTGCTGTTTTAATACCTACACACTGATCACCCCAGAGAGACGAGTCATAAAGAGGCTTCAACCTTGTCTCGACGCATCTAATTCATGGAACCTGAACACCTCTTCTTTGGCGACTTCGTTGCAATTATAACCCTTGGGATTCTCTGTTGTGCTGTTTTTTATTTTTTATTTTTTTTAATGCAAGAAATAAGGAACCAAAGGTTAAGAGCCCACAAACCATTCCTTCCAAGAAAAAAAAATACAAAAGAGCCAAATTCAAGATCCGTTCATTTGGAGATGCCTGGACACACTGCGTTTGAAAGACTGGAGATCGTAGGAAGTATGAAATACAAAGGGAGACAGTTCTAGAGTTGACCTGTTGCATAAATGAAGGACTGGGAGTAACGGTTACCTCTTGCATTAGAGAGCTGGACAGAAAAGGGATGAGAGTTTGTTACTAGACATGTGCTATGCGCCCGTCGTAGAGGTGGAAGTATGCAAGCAAACAGTACAGAGGTGCAGTGACCACTGAAGTGGCGATAGAAAAGGGCTCATGATGCAACAGTGCGGTGAAGAGACAGAGGTTGAAGGGAGCTAGTTTAATCTATGCTGTCTTCATATCGACATACTGATAGTTTTTGGCTCCCCTTCCCCCAGAGAGACGAGTCAATAAAAGGCTTCAAACTTGTCTTGAAGCACCTGATTCATTGGACCATAATCTAGATGGTGTAGGAGGCTTCGTAACACCTCATCCGTAGCGAATTAGCTGCAAGATGGCGAGCCCTGGAACAAAGCACCTGTTTCATACCCACACTGCCATTCACCTCGGCCTAATTAATGGTAGAGGTGGTGACGCAATGGGTGGAGCAGAGTGCTGGGGATAGAGTGAACGTGGGTTCGATCCAGGCTGTTCAAGGGAGTGAGTGGTTAACTGCTCACTTCCACATAGTCACATCCACGCGTCATACTTGTCTATCTATCTATTGCCAGACGCCTCAATCCCGTTTGGGGTGGCCACAAACATATCGCCTCCAAGTCGCCCTGTCCCCCGCCATGTCACTGCCCTGCTCCCAACTCACACCCCCCTCTCTCATATACCTCTCCACCCCATCCCTCCATCTCATCCTCGGCCTCCCCCTCCCTCTTCCCCCCTCCACCTCACTCACATATACTCTCTTCGTCAGTCTTTCACCCTCCATCCTCTCCATAAGGCCAAACCACCACAGTGTGTTACTCATAACGCTTCCTAACACAACCACATCCACACCACAACGCTCCTTTATATCCTCATTCATCAGCCTGTCTCTCCATGTGACTCCACAGGCTCCTCTCAAATAACTCATTTCCACTGCTCTCACTCTTGACTTGTGTCCTTCCAACAACGTCCAAGCTTCACTTCCGTACGTTAGAGTTGGTATCACAATACTGTCATGTAGTAACTTTTCCACTTCCATGCTCACTTCCCTGTTTCTTATCACTGCTTTCAAAGAACCAGCAACCTTTCTTCCCTGCTGTACCCTTTCAAGCACTTCACCCTCCAAACCTCCATCCTTACTCATCATACTACCCAAGTACTTAAACCTACTCACATTTTCCAGTTCCTCACCATCCAACCTCGCTGTACATTCACTGACTTCACCTCTCTCAAAGACCATCACTTTTACTCTTCCCTACATTCACCTTTAGATTCCGTTTTCTTAAAACACTCTCACAAACTCAACCACCCAAGCCTTGCAGCTCCCCTTCGTCTTCACTCAACAACACAGTATTATCTGCAAACAACAGTACAGGAGTTTCCAAACACTATCCTCTCTCACCAGGAGCCACTCCAACATCCACTACCCTGCCTTGTACCTCTTTTATTACCCCATCCATGTACAGACTGAACAACCATGGAGACACATGACAGATCCCTGTTTCAACCCAACTTTCAAAGAGAAAAATTCCACTTAGTTCACCATCCACACGCACTGCCAGCCTTCGCACCATCGTACATACTCTTCACAGCATTCAACAACTTCCCATCTACTCCAAATATTCTTAACACTTTCCACAAATCCTTGTCTATCCACCCTGTCTGCATGCTACTCCAAATCCATGGCGGAGTCTTCACTTTCCCTTCCTGCCTCATTATAATAGCCTTGCTCTTCACCTCCAGTGTGATCCTCTCGCTCTTAGAATTCTTTGGTGAGGCCATGATGAACAGGTGAGTACTGCTACCATGCTTAAAAGGACCGCAGGATACGAAATACAATACGAGTTCTCGCGGCAGCATGCAGATAGCTGGCCAGCCAACCGCCATTTTGAATCTGGCTCGTTGTCAGCCACCTGCCTTCGTGTGACTGACCCACATTGTCCAGCCCGATACTCGTAGTAATGGAGGAAAGTCCATTTTTGCCTTGAAATCATACTGCCGAATCGCATATTGGGAAGTTCGATTCGCAGATTTCCCATTCGATAAAAATAAGCATTTTCTGGGTTGACCTCGCATTGTAGGTGATTCGCACCATGTGAGTTCGCACTGTGTGGGAGTGCACTTACAACAATAAATATATATATATATATATATATATATATATATATATATATATATATATATATATATATATATATGTATATATTTATTTATTTATTTATTTATTTAAATAACAGGACAGAGGAAGGAAAACAAATTAATAATAAAAAAAATCCATACACCAGATTACTGGTGTCCTCCATTCATAAAATGTCTGTAACAGTTGGACTTGAACAGCCATAAGTTAAAGTTTGGATGGAAACAACTCTGGGGACACGAGTTCCAGAGAGATGCAGTTCGGTGAATGAATGAATTCTGACAAACAGAAGTTCTGCGATATGGCCGGGTGACATTCCAGTCATGAGGGTACTAGATGCCAGTGTAACACGAGGGAAGGCATGGAGGGGTGGCACAATGGACACAACTTGGTCTGAGCATTTGCCATAAAAGTAAGTGTAAAATTATGCAAGGGGGGCAACATCCCTTCTTACTAGTAGGGGAGGTAGTCTATTTATAAAAGCAGGGTAATTAATAAATCCAACAGCTTTGTTCTGAATTTTGTCTAGTTGTCTTAATGCAACCTGTCCACATCCATTCCACAAGGGTGAGCAATATTCAAGCTGAGGGCGTACATAACTCTTATAAATTATAGCTAACTGCTCGTCAGTGAAGAAGTTACGGACTCTGTAAAATAATTCATGTTTCTTTGAGGCGGTTTTAGCAAGTGATCTGACATGAGAGGTCCAGCTGAGGGCGTTGTTAAGTAAGACGCCGAGAATTTCAGTACTAGATGTGGGAATATTAGTAGCATAGAAGGTAATATATGAATCTAGAAATATCTGTCTATTGGTAAATTATATATATTTGGTTTTACTAGCATGAAATGAGACAAGGTTGTTTTGTCCCCGATCACTGATCGTAGATAAGTCTTGATTTATGGAGATGGCTGCACTGAGCTGAAAGTTAGAGATATTAGACTTTGTAAATGGGTGTCTGAGTGTGAATGAACTGTGAAGTGTTGAGCCATCTGCATATGCATGGATGGGATTGTGGGTGACAGATAAGAGATAGTTAATATGAACCAGGAACAGGGTTGGCACTAGAACTGATCCCTGTGGCACGCCGGCGTTAATGGAGTGGAAATTGGAATATACATCAACTAATTTTACTCTTATTTTTCTGTCACTGAGATGTGAGGAAAGCAGAGGAGCAAAAGACGTTAGTCCATAGCAAGGGAGTTTGGACAACAGGGAACGGTGCCAAACTCTGGCGAAAGCTTTAGAAATATCAAGGGCAACTGTATGAGTTTCTCCATGTAGGTCGATTGACTGATGGCTTGTATGAGTCAGGAGATTGAGTAATGGTGGATCTTTCGTGGCGAAAACCATATTGTCTATCACTAATTAAGTTGTTGGATTCAAGATGTTAAAGTATGTGCTTATTACATATATTATTAGTTGGAGAAGAA
>NC_137069.1:15882741-15902098 GCF_032717465.1 Coenobita brevimanus
ATGGCTGGGAAGTGACGTTTCCAGTCGCATGAGCACTGCCAGATGCCTGTGTAGCACGAGGGAAGGCATGGAGAAGGTGGCACTATGGATCGCTTCAACTTCGTCTAAGCATTTGCCATAAAAATACCTGTAAAATAATGCAAAGGAGGCAACATTCCTTCTTACCTGTAAAGGAGGTGTAGTTTATTTATAATAGCAGGGTTATTAATAATTCCAGCAGCTTTGTTCTAGTTAGTGTATAACAGTTGTTTTTAATACAACCTCTCCACATCCACTTCACAAGGGTGAGAAGGCAATATTCAAGCTGAGAGTGCACATGACTCCATAAATTATACCCAACTGCTCGTTAGTGAAGAAGTTACGGACTCTGTACAATAATCCAAGATTTCTTTGAGGCGGATTTTAACAAGTTATCTGATATGAGAGGTCCAGCTAGAGGGCATTGTTAAGTGGAGAGCACCAAGAATTTCAATACTTTTGGAGATGGGAATATTAGTAGCACTGAAGGTAATATACGAATCTGGCAATATCTGTCTATTAGTAAATTGTATATATGTTAGTTACACTAGCATTAAATGAGACAAGGTTGTTTTGTCCCCATTCATTGATGTAGGTAAGTCTTGATTTATGGAGATGGCTGTACTGAGTTCAGTGTTAGAGATATTAGGCACTTTGGTAAACGAGTGTCTGAGCGTGAATAGAACTTCTTTGATGAAGTGTTGGAGTCATCTGCATATGAATGGATGGGGATTATGGGTGACAGATAAGAGATCATTAATATGAACCAGGGAACTCAAAGTTGGCGCCAGAACGATTCTCTGTGGCACGCCGGCGTTAACTGAGTGGAAGTTGGAATATACATCATCTACTTTTACCCTTATTTTTCTGTCACTGAGATATGAGGAAAGTAGGGGAGGGAACAAAGACGACGTTAGTCCAGCAAGGGAGTTTGGACATCAGGGAACGGTGCCAAACGCTGTTGAAAGCGTTAGAAATATCAAGGGCTACTGCATGAGTTTCTCCATGTAGGTCGATTGACTGATGAATGGTATGAGTCAGGAGATTGAGTATGTCAATGGTGGATCTTTCGTGGCGAAAACCATATTGTCTTCACTGTTTAAGTTGTTGGATTCCGTAGATGTTTAACAATGTGCTTATTAATTAAAATTTCAATTACTTTAACTAAGAGATGATGTGGACGGCTATTGGTTTGTAATCAGAGGTGTCAGAGGAACTTGCTTTCTTTGGATTTGGGTGGATATTGGCTTCTTTCCAAGAATTAGGGACTGAAGAGGAAGTACGTATGCATAGTGCTGAATAATTTAGCTAGAACAGAGGCAAGATTCTGGGGAACACTTTTGAGAACAATGGGAGGAATTCCTTTTGGTCCTGGAGCTTTGTTGGTAGAGTAGGAGAATTATCTAGGATGGATTTTTTACACGTATCTAGTCTGGGAATTTTAATTGGAACAATTTCCAGGGAGAGTCAAGTTCTAGTACTGGGACGTTCTGACTGTCTTCCTCTATGGTGAGAATTTCTGGCAAATGTACTGGCAACGATATCTGCTTTCCCACGCCGGTCATTTGTCATGTTGCCATCTGAAGATTTTAGTGAGGGAATGGATGATCGTTTTGTTAAAGTTGTATTATTGAAAGAATTGAGAGTTGGACCATATATTCTATTGTCACATTAGGGTTGTTTAAGTGCAGTTTTGATGCTTGATTTTGAAGAAAGTTTGATTTAGCAAGATTTATTGACAGCTTTTTGCATGGTTTCTAGCAATTATAAATTGAGGAGTGATTCAGATGTTTTTAATTTATGGTTTATATGCTAATGACTTTTGGGCTGTTGCTCTGGCACATTTACACTATCAAACCATTCTGGAGAGTTCGATCTTTTAGTGAACTGTTGACTCTGCCATAAATAAATCCATACCAGCTTGAATTAAGTCACAAATGTAGGACTGGGTACAACTGGTATCACTAGAGAAGAAAGACTGCCAGAATGTCAGCAAGATAATTTCTAAATCCATCCCAATTTGCCCATGTCAAAGTGCTATCGGGTCACCCACTGACAGGTTCAGAACGAGGAGGTTTGGGAGGCGCTAACTAATGAAGGCTTTGATGAGATTGTGGTCAGAGGGATCCGAGCGGTGACAGTACCTCTCATCCTGTATTGATCTGGATTATTTGTCTGGAATAGATCAAAGAGATGGGCATTATGGTCAGGGTTATCTGTGTACTCTAGTTGGATTGCTTTATTTCCAGCTGCGTGAGATAATGGTGTTTATCCTCCTCTGTATCGTGCCCTAATAACGTTTTGATTTATTATTATTAGTTTTATTATTATTATTATTATTATTATTATCATTATTATTATTCTCACGTATGTTATTAGGCACGATATAGAGAGAGGATAAACACCATAATCTCCCTGATAAATCACGTGAGGCACAGCTCTGACGCATAAGAAACCAAACAGTGCCATAATGTGCTGTAATGGTGAGGGTTATAGTAATACTGATTAAATTAAAGTTGTGGACAGCAACCCAACCTTCTGTCATGGCAAACAGATGCTGCACTGCATCAACACATGCTGTTTCAGTGTTTGTCCTCCTCTGTATCGTGCCTAATAACATGTGATTATTATTATTATGATTATTATGACTGATCATGATTATTATTATGATTATTATTATTATTATTAATTTTGATTCTTATTATTATGATTATTGATGATTATGATGATGATGATGATGATGATGATAATTATTATAATTATTATGAATTATGATTATTATAATCATTGTATAATGATAATGATTACGATTATATAGTATGACACTTGCAAAGCAGGATTGGTAACAGTTTTTGTCACGTCGTCATATACCGATGGGAGACATCCGGCCTCTGTCTATAACCAGTCACGTTTTGTCTGTTTGTCAGCTAACGTCTCCTGAGGCTATTTGGTGGATGTCAGTGAAACGTCACATGTGTATTTTTAGTAGGTTGTGAGGCATGTGTAAAATGCGCTTTGTTCACTTTTTCCCCAAATAGCCGTACTGATCCCACAAAAAGCTCTACTATTTCTTGTATTACCAGGGGGTAGTGCTATTTTGAATGTCCAGTGGTATTGACAAGTACGGTCTGCGGTTGGTTCTTGTGTTAAATTTATCATTGCTCCGTTATATAGGCACGTTTTGGACTGCACCTTTTTTACTGTAATGTCAGGAACGCTACATATCTACGTTGTTGATTTTGTTAATATAATAATAATTATTTATGCATAATCCTTATATATTCACCGGTAAAATGGTGGAAAACGGGCCAGGAGAGCCCCTAGGGGATGAGGAGAGGGATAGTGTGGTGCTGGAGTGGGGGAATAGTAGGATCGATGGTGGCTGGGAGAGAGGGGGGATGCAACTGGGGTAGCGGTGGGAGTAGTAAGTAGAAGAGCTGTCGAGGGTGGGATTTAGGGACAATGTGGTTAACAGATACACACGGACGACGTAAGGATAATCGCATAATTATCATACAGATTCACATAGTAGATTAGTTGTTGGAGTAGCAGTAGTAGTATTTTGAGGGGGAAATTAGACACAGTCAGGGGGATATGGGGGGTTAAAGCTAGTGGCAAGTGCCAATAATGGTAGTAACAGATTCAGCAGTCCTGTGCAAGAGTTGTTTATGTGGGGGAGTGATGATGTGACAAATAATTTAAGTACAAGAAGAGGGTTATAGGACCGGACTAGAAGCCCCCTAAGGAAAAGAAAATGACGGCTCAGCAGTAAGAGCCTAACGAAGAAGGGGCAGATACTGAACGAAAATAATCCACGTATGAGGTGAAGCAATAGTTAAGACCTGGAGACTGAGGCGGAGCAGCATACCACAGTCGTATTGTCGCTGTCTCACAATATTTCGTATTGTTTGCATCTAGTTCATCTGGCTATAGTTAATTATTGGTGCAGATGCTCTCCGCTTGCCCATGCACAGTGGTGGTTTATTCTCCTTCCACAAAAAACGGTTTTAACATTTATAAATATCTGCCCAGCTATTGTGGGGAATCAAACATTAAATCCACAATCATTTTATATTATTACAGAACTATAGGCTGAAATCCAGGAATAACAATCGCAAGCATTGTGGAACTTATATAAAAAGGACAAGATGGTATGCAGTACATTAAAGTCTTGTGATACATTTATTTTACTAATGAATACATTTATCCACCACCAAAGGGTAGCTTTAATACCTAGTCAGCAACCTCCCTGGGCCTCAATGACTCCCTGCAATCCCGGGAAGGCACAGAGACTCAACGAAGGAGTTCACGCAGATATGTGGACTTGAAGCCGGATGCTCCCAAACTTTCTCAAAGTGCTTTCCTTACTATCGCACTCCCTGATCTTCATCAGGAACCTTCCATTCATCCACCATAATACCCCATAAGCATTTTCAATGGGATTACAGTCGCACCCCTTCAGGCATTGAGTCAACAAGCTGTATCTCCGGGTGCTGCCTGAACGCCAACCCGTCACTGCCCGAAACTGTGGTGTGAACTGGAGAACGGTCTTGAACTAGAATGATGCTGTTCAGTTCTGGGATGGCGTACGCTCGAACCAGAGGGTAAGAGCGCGAGGCCTCCAAAATACTGATGTATTCCTGTGCATTAAGATGTCTGGTTCAATGGTAACCAGTTCTCCTGGGCCCGCTGCCCCACATCCAGCCATGAAAGGGAGACTGAACACCCTACTGCGCTTCGTGATCTCTCTCTTATGTTTCATGGCATCATAGCGGGTGTTGGGCATTCGCAAAGCAGTGTCTCCCAGTCGCTGCCACAAGATGTAAAAGTTTTTTCAAGCATCAATAAAAATTACGTTCTGCCAGAAGTTCATATCATGCTACGACATACTGTTGAGGCGAATGTCAGCCGTGCCACCTTGTTTACCTCCGTCAAAATGGCTCCTCCTTCACAGCAGGAAATCGTGACAGTTCAGCCCCGCCTCACTTATAGCCGCCGTCTCGTTGTGACAGGGTAACATGGAAGCTGTAACTGCACCGTGTCCAGGCTACTGCTGTTTTCCTGGGAGCTTGGCGGGCAGTAGTGATGAGCCTGTTGTCGTCATCGTGTGAGCGTAACCCGTAGGGCGACCAGACCTCCTGTCTCGTAGTCACCATGTCCCTCCGCCTCATAGCGCCCCTTTTCCATGACTTGACCGTTGTCTTGCTTATACCCATAACCCAGCTGGTTTTTCATTTATAGACATCCCATGCCTGATGGTGGCCAACTATTATAGGTCTCCCTTTTGTATTACTCCTCCGGACGATTTGCTCGAGTGTTGGCCGGACGTTGAGCCTTCAGTGTATCGTCTACCCGGGACATCCATATCTATTGAAAGAATAGTTCATTTTATCATAAAACTACGTTTACGAACATCAGTCTATAGTGCTGGTGATCGTCTGTAGGTGAGTAATACCAATTTCCCAGAACCTTTTGTATCAAATGGCATTCCGTAAACCTTCGAATTAATCAGTTAATGTAATTTATCCACATAAATATTGTGTAATCCTTCACCGAGGTCTACCAGTAAAAAATGCCGTTAGCCAGAATAAAATATTGAACAGTAAGGCTAAGGTTCTCATCGGCTAAAACTATTGATATTAGCTTTTAAATTGCGTATGAGGGACGATGACCATTTTACTTACACGTATGGACAATAACGATGATATTTGCTGATGGGGATATTACCAACAGGATTAGTTGATGTCAGGCACGGCGCTGATGTACACTAAGGAAACACCTGAGAATTACAAAGATCATGTTACACATGGATACGCAACCCGGAATTACATGAACAACTAGACAATATTGTAATATGTATAGTATACTGAACAATAATTTGTTTATATGGACTAAAACATGGTGTTGAATTACACATCTTCTGCATTACACATAAAATCTATGAGGCGGCGTGTACTACGACCACAATGCGAGAATATATTGTGAAGAATAAAAAGCTTGATTTAGTATTATTACAGTTTTAATCAGCATATGAACGACAAAAAACACATTGCCCACAGGTGGACAGTAATCGATGGGGAAGTGCTGACCAGCAGCCGACAGGTGGTAGTTAGGACGCCAGACGAGGCACCAGGGCACTCCACGAAATACCTGCGAAGTGTAAAGGCCATTATAGATACATAAGCCTAACCCGCATAACATAAATCCTCAACATAATTTTTGTACATATATAAAAGCACAATATTATAAAGTAGTTAATCTGACAATTTTAGACATAACCCACACTCACAGAAAAACACGATTTCTATATGTAAAGCACAATATTATTTAGTGATGCCACATGTGGCTTTCATTGTGTTGGCATACCCAGTTGTGGGAAAAGACCACATAATAATATTAGATAATAACGTGAGGAGTGTAATGTTACAAAAATATGCATCCATATGAACAACCACGATCAACGTTACTCACAGGTAGACAGTATATATATTTGCTGGCAGTCAACAGACTAAATAGAGAGGTTATGGTTATCGTCAAGCGAGGTGCAGAGTGTGCACTTATGAAACAATTGGAAATAAAATGTTATGTTAATGTCGTATTAACATTATGACTTTCATTATTAAACATTAAAGAAGAACAATGCGTCATGACAAGTTTATGGCAACACATTACATAATGTCCAGTCGGACTGATCATACCGAAGTATTGGTGTATCTGTTTTATAAATGAAGTAGGAAAATCAGTCAGCATACCAACAGAAAACAATAACAATCTCAACGCTTGTCCAGTGGTAGCCTCCGTGATGCTTTTTTTTTTTTTTTTGGTGGGGGAGGGGGCTTACAATGGCCATCACCCACAAGGCGGGGTATTAGGCCAGCCTTTTTCATAATGAAGTCCTCAGGCCTCTCCCGCGGCACATACGGACACCGCAGATCTAGGGGGCCAGTCGTGGTGGGAGCACGTGATAGAAATGCCTCTGTGGTAATTGCAGTGGTATAGTGTGCGTTTTCGTACAATGAAGAACGAGGGGTTCGCGCCCCGCCGAGGGTAATAAACTTTGGGAGCGTTCTTCTGGCCACGTACTTCATTGGCGGACATAAGGGGGAGCTGTGGCTGAACTAGTGTCGCATACTGTAAAGTATGCTTGCACCCAGTCTGGCTTGCACGGAGCCGATTTTCACAGACTACACACACATCCAAAGCCACTCCAACACTACAGTTATACTTACAAGCACTTCTCGTTATCCTACAACACAATCTCCACCAGACAGCCTAAGCCACTTGGTAGAGATACATTGACTGTATCGTCCCGACTTCGGTCCGGGATAGGCCGGTCCTGCAGTGGACACTCAAAAACGGCTAATGAAATATGATTATATATATATATATATATATATATATATATATATATATATATATATATATATATATATATATATATATATATATCTGGAGGAAGAGGTCATGACTTTGGGAAATGGTAGAGCAGGGAATTCTAAAAGAAAATGTTTAATGAACATCTTTGTCCACAACTCAACCGTTACAGCTAGAATTACTGATGACCTTATGGGCGAGAATGAGCTCCATAATTTGCCCATAAGGACGTTAGTAACTGTTGTTCCCGTAACAAATTGAAATTTGGACGCATGTTGGATTTAACATTTTTTGTTTAGATTTCCTTCACAATTTTATCATTTCCTGCAAAGTTATGCCCTTTCCTTCAGGGACACACACACCCACACACACTCTCATAAAAATTTATATATATATATATATATATATATATATATATATATATATATATATATATATATATATATATATGGTTGCTGAGTCGGTGATAATATTTCCCAGAATCAGACTGCTGCTCCAGAAATATTACAACTCCGACTCCGACTCCTAGCCAAGTAAAAGTATACATGGCTGTATCATTTATATGGCACGTGGACACTGTGCGGGTAAATGAATAATATTCATTAATTTTATCTGATGCAATTCTTGCATAATTATTCCTAAAATCCTTACTTATAATGCTTGCATAATAACAAATAGAAACAACTTTATACCATGGTGGTAAAATAAACTAAATAAAGTATTGAAAGAATATGACTGACACCATTTCAGAATCAAAAAGCTCGGAGTATGAGTCGTTGGAAATTTTACCGACTCCGACTTCGACTCCAACCAAAAGCAGACGACTCCCCACAACTCCGAGCTCCGACTCAGACTCCACAACTCCTGTATACATGTACTACTGCGGCCAGGT
This sequence comes from Coenobita brevimanus, assembly GCF_032717465.1. Lineage (NCBI taxonomy): Eukaryota > Metazoa > Arthropoda > Malacostraca > Decapoda > Coenobitidae > Coenobita > Coenobita brevimanus. Next base: position 15,891,026 of record NC_137069.1, read on the forward strand.
AGCCTATTGTTATCCACCCTCGTCCCATGCCAACCCGTGTATGTGGCACGTCGCATCCACGAGCACAGAAGTTGCCTTCCTATGCATTTCTGTAGAAAATATCTCTTCAACTTGGGACTTGTCGCTAATGAATAAAGCAATAGTAATACCGAATTTGAATGTTCGACTCTGATAACATGAATATATCACATTCTATTAGTTAATAACTGGTATAGTTTCTCTTATAAAAAGCCAAAGCAAGTGACCTAAAAATGTATATTTGGTTCTACCTCCACGACTTCCTGTAGGTTTGAGCCAGCGAACACGGAGTGGAATGAATTTCGAATATTCACTTATGTTACCTAATGAGAGAGAGAGAGAGAGAGAGAAAAGAGACAGAAAAGACAGACAGACAGACAGAACGACATGAGAGAAGGTAAGTGAGTGCCTGTGAATTTTGGAAAAAGGGGGTGGAGAAATGAGGAGTCAACACAGTTAAACAGGGATTTTTCCTTTCCTTTAGGTTGGCTTTTTATGCCTAAAATGACTAAATGAAGAGTAGAATTATGGAATATTCCCATAACTGGATGACGAAGTGGTAATAGGGTCTGGCTAATGGTTGTTTGGTCCAAGGTGTGCAGTGGTACAGCCTAATTCCAGGCAACGGTCGCTGTTAAAAAAATGGGATATTTACAATCCCATTTAGTTTCAAATATCTCCATGGATGTGAGTTTGCAGTACACATGTATATGACCCTATGGACCTATTTTCACCCCATGAATCTGTTTTTTCTCCAATGGACGTTTTCACCACTCGAAGCAGGGTTCAGGGGAGCCAGCGCGGTTGCAAGCAGTAGCAGCTCATGCAGCAGCAGCAGCAACAACAGCTCAGCAGTACTGTAGAGGCAGCAGGAGCAGCCCCACCAGCAGCTGGCAGCCCGACAGCAGCAGCAGCAACAGCAGCCCAGATGCACAGCTGCCCAGCAACAGCAGCAGCCGCAGCAGCAGCAGCCATCCCACCCCCTCAACCTCGCACGTAATGCTAACCAATTTCACTGACGGCTTCAAGCTGGCCGTAGTCCATGCTATTTTTTTTTTTTTTTTAGATGGACGAATCTAAAAAAACAACAACCACTCAAAGCATAATCCCCTATGGACCTTATCGTCTCTAATGAAGCTTTTTTTTTTTTTTTTAAGAGGTCTACTATCCTACGTAAGCCCTATTCTTCCCATGAACTTATTTTTCCCCATTGATGCATTTCCCCCATGGACCGATTTTTCCTGTCGACCTTGAATTTCTTCATGACTGCGGGTTTCGTACATGGACCGTATACTATCCATCTATCTATTGCCAGACGCTCCTCAATCCCCGTTTGGGGTGGCCACAAACAAATCGCCTCCAAGTCATGCCCTGTCCCCCGCTCATTTCACTGTCCCTGCTCCCAACTCACACCCCCTCTCTCATATACCTCTCCACCCCCATCCCTCCATCTCATCCTCGGCCTCCCCCTCCCTCTTCCCCCCTCCACCTCACTCATAGTACACTCTCATCGTCAGTCTTTCACCCTCCATCCCTCTCCACATGGCCAAACCACCTCAGTGTGTTCCTCATAACGCCTTCCAATCACATCCACATCAACACCACAACGCTCCTTTATATCCTCATTCGTCAGCCTGTCTCTCCACGTGACTCCACAGGGCTCCTCTTAAATAACTCATTTCCACTGCTCCTCACTCTTGACTTGTGTCCTTCCAACAATGTCCAAGCTTTCACTTCCGTACGTTAGAGTTGGTATCACAATACTGTCATGCTAGCAACTCTTTCACTTCCATGCTCACACTTCCCTGTTTCTTATCACTGCTTTCAAGGAACCAAGAAACCTTCCTTCCCTGCTGTACCCTTTCAAGCACTTCACCCCATTCAAACCTCCATCCCTTACTCATCACACTACCCAAATACTTAAACGTACTCACATTTTCCAATTCTTACCATCCAAAATCACTGTACATTCACTAACTTCACCTCTCCTCAAAGACCATCACTTTACTCTTCCCTACATTCACCTTTAGGTTCCGTTTCTTACACACTCTCTCAAACTCATCCACCAAGCCTTGCAGCTCCCTTCGTCTTCACTCAACAACCACAGAGTATCATCTGCTGAAACAACAGTACAGGAGTTTCCAAACACTATCCTCTCTCACCAGGGCCACTCAACATCCACTACCCTACCTTGTACCTCTTTTATTACCCCCATTCATGTACAGATTGAACAGCCATGGAGACCATGACACATCCCTGTTTCAAACCAACTTTCAAAAGAAAAAATTCACTTAGTTCACCATCCACACGCACTGCAGCCTTCTGCACCATCGTACATACTCTTCACAGCACTCAACAACTTCCCATCTACTCCATATATATTCTTAACACTTTCCACAATCCCTTTGTCCATATCCACTTTGCCTGTCCATATGCTTTCTCCAAATCCATGAAAGCCGCATAACAACTTCTTTCCCTTCTCTAGAAACTTTTCCACTAAAGATCTAAGAATGAATATCTGATCCTACACAACCTCTTCCTTCCTAAAAGCCTCCCTGTTCTTCTCCAACTAATTTCTCTGTTCTTCTCTCTAACTCTGTCTATAAGTATCCTACCATACACTTTTTCCTATTATACTAAGAAGACAAATGCCCCTAAGTGATTACCACACACTTCTTTTTCCCCTTTTCCTTTGTACAAGGGAATAATTATCACCTGACTTCCCAATCCTCCGGGACTCTACCCCCTTCCCTCCCCAGGCCAATCTTGCACATCTTCCACATCCATTCTACTACACTATCTCTACCCCCATGCTTCAGCATTTCACCACACACTCCATCCAATTCCTGGGGCTTTCCCCGATTTAACTTCTTCTTCATTTTGCTTCCACAACTTCTATCCTACTGATTTCTTCCTGTCTTCTCACCTTCCTCCTTCTCCCAGCCATTCCCCAGCCACTTATACTCCCGCATTACTTCCATCACTCTACGTTCAACAATTCCTTAAAGTGTTCTCTCCATCTGCTCACTTTTTCTCTCCTTCTCCACCTAGTAATCTACCATTTTTATCTTTCACTCCCCTGCCCTAACTTCACTTCCACCCCTGTCTTACTCTTTCACTTCTCTCTAGAACATTTTCTTACAGTCCCTCCACTTTACACTCCAAATTCCTTCCCAAATTCCTCATCCACTCTCTTCTTACTCTCTCTTACTAAATCTTTTCACCTCTCTCTTCCTTTCCCTACATATAACTCTCTCTTCCGCTTCTACAACTTCTTCCACGCTCCCTATTTCTCATCCATTCATTGTATGCTTTCTTCTTTTGTGCCACAGCCTGTTTCACCCTCTTCCAGTCCACCACGCTGTTCGCCTTGCAATTCCCCCTCCGTCTTCTCTTCCCTTCCACACACCACATCACATGCTGCACACATATTTCTTCTGTAAATATCTTACACCATACCTTCCACGTCTCACATCTCTGCTCCAATTCATATTTGCCCAATCGTTCACTCCCACTTCTCTCTTATACTCTGCCTTTTTTCCTCATCCTCTTGTAACCTTTCCACTCTCCTTAAACTCACTCCTTCCTCTCGTCTTTCCCTTCTTCCCTATTCCTCCATCTTACTTGCATCCTAATTCTGGCTACTCACCAAGTAGTGGTCAGAAAGTCCACTCCCCCAACACTCTATACACTCTTGCATCCTTTACACATCTTCGCATCCTTTCATCCACACACACATAATCAATCATTGCCTTTCCTTTCATTCAGTTTCACCCACCCACCCTTCTCATCACTCTCGCCATGTATACCTGTGGATCATTTTATGCCTGAAGAGGGTATTGGCTATCACCAACCCTCCCAGCACAAATGTCCTACTAACGCCTGCTCCCATTCTCATCTATCTCAGCAGGCACAATCTTCCCACTCACCAACTATTCCATCCACCTTCACATTACCAACTTTACTCATTCATATCCCCAATCAAAAACACTCTCTCATTCCTTCCAAACTTTTCGCCATGCACACTTCCACATTTGTCCAGAACTCTTCTCTCACTCTTCTAGCACGATCTTGTGTTGGCGCATACGCCCACACACACAATCGCCCACATTTACCTTATTCCAACTTTCAACTTTACCCACACAAATCCCTTGACCCAACTGATCCATACTGTCTTATGCTCTTCTTCCATCTTTTACTCACAACTATACACACTCCCACCTTCCTTTGCCCTCTCATTCTCATCTACTCCTGCACATATACCCCATCCATGCTCCCATTTCCTCTCACACTTTCTCCTCTCCATTTCATTTCAGTTATTCCACATACATCCACTTTCGCATCCTCAAGCACCTGGACAATCTCTCTCTCTTTCACCATCATCATTCACTCTCTCTTACATTCCATGTGTACTCATTACACAAGTCCTTTGTCCGGTCCTGGAAGTCGTCATCTACGTTTGAGTCAGTCCTTGTCCGAGGCTTCTTGTTTGTTTTTAATTAGTTAGTTGTTTTCCGAGGAGGGGCACTAACCCTCCGCAACCCTTTTAGTCGCCTTTTACACGACAAGCAGGGATACTGGGGGAGTATTCTTGAGAAACCCCCTACCCCCCAGGGGTATACTGATGGACATATTTTTTCGCAATGAACCTCCCGTTTCCCCATAAGCCTATCTTCCGACGTGGAGATTTATTACCCACTGATAAGTGTGCAGTTCAAACACAGACCTCTTTAACCAACAGGGCCACGAATTTGCACTATAGACCTGCTGTAACCCACCAGGATCTATATACCTACTTCGGCATGATTCAAGAATAATATCCCCTGTGGACCGATTTTCCAAACACTGATCCAATTTCCAACTCAGGACGTATTCACTCAAAATGACCTATTCCCAGAAGGCCTGTTTTCCTACTACCCACATCCATCCACCTACACACCCATCCACATCCAACGCATACACCCACAACCTTATAAGTACAACATGTTTCGTAAAATTAGGACGACATAAACCCGTCTCTTGCCTTGTCCTTCAGCTGAGTAGCTCTCACCACCCACCCCACTTAAACCCCATTCCACCCACACATGACAATCCCAACAACCCCTTCCCTCCCTCTCGTCCACCCACTCCACCTAACCCGCCTGTCTGAAACCACCAGCCTCCACACTAACCTCTATCCACCCCACCCCAGTCACCAACTTATCAAGCCCGTTTACCGTAAGCTTACACAAGTTGGATGACTCGCAGTTCTACACACACACACACACACACACACACACACTCAGAGAGAGAGAGAGAGAGAGAGAGAGAGAGAGAGGCGGGGAATTTGCAGTCCCTTTCACTAGAGATGACAATCTCACCGTTTCTCAGTCTATCATCGGTAGAAAATAGTACTCTTTACAGGGAGGTTGCCAGAGCCGATAAAGGGGTAGATATGGAGGCTTCATTCCGGCAACATACACATAATTTTATGCGTTACGGACAAATGTCGTGCTCGAAGCTAAACAAGGGATATTTTTTTCCCTTTGGCTGACGACAAACGAGAGTTTTATTTATCCCAAAACGTCTCGTTGGACAAAATGAAAGATGGGTTTTAATCTGGGCAACACCAGCTGGACTTGTCAAATCATTAGCCAGTGCCACGTAATTTCTTATTAAATGCCTTATGTTCGCTATTTTTCTTTCTCTCTCTCTAGTTGGCACCTGGAGATTTTTGGCAAACCCCAGAGTATTTTTGTCATTAACTAGATATCCCTCTCTGGACAGTGAGGCAAATTACTTTCTAATGCACAACTTTTTGTTAAATCAACAGCATTTACCTAATTCATTATTCCTCCGATAGTAGTCCTTAAAAAAAAATATCACAAAGCAAAGCAATTTCTAGTGACTGATGGAAAAAATATTCATATTATGGAGGCTCTCTTTTCAATGAAGCACTGAGGAATCCAGGGTTTCTCATCCCCTGCACTTCCCTGGGGCCAGTCTGCCTCCCACCTCATTTCTCCAATATTCACAGAAGCACCCACCATACCACGCTCTCTCTCTCTCTCTCTCTCTCTCTCTCTCTCTCTCTCTCTCTCTCTCTCTCTCTCTCTCTCTCTCTCTCTCTCTCTCTCTCTCTCTCCTGGTAACAAAAGAATGTTTCGAACTTGTTCACTCTTGGTGTTTGCTGGTTCATACCTACAGGAAGTCGTGGAGTGAAATAAAATATCACATTTTTAAGTCACTTGCTTGGCTTTATAAGAGAAACTATACAGATTATTAAATAATAAAATGTGATATATTCATGTTATCAGAGTCAAACCTTTCCAAAAGTAAATATTGTCATTGCTTTATCTATTAGTACAAGCCCAAAGCTAGAAGTAATATTTTTCTACCAGAAATGCATAGAAGGCAACTTCTGTGCTCGTGAATGCGACGCTTGCCACATACACGGATTAGCTGGACGAGGGTGTGATAACAACATCTGGCCGCAGTAGTACATATATATATATATATATATATATATATATATATATATATATATATATATATATATATATATATATATATATATATATATAAACAAAAGAGTTAAAAAGTCATCAGAATAAGCAAAGAAATTCTTTGAGAAGTCGAGGAATTTACAATTATCTGGGGCAACGATATTAATCTTAACGAAATACTATGATGGCGATATAATAAGCCGCATTACAGTTCGTTGGAAAGCTCTCGGTAAACCTAGAGACAACATGAAAAGTAGCTTGCCATTATGTATGAAAAAAAGTATATAACGGATGTATAATTCCAGCTATGATGTACAGTTGTGAGACCTGGAAACTGACAAAATCAATGGAAAATCAACTAATCCATTATCAGAGAGCAATTGGAAGGTCAAATGTTGGGAATATCTTTAAGAGACAGGAAAGGATCAAGTCGGATAGAGAGTGACTGAAGTCAAAAGACATTACAGACGTTATAAAAGAATAGAAATGGAGGTGGACAGGTCATGCTTAGCAAAAATAAGGGATAACCGATGGAGCAAGAGGCTGACTGACTGACTCCAAGAGACTGTAAGCATTGCAGAAAAAATTTGCCAAACAGAAGGTGGAGAGATGAGATGGAGAAGATTGGTGCAGGCAAAACATAGCAGAGAATTGGCTTAGTCAAGGAATTCTTGGAAAATGATGGGGGAGGCCTTTGTTCAGTAGTGGGCTTGCAGTGGCAGATGATACACATATATATACAGTACATACATAATGTGAGTAACTCTACTGGGTCGGTCAGGATCAAAAGTAATGGTCGTGATCGTCAGTTTTTACCACTCCCGGAAGAGAGCTGAGAACTCATATTGTCCGATCTGGAAGGGCAAGGTCGTGACCTTCACACACGCACACACACCCATCCCCTTGCTCCAAGGGGGACAGTAACCATCCACATCATCAGTGGAAAAACTTTTCGAATCCGTGCAAGACGCGAACCCTAGTCTTAACAAATGCCAGGCGAGAGCGTTTACCACTGAGTCTGTGTGTGTGTGTGTGTGTGTGTGTGTGTAATTCAGGTTTACATCTCTGCACAGTGAACACGTGTAACTTACCAGTATTAAAAACAGTGTCATGTTCATTTTAAACAAGAGCTTGTAAAAGACAGGGCAGGCGATACATTTTCATTTTTTTGTTGCAAATGGTAAATATTCGTTGTACTCTAACGATGAAATGAATAAATAAAATATAATTATGTTGACATAGTTTCCTGTGACTCACTTTGGCGTTGTGTGGAACTTAATACTGGCTCATGAGCAGGATTAAGGTGGTATTAGAAAGTGTGTATCATCCGCTCCTGAGCTCAATAAAATCGTCTGATGTCAGGGTGTCATTGGAATGCTACAAGATGACTGATCCCAACCATGAGAGAGTTTATAGCATCCCAGTGATTAAAAAACCTCCCTGGTTCATATGCTCACTCAGACTATAACCGTTTTGCGTTAGCTGGAACAAAATGTCAAAGAAGATGATACTGACGAGAGGGTTAATGACAGTGTCAGTTATGTACTAAATGTTAAGATATACTACATGAAGGGAGCACAGCCTGGTGACGTTGGAGGACAAGGTGGACATGAAGGCGATCTGTTTGGGACTCACCCTCCGGGATTAAGGCCTCTGATTATAGGTATATGGTAGATAACTAGATAGATTACATAGATTGACAGAAATAAACGATTAGATTACATACATAAGATACATAGACATAATATGGACACACCAACACCCGCCCTTACATTTTTCATCTAATGTATCACTCTACCTGTCGTTCTTGGTCTCCCACTTCGTCTCCTCCCAACCAATTCACTCTGCAGTAATACATTCTGCTAGTGGGTCTTTCTCCAGTCCCTTTGGCTAAATTCCTTTCCTTGTTGTTGTGTTAATGGCGCAACAATCTAAGGCTTTATGTTAACTGTTATTGCTGTTCAGTGATATTGTGAGTGAAACTTTCAGTATAAACAGTGCTGCCAGCTTGGAAGAGAGAGAGAGAGAGAGAGAGAGAGAGAGAGAGAGACAGACAGACAGACAAAGACAGAGACTTGAAAGACTGAGAGACAGACAGACAGACAGACAGACAGAATATGGAATGGATAGATGGACAAATGGAAAGAGAAATATGAAAGAGGAAATGAAGACTTTGGACGGGGAAGAAGACCTGAAAAATATGCAGAGAGATAAAAAGATTGTTAGATAGACAGAAAGGACAGATTAATACTGGTCAAAGATAAATAGAAAGCAGTCAGATAGATATGAAGCAGAGGGGACTGGATTACTATATCTGGCGTACACACACACACACACACACACACACACACACACACACACACACACACACACACACACAAATTGTAACAGTAAATTACAAAATCAAGGTTGGAATCAAGGAAGAGATTAGTGAAGTCTGGAGACAAGGCCAGAACTATCGAGGTGAGGGCGAAGGAGACTGGAGCTCGGACATGGGTGGGAGGAGGCACGCAAGATCAATGCACTGAGTGGTTTAAGAAGGGATCGTTGAAGACAGACAGATAGACAATGCAGAAATTAAGAAGCCCTAGGGAGACGTGAAAACATGAAGTACAAGAGAATGATGTGTGTGTGACGTGTGTGTGTGTGTGTGTGTGTGTGTGTGTGTGTGTGTCCGACCCCCAGCTAGCTAAAATCGTCTGGGGTTAGCTGCAGAAAAAAATTACAGAGAAGACATAAACCATGAGAGGATTAACAACACAAACTTACATTTGTACTACTCGGTGTATATTATTGCAACATCAACTGCGGTAAATGTTCAATATACTTAGTACTGGGAGGGCAGCCTCATGACCGATGAGACTTAAAGGTGATATGGAGGAGACTTATTTGTGGTCATCTCCAGGAATTGAGGTGTCTTTTGGCTATTAATAAACAGATTAATACTGTAGATAGCTAGACAATTTCTTAGTTAGACAGATAGGTAGATAGATATATAAACAGACCAAAAATAGGGAGATAGTACTTTTGTACGCTAATGAATAAACGAAGTCCTGACCATGATACCATGCGTGATATCAAAACATCCGCACTTCATGACAAGGACGAAGCTATAGTAGCAGTGTAAACGTTCCCATAACCACCACCAGGGTTCACCCAGTGTTACCTGTTGCATTCACTTATAAAAATGAAGCGGAGAAAATATATTGCACTATTATCTGACGTGTCTCCTCTTGTTTAAAATGTCAGGTGATGGCGTTTTAGATTTTTTTTTTACTGCACTCTTTTGCAAAGGAAAGTGTTAACAATTTTCATGTACAACCTTACATGCGAGAAGAATTAAGATATAAGACTAGAGGCCCCACAAAGGGAGAATCACAGGCAGCCGCGGGCCGATACATATCTATCGCGGGACGGAATATGACCCTTGACCTTTGACCTTGACCTACTTTCACCAAATGCGAACTAGTCCGAGATTTTCATCCCTGCTACATACCTGTAAAATTTTGTGATATATTGAAGCGGTTGCGAAGTTATCGTGCTAACAGACAAACAGACAGACAGACAAACTGAAAGTAATACCTGCTTCGCTATGGCGGAAACTGGTAAAAACTGATATGACGGCAGCACAAGCTCTGGTGTATGTGACCTACCCGAGCCACATCTAAATTACTGATTTCCTTCAATATACTGTAGTCGTGCAAGAGAGATTCTATGTCATATCTGAGTTAAGACATTGCTGAGTGTTATTCTTAGGAGTCAGTATTCTTATATGGACATCTAGTAAGAACGCCAGATTCTTGTTGTGCATTTAAAACAAATTATTTCATTTAAATGAAGGAACGTGGGTGCCTCGCGCAACCGCCGTAAAAGCTGTTACAATATGTTACAGTATGCTTAACAGAAGTGTTCTCTGCGATGAAGAATTTTGAACAGAACTGCAAAAAATTGTTCATCTTCAGAAAAATTGAGAGCTTATGCAGTATGTTCAAAAATGTTACCAATGGCCAGAGCAGAAGCTACGACAGAATACTTTGATAAGAACAGTATCTTGATCCTACGTTCGGGTTATATAAAGTAAAATTGTTAACTAAAAGCCAATAATAAAAACGACCGTAACAGAAAAGCAGCAAGACATTTATAGAGGCAGCAACTTTCGCAGCCGACTATAAGCCTGAACACAATTCCTGTCTATATTCCTCAACGAGAGCCAGTTTTTTTTTTTTTTTTTCACGCATTTTGATTTTACCGATACTTCTGCATATATTACGGCTACATTTCGGATCCGGTTTATTGTGGAACACCGAGATCCGTTTAAAGTCTCAGTGTGTTATCGGCAACATGTTGTGGAGGAGAGAGGCATGGAAACAGCGAAGATGAACTGGAAGGATGGGGTGGAGAGACGTATGAGTAAGGGTGTTATGAGCTAGTGGAAGGATAGCCTGATGGTGTGGACATGGTGGATCTGGAGGCGATTGATTTCCGGCCACCTCTGTTTAGAATTAAGGCACTTGGTTTTAGAGAGAGAGAAGGGGAGGGGGAATGTTTCAAAGAGCTACCTCTAATATTT
>NC_137069.1:15902198-15907198 GCF_032717465.1 Coenobita brevimanus
CTGTGCTTCATTCTATCTTTCCATCGTCTGTTCCTTGCTCTGTCTCTCCTTCCACTTTCTGTTCCTTGCTCTATCTCTCCCTGCACCTTCTATTCCTTGCTTTATCTCCCCTTCCTTCGTCTATTCCATGCTCTATCTCTCCTTCCTTCTGTTCCTTGCTCTGTCTCTCCTTCCACCGTCTATTCCTTGCTCTATCTCTCCTTCCATCTGTTATTCCTTGCTCTATCTCTCCTTCCGCAGTCTATGCCTTGTTCTATCTCGCCTTCCACCTTCTATTCCTTGCTCTATCTCTCTTTCCATCTCCTATTCCTTGTTGTATATCTCCTTCCATCTGCTATTCCTTGCTCTGTCTCTCTGAACCTCTATTTTATCACCACTTCTTCCTGTCACTTTTATCTGACCTCCTCATGTACTCCTCCAGTTTATCATTCCATCTCAGTCTTTCTTTCCTTCATTTCTTGCCAGTCCCTCAAAATCTCTTCATCATTATCACCACCTCACCGTCCTTCCCCTCTATGCTGCTCTCCCTCATACATTTCTTCAGCATCTTCCACCTCATTCTTATTTTCGTAGCAACATCTCGAAGTCTCAACATCACTCCTTACCACTCTATTTCTCACTCCCCCACGCCACTCCAGGCCCCCTCCTCCACGTACTTCTCTGTCTTAACTTTCCATCTCAGTTTCTTCCTTCCATCTTTAATTCGTTTTTCAGTTCTTCCATCCATCCCTATTACTGTTTATCTCTATAGTTCTTTCACGTTAACTTGGCCCAGAATTTCGTCCTTTTACAGCTTATTTTGCGTAACGTAGTGACGGAAGACAATACTATGGCTCTACGTTCTTTCCATAACACTTCTTCGTGACTAGCACTCTGTTCTAGTGTTAATCCATTGCTCCAACTCAACATTCATGATGGAGAGACGACAGTTTTAGGCCAAGTTGGAGTAGAAAGGGTATAGCCTCTCCTGCCACTCCCAGTCACTCTCCCTCATCTATTTTCCTTTATCCAGCTTGTTCTCTTTCTCCTATTACATTTAATGGGTTAATGGGGAGAGTCTAAGGCCCGTATTCTCGTCTGGTAAGTAGGCTCCCTAACACCTCTTTCTTAGCGATTTATTTTCCAAACGACTTATTAATTTAATATCGCCTGGTTTGCTTCTCATGTCTTTTCAGTGTCGACATAGATTGCATGAAAATTACACAAGAATACAGTAGCGGAGCAGAATCAGAAATAAATCGGTAAGGCATGAATATCACAAGAATGTAGTAACGAAGCAGAATAATAATAAATCGGAAAGAAAGAGGTGTTAGTAAGTGTCCTGACCCTACTGGAATGCCGTCCTTAGCCACTCCACAACAAAGAGATTCAACTGAGATGAAGAAAATGTGGCAGTGGCAACAGTAAATACTAAGAATTATAACAATAATAATGATAATAATAATAATAATAATAATAATAACAACAACAATAATAATAATAATAATAATAATAATGATGATGATGATACGAGTAATAATAATAATGTTGATAATTTCAACATTTGATCGACCTTGAGTCTGTCCTTCCAGGGTCATTCAAGGTCAGATCTTATGGTGGCAGCAGAATTTCCACATGACTTGCTATCAGTGAATAATAGTAACCATGCGTCTGTCTCTCACCGTTTGGCTGAATTAAGCTGTCAAAATATGTGTGACCTTTACTTTGACCTTTCAAGGTCCCACACATCAAATGTAATGGTGCCAACAGAATCCCATAAATGACTTCCTATTAGTGATTAAGAGTAACTGCATCTGTCTCTCACCATTTGGCTGTATTCAGGCCTCAAAATATGTGACCTCTAAGCTGACCTTTCAGGGTCACCGAAGGTCACATCTGATGGTGTCAATAGGATCTTCATATATGACTGCCTACTAGTGATTAATAGTAACTATGTGTCTATAGATGACCTTGAATTTGACCTTTCAAGGTCAGATTCAAGGCCCTCAACCCTGGGGCATTTTCACCAAAATCGAATCACCTCCTCGGTGTGTCGTACCTAACTTGCGTGCAAAGTTTGAAGATGATCCGTTCATTGGCTCATGACATAATCAATGCACAGACTCACATATAAATAAATAACAAATAAGCAAACAAATAAATAAATAAATGAATGCCGGCGATCACATACACCTCTTCCACAGTGAATTGTGGGTGGAGTGAATACTACAGTAATAACAGCCACCACCACCACCACCACCACCACCACCACCAATAACAACAACAACAACAACCATACACATATTCGTTCAGCAAGGTTAATTGGAATAGGCCAAAGATCATATTAAATGTTGCTAACATTTCACACCATCCAACAAAGAAAACTGTCGCCCAGGTCAGAGGTCAGGGTCAAAGCACAAGGGTTTGTTTTGATTAAAGATGAGGGTGTGGAAAAATCGCTTTGTGTGTTAAGGCAGTTTTTCATAGATCAAAAGGACGATTGAAATTTTATAGTCTCCCCCAGGTCTCCCGCTGTGTGTGTGTGTGTGTGTGTGTGTGTGTGTGTGTGTGTGTGTGTGTGTGTGTTTTGAAGGGAAGAGATGGGTGTCTATAAGGAAAAAAGGGAAGGGGAGGGGAAAAAGGAAAGAAGGGAGGGAAGTGGATGGGGAAGGAGAGAGGAGAGTGAAGGCAAAGGAAAGATGAGAGAAAGGAGGAAAAAAGGGAGGGGTAGGGAGAGAGGGAGAGGGAAGGGAGGGGGAGGAGGACAGAGGGAGGGAAAGGAGGGGAGGAGATGAAAAGGAAATGAAGAGGGGAGAAGAAGGAAAAGGGAGAAGGGGAAACGAGGGAGAAAGGGGGTAGGAGGAAGATGGAGGACCTAAGTGGTGCGGAGAAATGGAAGGGGGGGGGGGAAGTAGGAGAGAGAAAGGGAACGGTTAGGAGGATGGAGGGGACAGAAGAGAAAAAGAAGGGAGAAGAGGTAGGGGGTAGTGATGAGCAGAAGATAGGGAATGGGAGAGAGGAGGGAGAATGGATAGGGAGCGGGAGGAGTATAAGGGAGAGAGGAGGAAGAAGGGATGGAGAACGGGATGGAAGGTAGGATGGAAGGAGGAAGGGATAGGAAGGAAGAAAGGAGGAAGAGGGGAGAGAAGGACGAAAGAGAGAGAATGGGAAAAACGAATGAGGAGAGGAGGGAGAGGTGAGGGGAGGGAGGGGGGAGGAAGGTGGGGAAGGGGTGAGGGAAGACTTTATAGAAGGGGAGAGGCTATGCCTTTGTGCCAGTACGATATGAACAAAAATGAGAGGGGGGACGTAATAAAAGTGAGAGAGAGAGAGAGAGAGAGAGAGAGAGAGAGAGAGAGAGAGGGCAAGCTTTGGAGAGTAAACAGTTTGAATTATTGTTATTATTGTTGACGAAATGAAGGTGTATGCTGGGAGAAAGCGCCATAAGTAAACGGAAAATGAATGTGTATGAAGTAATTGAATGTGTAAGAATATGTATGAATTGAATGTGTATGAAGCCAATGAATGTGTATGAATATGTATGATGTGAATGTGTATGAAGTCAGTGAATGTGTATGATTATGTATGATGTGAATGTGTATGAAGTCAGTGAATGTGTATGATTATGTATGAAGTGAATGTGTATGAAGTCAATGAATGTGTATGATTGTGTATGATGTGAATGTGTATGAAGTCGATGAATGTGTATGATTGTGTATGAGAAGATGTATGACTATGAAGTGAATGTGTATGACTGAAAATATATATGAAAGCAGTGAATGTGTGCTAATGTGTATGAATATGTGTATAAAATCAATGAATGTGTATGAATAAGAAAGTTCCATAGGTAAGCGGAAAATGAATGCTATGAAATCAATGTGTATGCTGGAAGGAAGCTAAAAAAGTAAAAGGAACATAAAAGTGTATGAAGTGAATGTGTATGAAAATAGTGAGTGTATATGAAAATGTACATAAATCAATGAATGTGTAGGGGTGTGTTTGGAAATATATATGAAATCAATGAATGTGTATGAAATCAGTGAATATGTATAAATGTGTATACTATGAGGAAGCACCGTAAGTAAACGGAAAATGAATATGTATGAAGTGAATGTTTTTGAAATAAATGAATGTGTATGAAGTGAATGAATATGTATGATTGTGAATGAGAATGTGTATAAAATCAATGAATGTGTATGAATGTGCGTGAAATTGTGTATGAAATCAATGAATGCGTGTGTGTGTGTATGAGTGTGCATGCAATTGTGTATGAAATCATTGAATGTGTATGAGTGTGTATGAATGTACATGAAATTGTGTATGACATCAATGAATGTGGATGAATGTGTATGAATGTATCTGTGAATGAATTTGTATGAAAATGTGTATGAAATCAACATGTGTGTAGTAATGTGTACAGTATACTGTGAGGAATCGCCATAGGTCCAAAGAAAATGAATGTGTATGAAAATATATGTAAACTCAATGAATGTGTATGAAAATGTATATAAAATGAATGTGTATGAAAATGTATATAAAATGAATGTGTATGAAAATGTATATAAAATCAACGAATGTGTATGAAAATGTATATAAAATCAATGAATGTGTATGAAAATGTATATAAAATCAATGAATGTGTATGAAAATGTATATAAAATGAATGTGTATGAAAATGTATATAAAATCAGCGAATGTGTATGAAAATGTATATAAAATCAATGAATGTGTATGAAAATGTATATAAAATGAATGTGTATGAAAATGTATATAAAATCAATGAATGTGTATGAAAATGTATATAAAATCAGTGAATGTGTATAAATATATATCCTTGGGTAATGGAGATAAAAGATAAGGGAAAATTATATCTTTTTGACCCAAGATAACAAGAGATAGTATTCAGGGCAGCTATACAGTATTTCAAGTGTCTTCCGCAGTACCGTTCTCTTGACGATTTATTTTGCTTATGACACCTTAGGATTCCCTCGTTGGTTGATTATATGATTTTCGTGTCGACC
>NC_137069.1:15912198-15927198 GCF_032717465.1 Coenobita brevimanus
TGGCCGTGAGCCATCTGAGTGTGCCTTGCGCATTATGGAGGTTATTCTCTCGGGCATGGAAGCATACATTCCTTTCTCATATCCTTTGACTAACGCAAGAAAGCCTTGGTTTAATCATGCTTGTTCTAATGCTGTCCGCAACAAGGAGAAGGCCTACAAAAGGTACCGGAGCCAACCCACCCCTGAATCACATCATCTTTACGTTTCTGCCCGGAATCGTGCTAAGTCTGTTCTTCGCTCTGCTAAAAATATTTTCATCCATACTAAATGTTCTCAACTCTCCAACTCGAATTCTTCCCGCTCCTTCTAGCACCTTGCCAAAAATCTTTCTAACAACTTTACCTCTTCATCCTTCCCTCCTCATTTCTACTCTGATGGTTCTGTAGCTATTTCTTCTACTGATAAAGCAGATCTCTTCGCACAGACTTTCTCCTCCAATTCTACCTTAGACGATTCCGGTGCTGTTCCTCCATCACTTCTCCCCTCTGACTTCCTCATGGCTGACATTAAAATTTCTTCAGTTGATGTATTTTCTGCCATCACTGGCCTCAGTACTAACAAGGCATATGGGCCTGATGGGGTCCCTCCTGTTGTTCTCAAGAACTGTGCTTCTGTGCTTACACCCTGCCTAGGCAAACTCTTTCTGCCCTTTGTCTGTCAACTTGTACCTTTCCTTCTTTGCTGGAAGTTTGCTCCTCATTCAGCCGGTCCCAAAGAAGGGTGACCACTCCCAACCCTCCAACTATCGTCCAATTGCTTTTAACGTCCTGTATTTCAAAAGTTTTCGAGTCAATTCTTAATAGAAAAATTTTAAGGCATCTTTCCTATCACAACCTTCTTTCCGATCGTCAGTATGGGTTCCGTCAGGGACACTCCACTGGCGATCTTCTCACCTACCTTTCAGACTCCTGGTCATCCTCCTTTCGGGACTTTGGCGAAAGCTTTGCCATTGCACTTGACATCTCAAAGGCTTTCGATCGAGTCTGGCATAAATCTTTAATTTCCAAACTGCCCTCCTACGGTTTCTATCTTTCTATCTGTGCCTTCATCGCTAGCTTCCTTTCTGGTCGTTCTATAGCCGCTGTTGTAGACGGCCATCGTTCGTCTCCTAGATCTATCAACAGTGGTGTTCCTCAGGGCTCTGTCCTATCACCAACTCTCTTCCTTTTATTCATCAATGATCTTCTAAGCTGTACATCTAACCCTATCCACTCATACGCTGATGACTCCACCCTTCACCTTTCCATTCGGTTCCCGCAACGCCCATCTCAACAGTTACCTCAAGAAACAAGGGATGAGGCTATGGCACACCTAATGTCTGACTTGGCTCGTATCTCTGACTGGGGTAAAAATAATATGGTTGTCTTTAATGCATCTAAGACTCAGTTCTTACACCTATCAACCCGACAAAATCTTCCACAGGTATACGGTACCCACTAATGTTTAATAATATTCAGCTTAATCCTGCATCATCCTTGAACATGCTCGGGGTTTCATTTACTCGGAACTTATCTTGGAAAGATCATATTACATCTCTTGTAAAATCTGCTTCCAAGAGATTGGGTGTGCTAAGCCGACACCGCTCTTTCTTTACCCCTGCACAATTGTTGACTCTATACAGGGGTTTTATCCACCCCTGTGTGGAGTACAACTCTCATGTGTGGGGAGGCTCCCCACATACAGCTCTTCTCAATAGGGTGGAGTCAAAGGCTTTTCGTCTCATTAACTCTCCTCCTCTTACTGACTCCCTTCAACCTCTGTCTCTTCGCCGCACTGTTGCATCTTTATCTCTTTTCTATCGCTACTTTAATGGTCACTGCTCCTCTGAACTGTCTGCTTGCATTCCTCCACCTCTACGACGGGCGCGTAGCACCCGTCTGGCAGCAAACTCTCATCCCTTTTCTGTCCAGCTCTCTAATGCAAGAGTTAACTGTTACTCCCAGTCTTTCATTTATGCAACAGGTCAGCTCTGGAACTGTCTCCCTCTATCTGTATTTCCTGCTGCCTATGATCTCCAGTCTTTCAAACGCAGTGTGTCCAGGCATCTCAAAATGATCGGATCTTGAATTTGGCTCTCTACTGAATTTTGTTTTTCTCATGGAGGGAACTGTTACTGCGGGCTCATGGCCTTTGGTTCCTTCTTCCTCGCATAAAAAATAAAAAATAAAAAAATAATCTTAAGTTCAGACGATTTCCTTCCTCTCCAACCCCACATTCAGGACTGGAGCAGATCATTTCTTGGATCCGCGTGACGCTCTCTTCATTTTCCAGTCATCATCATCGACGAAGCGCACAAAATCGTCTAGAGGCAGCAGGAATGTTATAAAAATCATCATCATCATCATCGTGACACAAAAACGTCTTAATCTTTTTCATTTCTGCAACTCGAGATTTCATCATGAGAGCAAATATGTGGACGATTTAATTATGAAGTGAGCTGCAAAATTCCATGCCCTGATACTGTGAGATAGTGTGATATTGAGAGAGAGAGAGAGAGAGAGAGAGAATGTAATCGGTGAGTGTGATATTGAGAGAGAGAGAGAGAGAGAGAGAGAGAGAGAGAATGTAATCACACCGACAGTTTAAACGTCGGAGCCTCGTTCAGTTTTCTTCACGTATCGAAATCAGCGAAGTTATATCGGGGTGATGGTGTTGCTCTCTCTCTCTCTCTCTCTCTCCGTGTGTGTGTGTGTGTGTGTGTGTGTGTGTGTGTGTGTGTGTGTGTGTGTACACACACACACACACACACACACACACACACACACACACACACACACACACACACACACACACACGTCAACAGCATCACCGAGTATAACCTCATCGCTGATTCAATAACAAAAGGCAGATGACCGAGGCTTGGGTGCTCAGACCGGTTAAATACGATGCCCTCTTTTTTCTCTATTTCATTTATTTATTTATTTATTTATTTTTACTATTTTCAGACACTTTTATTTAGATATAGAGAAACTTTTATAACTGGAGGGCTTAGATCTAACTTTTACCTCCATCTTCACTCAAGATGATATTGTTATTCCATTCAGTCTGAGTACGCATTTCTTGGGTCGTTCTTATCAGTACGGTGGATACCAGCTGGAATGATGATACCAGCTGGAGTGATGATACCAGCTGGAGTAATACCAGCTTGAGTGATGATAACAGCTGGAATGATGATACCAGCCGGAATGATGATACCAGCTGGAATGATGATACCAGTTGGAATGATAATAAGAGCTGGAAAGCCGGTAAATAAGCTGGAATAACAGTAGATAAGGTGGAATGACAGTAGATAAGCTGGAATGACGGTAGATAAGAGTTAGATTGACGTAGAATAATACCCGGAATTAGAAAGCAAGAGCCGGTATTAGCCAAGTGGCACGGTGTCATACGGGCGACACAGACAGTCATGGTGTCAGAATATTCAGTTTCCCTGGCCTGTCCGTCCTAATATTATACATTATGGCAGCCAGCGATATTACTCCTCCTAGCTGACAGTTAAGTGGCTTCTAGACCTGTATTCTCCCTAACACCTTTTCCTAAGAGATTTATTATGTTTATTACGCCTTGCTGCTCTCCTCTATGTTATATAAATTCTCCTAATATCTCCTCGCTTTACATACACATACGAAACGTGCAAAAGAATATCAACCAGCTTCACCTAAAAATAAGCCGCTAAGGAAGAGGTTAGGGAGCCTCCTTGGCCTACGGGATTATGGGTCTTTGGACTCTGGGTGGCGTCTTATCCCGCCTATTAATACTTGTTCTAGACGATTTCATTCAGCTCAGGAAAGGGCCCTCGTTCTGGCGGGGTTTATTAATGTTCTCTCCAATCCCTCCAGCTGGAAAAGCCTGCCTTCAGCTGAGTAAAATCCTCTGGAGAAGAAAGATTTAAAAAGACACATTGGGCTGTATCTGACCCCTCCCGTGTGAAATGTGTGATAAGCTGAATATATGCAGCAGGTCAACTCTGGAACTGTCTCCTTCTGTCTGTATTTCCTACTGCCTATGACCTCCAGTCTTTGAAACGCAGTGTGTCCAGGCATCTCGAAATGAACGGATCTTGAATTTGTCTCTGGTATTACCAGCCGCGAGAGCGAAGTTGGTATTTGCAGTGTGTGTGTGTGTGTGTGTGTGTGTGTGTGTGTGTGTGTGTGTGTGTGTGTGTGTGTGTGTGAGCACGATAACTTCTCAACCGCTCAAGATATCATCACAAAAGTTTACAAGTGTGTAGTAGGGAAAAAAATGGGTCACGAGTTCGAAATTGGTGAAAGTAGGTCAAGGTCTGTGAGTCTGTTACCACGATAACTTCGCAGCCACTCAAGATATCATCACAAAATTTTACAGGTTTATAGTAGGGATGAAAATCTCCTACGAGTTCGAAATTGGTGAAAGTAGGTCAAGGTCAGGATCATATTCCGAGCCGCTCTAGATAGCGTATGTATCGGCTCGCGGCTGGTGTGATTCACCCCTTGGGGAGCCTCTAGTCTTGTTTTTGTTTTTTCTTAGAGGGAACTATGTTGTGGGCCTGTAGCCTTTGGTTCCTTCTTCGTTGCATAAAAATAGCAAGATTATAATGAATAATATAATTTCGTGATTATAGAGAAATTATTTCCTTCATCAGATTTTTTTTTTTTTTTTGCTACTTCCTGGCGAATTTATTCCGTTTTCAAAATGGTCTGTCGTATGGGTGTCAGGATATATCTAACCCAGAGAGAGAGAGTTCGACACACACACACACACACACACACACACACACACACACACACACACACACACACACACATATATATATATATATATATATAATGTCGAACTCTCTCTGTCTCTTATATATATATATATATATATATATATATATATATATATATATATATATATATATATATATATATAAACACATTATATATATACCGTATATGTATATATATATATATATATATATATATATATATATTTATATATATATGGAAAGAAAAGTGTTTGAGAGCAGGACAGAAAAGTTCGTTGGAGAAAAAAGAGTGAAGTTGAAGAGAAAGAGAGAGAGAGAGAGAGAGAGAGAGGGGGGGAGGAGAGGAGCTGACTCAAATAATCCGGAATAACGATAATTGATTGAGAATAATGTCACCATATTCAAAGTTGCCTTCCTTAACCCCTTTTAGCTCAGGTGATGGCTAGGGGTAGTCTGACTGGAGGGTTGATTAAATTATACTCTTTATACACTAACTTGGCATAAAATCACAATCTCTTTCTCTCATACATACTGAGTTGTATGAATATATTTACCCTAGCATATGCTAGTCACGAAGAAGTGGAATGGAGAGGGTGCAGAGCCGCAGTACTGTCTTTGTCACTGATCTACCTGATATAAGCTGCCAAAGAATGAAAATCTTGGCCAGGTTAGAGTACGAAGAGTATAGTTACAAAGCATACTCTCCAACCTCAGACCAAGGCTCCTCTAGAAAGACAATTCGCTCAAGAAGAGATGTTACGGGATCTGCAACGGCACCTGGAATTCGACCCAATCTGACAGAAGGATGTGGATGTCAAAACTGAGCGACGTCAGTCATGTCACAGGGGAAAAGAAGATGGAAAAGAGGTTCAGGATTTTACAGCTCAATATGCCGACCGGTGAACCCGACGGAGGAAGAGGAGGAGGAAGAGGAACAGGAGGAGGAGGAGGAGGAGGAGGAAAAGGAGGAGAAGGAGGAGGAGGAAACGAAGGAGGAGGGGAAGGAGGAGAGACAAAAATTTCTCTTCATTTCAGCATCATTAATCTCTTTACTCGGATGATAAATATTTCTTATTTATTTTTTATGATTCCTGTTGATTATGTTTAGCTGGGCAGAAAATACCTTGAGAGAGAGAGAGAGAGAGAGAGAGAGAGAGAGAGAGAGAGAGAGAGAAATTTCGATTCTGTATTTGATAACTCTTTGTAGACAAGAAGTGTTATCAAATGGCAATATGTAGGTACTGTACTTTTTAATAATCTCTCTGTCTCTCTCTCTCTCACACACACACACACACACACACACACACACACACACACACACACACACACACACACACACACACACACACACACACACACACACACACACACACACACACGAACGCAGAAAGATCCATTAATATTAGCGCTTCTGAATTCTCTCTCTCTCTCTCTCTCTCTCTCTCTCTCTCACAGAACACAACGATTGAAGCCTTCATTAATCTACTGCTTTTGAAATGCTTTTTTCAGACCCCCATTACGGCGGGCATAAAACCTCACTGTTATGCTCTTCAACTCTCTCTCTCTCTCTCTCTCTCTCTCTCTCTCTCAATACCTACACCTTGATCGAACATATACCACTTTTTCTTAATGTTTTTACTGAGAAAAAAAAATAATCTATAAAGCATTTCATTTTATTTAGTCCGTGTTTTTTTTTTTCTAGTATATCCACCTCACACCAGACGATTTTGTTCAGCTGAGAGGGAGTCACAGGAACCACCAGGAAGCTCCCTAACACTTTTTCCTAAGCGATTTAGTTTGCTTACTCTACCTTACTGTCCTTTTACGTTCAAGATTATACCAGAGCCCGTATTCTCGTCGGAAAGCTCCCTAGCGCCTTTTCTTAAGCGATTTACTTTGTTTATTATACCTTACTGCCCTCTTATATTCTAAATCATACCAGGATCCATATTCTCGTCAGTTAAGGAAGCTCCCTAACACTCTTTTCTAAGCGATTTATTTTGTTTATTTTACCTTGCTGTCCTCGCCTGTGTTACATAAATCTCTCCAATATCGCCATACTCTATATAAATACCTTTCCAAGGGATATTAGTCACCCATAACCAAAAATGAATCGCTAATGAAGAGGTATTAGGGAGCCTCCTTAACCAACCTGAACACGAACCCAGGCCATTTTAATCAGCTGAAAGTGGATGTAAGAGTTTGAGATCTGTATTCTCAAGGAAGCTCCCCAACACGTTTTCCTAAGCGATTTAGTTTGTTTATAACACCTTACTGTCCTCTACCGTGTTATGTAAATTCTAATATCGTCCAATTTTACATAAATACATAACCTGCAGAAGGATATTAACCAATCAGATCTGAAAATAAATCGCTAAGAAAGAAGTGTTAGGGAGCCTCCTTAACTGAAGAGAATACAGGCCTGAGAGCGTTAATACTGTCACTTTAATTCTAATAAATTCTAACCCTGACTAACTCTAACTCTAATTTTAGCTCTAGTTCAAACTCTAATTTTATCCTAATTCCAACTCTAATTTTAGCACTAGTTCAAACTCTAATTTTATCTCTAATTGTAACTAACTCTAGTTCAAATTCTAACTCTAACCCTAACTCATAATTTAATTCTAAATATAATGTCCTTTAAATACGATCCTGTAACCCGTGCAGCTTCCTCTTGTAAAATCTCTCCCAAACCCAGGCACTCATACAGGGGTACACGCACGCACGCACGCACACACGCACTCAATTAAATGAAACTGCCATAGGCAGAGCGCTTGCCGGATGGATCCGATTGTGTGTGACATGCCACCCACTGTGTGTCTATAAAATCTCATAAAGATCCAGTGAGAATTGACGGAAACATTAATTTTTGGAAATTTGCCCCATGTTAAGGAAAGGGATTCAACCCCCACCCAGCCCAGGGCCTTTGACCGACTTTGATAAAAAAAAAAAAAAAAAAAAACAATAGGCTTCCAGGATTTATGGATATTTATCTTCTGATTTTTTTTTTTCAGAACAACTGGCGCAAAACTATGACCTGCAGAGTGCAGACAAACAGACAGACAAACAGACAGACAGACAAACAAACATACGGAACTGAATAACATGCATGCCGAATCGAAAGATTCCGGCAAGCAACAAACCATTCAGACATGCACAAACACACAAACAAAGCAAACAAACAGTTTCAGGCACACATACCCTCAACCTAAGCTACACACACACACACACACACACACACACCAGTCCCAGCAATGCGTAAAGCATATTATTAAACTTTTTTCATCGTCGCTAGAGAGAGAGATTTAAAAAAACAAACATGTAAAAAAAAAAACTATTTTTTTTACTGCCATCAAAGCGATATCATCAATTCAGTGTAAAAAAAAATACAATATAAACAAGTAAAACTATTATAATTGTCGGTGCGGACGCGAGAGTATCACTCCTTGAGTTAAATATAGGAATTGTCGTCATAAGCACATAAGTTTGTTTCTTTTTCTTTTGTTTTTTTGTAAGTTGAAGCCAATAACCAAAACTGTCGATGCAGGAAATTCTGTCTTTCTGTGTGTTATGTTTTGAGCTATACATCTATCGGTGGATGTAGGGGTTAATTTCTGTCTGCATCTATCTTTGTGTTTATCTGTCAACATATTTTTCATTCTGCCTACCTACCGATACCTACCTACCTACCAACCTACCTGTATATCTGTTTACCTATCTATATGTTACTGGACGCCTTAATCACGTAAGGAGTGATCACAGTCAAATCACCTAAGTTCGTCATATCCTCTGCCATTTGACTGCCCTCCCTCTAACTCACATCCCCTCTCTCAGTTATCTCTTCGTTCCATCCTTCCATCTCATCATTGGTCTCTCAGTCTCCCTATCCCTCCACCTCAGTAACATACACTCTCCTATTTAGTCTCTTATTCTCCATTATCTTCACATGGCCAGTCATATCCACTTCATTATCACAACGCTCATTTGCTGCCTCCTTTGTCTGTCTATATCTATCTGTCTATCTAAGTGTATCTATCACTCGATCATTAGTTTATACAGTCAGTTGCTATATTTATCTGTTTATCAGTCAGTCTCTGTCTGTTTTTTCGTCCATCCATCCATTCATTCATCAATCATACTCAGTCAGTGGCTATTTGTCTGCCTCTCTCTCTCTCTCTCTCTCTCTCTCTCTCTCTCTCTCTCTCTCTCTATATATATATATATATATATATATATATATATATATATATCATCCAATCCTACATTGCCCCATGAGGAGCGTAGGAGCCCGGGGCTAGGCAGTTGGTCCCGACATTTAAGATGAGATTGACCAGCCTCACTCATCCCTGAGTGGCAGTTCGTGAGCAATCAACCCCAACCATCCCTTGGATATAAACCTTCACCGGCTCAATCCGATTGGAGCGCAATAATTACCCACTAAACCACCAGGCGCCATAAGTTGAATATATGGTTACCAACCAGCATAGTAAATGGTTTCCTGGTGTACAGGAAACCATTTGGCTTGTCACTCAGTGTAGTCACCCACAGGCTGAAGGAAATGGAAAGAATGAAGGAAAGAAAGACAGAAGAGGGATTGTAAAGTCACCCGTAGGCAAAAGGACAAGGAAAGAATGAAGGAAAGAAAGACAGAAGAGAATGGAAGGAAAGAAGGATGGAGAGGAAAGGGCAGACACCCGAGAGCAGCACTACATCGAGTGAGTGAATGGTGAGCGCTCCCACCTACCACAAATATATATATATATATATATATATATATATATATATATATATATATATATATATATATATATATATATATATATATATATATCAGCTAGTCAGGTCAGGTACGGGTAAGGGGATGGGTCTGTTATGATGTGGCAGGGGTAAACCAGTTCCACTGTCGGGCCCTGCTGCGGATGTCACTGATTGCATTGCACAGTTGACCCTTGTGCGGTGTGGTGCGGTGAGGATCTGTCCGTTCTCCCCTTTGGGGCTAAGATGCGAATGAATGTGTTTGAATGGATGAGTAAATGGGGAGTGTGTCGTCCTGTCTCGGCTACCTCCCTTTTCTTGGGGGAAGCAGCCTAGGTATATATATATATATATATATATATATATATATATATATATATATATATATATATATATATATATATATATATATATATATATATATCTTTTTATCTGTCTACCTGACTATCTGTCTGTCTTTACCTCTTTTTGTTTATCCATCCATCCACCCATTCATCACCTTTTCCATAGCTATTTATTTTGCTTATTGCACCTTACTGCCCTTGCCTATACATTATGCACGTAAGTATTTCTGATGACGCCTTTCTTATTATTATTATTATTATTATTTTTTGGGGGGTGGGAGGTTTTACGCCATGTTCCCTTTTCGATAAGGGCTAAGGCGTTGTCCCTGGGTAGAGGACTTAGATTTGGAGCGTGTAGCACTTTATGACCGGATGCCTTTCCTGATGTCTACCAATGACCCTTGGGTGGACTTGGGCCTCCGACCCTTATGCCAAAGCGGAGCGCTCTAAACCACTGAGCCACGGCTGCCATACTGTGCATAAATAGTATTGAAAAAGATATTAACCTGCCATATCCAAAAGTAAATCGCTATGGAAAAGGTGCCAGGGACCTTCCTTAGACGACGAGAATACGGGCCATAGAGACAGATACCCGGTAGTAATTTTATTTCGAGAAATTTCAAACTAAACTGTTATTGCTATCATCATCATCATCATCATCATCATTATTAGTAGTAGTAGTAGTAATAGTAGTAGTAGTAGTAGTAGTAGTATCATCATCATCATCATCGTCATCATCATTATCATCATCATTATTATTTATTTATTTATATATTACCCATTTCATTCATTGTATACGTAGATCCATTGTGCTCTGTTGCTGTATTGATGTATCACGTGTACTTTCTCCACCACCTTACAGTCAGCATGTTCAGTATGGCAGCAGCTGACCACAATAGCCCCATTTATCACCTGCATGCCCAGTCTTTCCCACGGCAAGGCAGTGATCCGTCCACACAGGTATTTATCTATTGGTTTTCTTCTTACTGTCGTAGGTGAGGGCGTCCACCATCCACTCACTCGATGTAGTTACCCTCCAGTTACTCTACACTGGGTGACAGGCCAAATGATTTCCTTTAGTAAGTAATTTACTGCGCTGGGTGGTAACCATATAACCAGATGACGCCTGGTGGCCTAGTGGGTAATGGCCCTCCATTCGGATGGGAGATTACATCTGAGGAAAGGCTGGGTTATAGTGCGTACGTAATGCCATTCAGGGTCGAGTGAGGCTGGCCACCCCCACCTTAAATGTCGGGTATGAGTAGTCTAGCTCCAGAGCCCTAAGCTCCTGATACAGGAGAGAGAGAGATAGAGAGAGAGAGAGAGAGAGAGAGAGAGAGAGAGAGAGAGAGAGAGAAATTGGCTGATTCATTCATTCATTCATTCAACATCTTATCCGGTGTTGCCTCATGAGGAGCGTAGGAGCCCTGGGCTAGGCAAGTTGGTCCTGACATTTAAGATAAGTGACCAGCCTCACTCATCCCTGAGTGGCATTACGTGAGCATCAAACCCCAGCCAGCTCCTGGATATAAACCTTCACCGGCTCAATCCGAATGGAGCGCCGATTGCCCACTTAACCACCAGGCGCCATAATTTGGTTAAATGGTTGCCACCCAGCGTACTAAATGGTTTCCTAGTGTACAGGAAACTAAATGGCTTGTCACTCAGTGTACAGTCACCCGTAGGCAGAAGGAAGAGGAAAGAAAGAGAAGAGGAAGGAAGGAAAGGAAGGGAGGAAAGGGTAGGCACCAACGAGTAGCACTACAACGAGTGAGTGGATGGTGAAAGCCCCACCTACCACTAAAATTTGCTGATACATATATAAATTATGACACTGTCGTTTTAGTGAATTTGTCTGAGAAACTGTAGGTTATTAATTTTGTGATATATATATATATATTTTTTTTTTGGGGGGGGAGCGCCAAGAATATTTTATCATTTTTTTTCTAAATCATATAAGTTTTGATTTTTTGTGTTAATAATTGTATAGTTTTTTGTTTTTTCATCTTTTACAGAAGGTGTGTTTTCTTGAGCTGTGCTTCAGTGAATTTTTATTATTGCACGTGGGATATCATTTTTTTTTTTTTTTGCTAAACATTTAGAAAACAAAAAAAATATTTTTTATTTGTTCCGTTTTTATCATTGTTTATTTTAACTGGTATTTTGATATATTTTCCTGAGTTGTGCATTTGATTTTTTTATTTTTTTATAAGTCAATGGGATGTTCATAGTGATATGTTTATTCCAAGACTTTGACATTTCCACGACTCCCTCCTCGATCTTTATGTTTATTGTGTTTATATATTTTCTTAACAGTGGTGCCTCGGTGTGTTTTTGTGAGAGCGTGTGGGATACCTGTCTGTCTATCTATCTATCTATATCTGCCTTTCTATCTATCTGTCTATCTGTCTGTCTATCTGTGTATCTATCTATCTATCTATCTGTTCATTCCCAAATCATTTGTTTATACTTTATATTGTGTTTGTATTTTCAAAACAGTGGTGAATCATTGGATTTTATGAGAGCTTGTGGGATACTTGTCAATCTATCTCTATCTATCCATTCGCAAATTAATGTTTATAGTGTTATATATATATATATATATATATATATATATATATATATATATATATATATATATATACTGTATATATATATTCTTGACAGTGGTGCATCAGTGGATTTTTATGAGAGCTTGTGGGATACCTGTCTATCTATCGATCTGTCTATCCGTCTGTCTAACTATTTATCTGTTCATTCCAAAATCAATGTTTATAGTGTTTATTGTGTTTATAGTTTCAAGACATTTGTGCATCAGTGAATATGTATAAGAACTGTGAGCTGTTTATTTTCATATTTATTCCAACCGTTCGATATTTCCACTACTGTCCCCTCCAAGATCAAAATGTTTATTGTGTTTATGGTGCATCAGTGAATGTTTATAAGAACCTGTGGGATGTTTATTTTGATATTTATTCCCAGTCTTCGATATTTCCACTGCTGTCTCCTCCAAGTGCTTCTATTTCTCAAACCCTCGTCTTATATTGTCTTAGTAATGACCCCTGCTGTCTCCTAAGTCGGCTCTTTATTATTCTCTCTCTCTCTCTCTCTCTCTCTTCCCCCATTAAGTCGTCTTGCCCCTTCTTCATTCTTATGCATGGCTCTGTCTTACATTCTTTCTTCCTCCTCCTCCCTCTCCTCACCTTCTCTCTTGTCGTCTTCATTATTTTCTTTATTTTCTTCTTTCGTCCTCTTCTTTTTCTTCCTCCTCGTCCTCCTGCTTTTTTCTTTTTCGTCACCATCATCATCATCATCATCATCAATATTATCGATCGGTTCACCATCACCATCATAATCATCATCATCGTCATCATCATCATCGTCATTCCTACTTTGTCTCTCCTCCTCCTCCTCCTCCTCCTGCCGATCATACTGTCTTCCTAATGTTGTCGGAAAGAGTGTACCCTCTGTTCTACTCGCTGTCTTCCTCTTACTCTTCCTCCTCCTCCCCTTGCCTTCATTCTCTTCCTCTTCTCCTCCTCCCATCCATTCCCTTCCTCTCCTCCTCCTTCTCTTCTCCTCCTCCCATCCATTCCCTTCCTCTCCTCCTCCTCACCATTCTCTTCTTCCCCTCCTGCCCACCGTTCTCTTCCTCTCCTCCTCCCCTCCATTCTCCTCTCCTTCTACTTCCTTTCCTATACCTCTTCTAATCTTCCCTTCCCTCCCCTTCCATTACATCTCTTCTCTTCTCTTCCTCCCTCCCTTTTCCTTTTCTTCCCCCTCCATCTTTACTTCCCTCAGTCTGTCCCCTTCCCTTCTCTTCCCCTCCCTCCCTCTGACTCCATTTTTCTTCTTCCCTTGCCTCTCCCCTCACTCCCCTCTTCTCTTTCCCGCTCCCTCCCCTCACCTTTTCTCCTTCCCCCCTTCCCTTCATCTTCTTACTCTCCTCCTCCCCTTTCCTGCCCCCTCCTTCTCAGTCTTCTCCCCTCATTCATCCTTATTCCCCCCCTTTCCTTACCTCTCTCTCTCTCTCTCTCTCTCTCTCTCTCTCTCTCTCTCTCTCTCTCTCTCTCTCTCTCTCTCTCTCTCTCTCTCTCTCTCTCTTCCATCTACCTTCCCCTCCCTTCTTCTCTCCCCTTTCTCTTTTCCTCACCCCTTCCCCTCCTCCAGCCTTTTCTCCCATATTTCCCTATTTTCCCCTCTCCTCTTCCCATCATTCCTCTCTCTCTCCTCCACTTCCTCTCTTCCTCCTCCCTTTCCTCTCTTCCTCTTTTCCTCTTCCTCTTCCACTCTTCCTTTCCTTGTTCCTCCCCCTCTCCTCTATCCATTCTTCCTCTCTTCCTCCTCCTCTCTTTCCTTCTTTCTCCTCCATTTCTTCCTCCCTTCTCTCCCTCTCTCTCTAATGTCATAACTCTCACTGATCACCTCCTCCTCCTCCTCCTCTCTTCTCTCTTCCTTTTCATTTCTTTTCCTTTCTTCTTCCTCCTTCCTCCTCCTCCTCTTCCACCTCCTCTTTTTCATCGTTCTTCCCTCTTTAAATATTTCTGCTTCCCCCCGTCTCTCTCTCTCTCTCTCTCTCTCTCTCTCTCTCTCTCTCTCTCTCTCTCTCTCTCTCTCTCTCTCTCTCTCTCTCTCACACACACACACACACACACACACACACACACACACACACACACACACACACACACACACACACACACACACACACACACACACACACACGCCTCTGTTTCTTTCTTTTTTCAGTCTTCCTTCTTCATGTATTTTCTTTTGTGTTTCTGTTTCCGCTTCCTCCTTCCTTTTTACATATCCCTCTCTTTTTCTCTTTCTCTCTTCCCCTTCTCTACCCTCCCATTTTTTCTTTTCTCGTCTCTCTCTCTCTCTCTCTCTCTCTCTCTCTCTCTCTCTCTCTCTCTCTCTCTCTCTCTCACTTCATTCCACATCGCTTCCCTTTTCTGCTTCTTCCTCGTCCTGTTTCCTCTTCTTTCGTTTCCTTCCTCCACTTTACTTTTCCTCTCTTCCCTCTCCTCTTCCATCCATCCTTCCTTCCTTCCTTCCTTCTTTCCTTCCCTTTCCTTCGTTTCTTCACTCCTTTCTCCGCCCTCCTCCTTCCCTTCTCTCATCCTCCTCCTTCCTCTCTTCCTCATCCTCTTTCTTCTTCCTTTTTTT
>NC_137069.1:15929698-15969698 GCF_032717465.1 Coenobita brevimanus
CCGCTTCAGTCAACCCCACCATTAATCAGGTCCAACCTACACGACCACAACATACTCTACCCTATCTTTTCTATCATACCCCACTCTCCCCACTCACTCCAGCATTTTCACACACCTAACCATGCCCTACACCCCCTGCTGCTTCACCCAGCCCTAGCCTTACCCCGCTTCACCCCACCCAACCCCGCCCGTACCCCACCTCACCCCATCCATCCCCTCCTGTACCCCACTTCACCCCACCCAACCCCGCCTGTACCCCACTTCACCCCACCCAGCCCCGTCTGTACCCCACTTCACCCCACCCAACCCCGCCTGTACCCCACTTCACCCCACCCAGCCCCGCCTGTACCCCACTTCACCCCACCCAGCCCCGTCTGTACCCCACTTCACCCCACCCAACTAACCCCTTACCCCACTACATCTCATCCAAACCTGACCAAACCCAAGTGCACCTCACCCTACTTAGACCTTGTCCTGTCAGGACACTAAAGTATCATAACACACTACATAACAGCTACTAATATACGGTACTAACCTTTGTATTACATATATACGTTAGTTAGCTATTCTGTAGTGTTTTATGATATTTTAGAGTCCTGACAGTCCCACTGCTCCCCACACAACCTCAGTCTTACCCTAATGTATCCCACGAAACCTCTTCGTTGTCCCAATGCACCCCACCCAACCCCAATATTATCCCACTGCGAGAGGCCAAGCCTGCCAATACTCATTTGCATCCCTTCTAACCCCATCATTACTGCACTACACCCCAAATAGCTCTGCCAATACCCCATCGCACCCCAGCCAACCTCACCATCACCCTCATCCACCGCGTCAAACCATGTCCGTACCCCATTACACCTCATTTAACCCTGCCCCGCCCCCACTGCACCCCACCCAGTCCAGCCCTTACCTCAAAAAAACACATTCCTTACCCCACTGCACCCCACCCAACCCCGCCTTTTCCGATTGCACCCCACCCTATCCCGCCGTTAACACTAGTGCACCCGACCCAACCCTGTCATTACCCAACTTCACCCCCACAAACCCCTTTCTTATCCCACTGCAACACATATCCCCGCAGTTTTCCCTCAGCACCCCACCCATCCCCACCCGTATCCCATCGAATCCCACACACATCCCACCAAACATCGTCACTACCTTACTGCAACCACTTCAACCCCCTCCCCCTTACCATGCTGCATCCCACCCAACGCCGTCCTTATCCCACGGTGCCCCACTAAACCTCGCTATTACCTCACAGCGTTTCTCCCACCACAGTCTTTACCCCATTAAACCTCGCTGAAACCCACCATTACCTCACCACACCCCTCAAAACCTCGCCATTACCCCACTGCACTCCACCTAACCCTGCCATTACACTTCTGCACCCCGCAGAACCCAGCAATAACCCCAATGTTCCCTGACCGACACCGCCCTTACCCCACTACACCCCTCCCAAACCCCCACATTACAACACTGCACCCCGCCCAACCCAACCATTACTCCACTGCATGCCGTTCAATCCCATCATTGCCCCCCTGCACCCTGTCTAACCCCGCCATTACCCCACTGCACCCCATCCAATCAAGCAGTTACCCTGCTGCACCCCGTCCAACCCCAACATAACCCTCTGCACCACTTCAAAACCCAGCACCACCCCTGCACCCCACCCAACCCCATCATTACCCCACGACTCCCTGTCCAACCCCAGCATTCTTCCACTGCCCCCGTCCTGCCCCACCATTACCTCACTGTACCCCGTCTAACCAAAGCATTACCCCACTATACCCCGTTCAACCACGCCATTACCCTAGTACAGCACAACCAACCCCTCCATTACCCCACTACACCCTGTCGAAGACCACCGTTACCCTAACACACTCCGTTCAACCCCGCCATTACCCTACTGCACCCCGTCCATCCTCGCCATTACCCCACTGCACCCCGTCCAACCCCATCATTACCCCACTGCACCCCGTCCAACCCCACCATTACCTTATTGCACCCCCTCCAACCGCACCATTACCTTACTGCACCCCGTCCAACCCTACCATTACCCCAGTGCACTCCGTCCAACCCCACCATTACCATACTGCATCCCGTCCAACCCACCATTACCATACTGCACCCCTTCCAACCCACCATTACCTTACTGCACCCCGTCCAACCCCACCATTACCTTACTGCACCCCCTCCAACCCCGCCATTACCATACTGTACCCCCTCCAACCCCACCATTACCTTACTGCACCCCCTCCAACCCCACCATTACCTTACTGCACCCCCTCCAACCCCACCATTACCTTACTGCACCCCCTCCAACCCCACCATTACCTTACTGCACCCCCTCCAACTCCGCCATTACCTTACTGCACCCCGTCCAACCCCACCATTACCTTAATGCATCCCGTCCAACCCCACCATTACCTTACGGCACCCCGTCAAACCCCACCATTACCTTACTGCATCCCGTCCAACCCCACCATTACCTTACTGATTCCCGTCCAACCCCACCATTACATTACTGCACCCCGTCCAACCCCACCATTACATTACTGCACCCCCTCCAACCCCACCATTACATTACTGCACCCCCTCCAACCCCACCATTACCTTACTGCATCCCGTCCAACCCCGTAAAACCAGGCTACGATATCTCCAGAGCCACTTAAGATACGACTCTTTATCTAACACTTCTCTCTATAGTGGTATTTTCTGTCTTATGGGGGCAGATGTTTTTTTTTTTTTTTTTTCGTCCTTTTCTAGCCAATATTACGTAGCTCAGTGGCAGGGTAAGAGTTCTGCGGCTTAACATCCTTTCCATACCACTTCTTTGTGCTTAGCACCATATTTCTATTTGTTGCTATAGGTCAGCAATCAAGATGAAAAAAGAGGGAAGAAGGAGATGAGGAGGGAAAAAGGGAAAAAAAATGGAAATAGGAAGAGGGAAGGGGGGAAGGGAAGAAGAATTAGTCTATTCAATTCGGTGTCACTTTTTCTTTCTTATTAGTCCTGATACATGTAGATGATTTTTTACTGCAAAGGGAAATGATTTTCTAGTAAAGAGGTATAGGGAAACTTCGTAATCCCTTCTGAGTAACAAAAAAAAAAAAAAAAAGGAGGGGGGAATCTTAAAGTGAAGAAAATCTCTTGCAAATATCAAGAACAAAGTATATACGTCGATTGGCTGAAGGGGTTAAGAAGGGAGAAAAGGGGGGTGGGGAGAAGAGGAAGGAACAGAAGGGAAGAGTAGAGGGAAGAGAAAAAGATTTTTTTTTTTAAATTTAGGTTCTTATTTTCCCTTCAGTACAAGCCCCCAACACTCTGGAGAACAATGTCGCTGAAGGCCAAGCAGGGAAGGGTGCGTGAGAGAAAAGAGTTACAGTGACACACTGTATATGGCAAAAACGTATAGAAACAATTACCATGACATGCACAGTAATGAACAGAGATGCAGTAGAGAGAGAGATAATATATATATATATATATATATATATATATATATATATATATATATATATATATATATATATATATATATATATTCATCATCATCAGCCGTTGAGGTCCACTGCAGGACCGGCCTATCCCTACCGAAGCAGGGACGATACAGCCAATGTATCTCTACCCAGTGGCTTAGGCTGTCTGGTAGAGACTGTATGTAGGGTGAGAAGTGCTTTTGAGTGTGATTGTAGTGTTATAGTGGCTTTGGATGTGTCTGTGAACCAAGTGTAATCGGCCCGCCTGAAGCCGATTGGGTGCAAGCATACTAGTATGCGACACTGGTTCAACCACAGCACGCCTTGTGTCCGCCAAAGTAGCAAGTGGCTTGGTGAACGCTTCCCAAAGTTTTTACAACTCTGGCGGGAGGCGAACCCGCGCTCACCAGCGTGCGAAATATATATATATATATATATATAGATATATATATATATATATATATATATATATAATATATATATATATATATATATATATGGAGCCTCTGTGGTACAGTGGTAGAGTGTGCGTTTCGTACACGGGTGGACCAGGGTTCGCGCCCCGCCAGGGTAATAAACTTTGGGAGTGTTCACCCGGCCACGTACTGCATTGGCGGACACAAGGGGTGCTGTGGTTGAACCAGTGTCGCTTACTGTAAAGTATGCTTGTACCCAGTCGGCTTGTGCGGGCCGATTACACTTGGTTCACAGACTACACACACATCCAAAGCCACTCCAACACTACAGTTACACTTACAAGCATTTCTCACCCTACATACAATCTCTACCAGACAGCCTAAGCCACTTGGTAGAGATACATTGGCTGTATCGTCCCGACTTCGGTCGGCATGGGCCGGTCCTGCAGTGGATACTCAAACGGCTGATGATGATGATGATGATGATATATATATATACCATAATGTTCCATCATTGTCCTACTGCAAGGGCATTACAATGAAATGGAGTCTGGGTGAAGGGTGAGAATGTCTTCGAGTTTTTCTTTTATGCAAGGAAGAAGGTACCGAAAGGCCAGGAGCCCGCAACCTATTCCCTCCAAGGGAAAAAAAAAAAAAAAACATAAAGCCAAATTCAAGATCCGTCCATGTCGAGATGCCTGGACACACTGCATTTGAAATAATGGAAATCATAGGACGTAGGAAATACAGGCATAGCTGACCTCTTACATAAATGAAGGACTGGAAGTAACGATTAACTCTTGAGTTAGAGAGTTGGCCAGAAAAGTGACGAAAGTTTGTTGCTAGACGTGCTACGTGCCCATCGTACAGGTGGAGGGATGCAAGCAGACAGTTCAGAGGTGCAGTGACCATTGAAGTAGCGATAGAAAAGAGATAAAGATGCAACAGTGCTGCGAAGAGACAGAGGTTCAAGGGAGCCAGTAACAGGAGAGTTAATGAGACGAAAATTCTTTGACTCTACCTTGTTGAGAAGAGCTGTAGCCTATGTGCGGAGCCTTCCCACACATGGGAGTTGTACTCTACACAGAGGCTAATAAAACCCGTGTATAAAGTCAACTCTGTGCAGGGGTAAAGAAGGTATGGAGTCGGCTTAGCACACCTAATTTCTTGGAAGCAGATTTTATATACAGTATATATATATATATATATATATATATATATATATATATATATATATATATATATATATATATATATATTTACTGTATGTACTCATGTGGAAGATTTTATCGGGTTGATAGGTGTAAGAACTGAGCCTTTGATTTATTAAAAACAAGAAGATTACTTTTATCCCAGTCAGAGATACGAGCCAAGTCAGACAGTAGGTGTGCCATAGACTCTTCCATTGTTTGATGAAGTAACTGCTAAGATGGACGCTGTGGGAACCGAATGGAAAAGTGAAGGGTGGAATCATCAGCGTATGAGTGGACAGGGTTAGATGTACAGCTTATATTTGTCATGACGTAGGTATACAAAGCAGAAAACAATAATCCACGGGGTCTGAAGGTGGCAATAACTGGGCAGTTAATGATGTGATGGGATAATGCTTCATCCATGGGATTGTGACACAGTTTACGTGGCCTGTTGGAGGTCGGTTGTCCGGTGACTTACCATGAGGAGCGACACCCCAGGCGAATGCGGGCTACGGCCACATAACAGCGGCGGATGATTATTTAAGTTAACCAGTATTGCT
Source organism: Coenobita brevimanus (assembly GCF_032717465.1). Taxonomy (NCBI): domain Eukaryota; kingdom Metazoa; phylum Arthropoda; class Malacostraca; order Decapoda; family Coenobitidae; genus Coenobita; species Coenobita brevimanus. The sequence continues at coordinate 15,935,350 of NC_137069.1, forward strand.
TAGTTTTCTCTCGTGTTTAGATTTAACTTCCCATTTTCTCTGATCAGTTTTGTTACTCCGCCTTCCTCCCTCAATCTCACCGACTTTTCTCCCCTCCTACCTTGTTTCCTCCCGTTTCCTTATTTCGTTTCCTGTGTCTCAAAATGGGTTGATAATGATGATGATGATGGTTCTGATGAAGATGATGATGATGATGATGATGGTTCTGATGATGAAGATGATGATGATGATGATGATGATGCTATCTGACAACTCTTCCCTCCCTTCTCTCCATCTTCCCATCACCAACATGTCTCCTTCCCCCCACAAGTTTCCTTCTTCCTCCCCCTCCAGATCTGTCTGTCTGACTCTCATAATATTGATCATCATGGTTGGGATGATGATGATGATGATGATGATGATGATGATGTTGGAGTGATATATTAATTCTCTTTGGCAACTTCCCTTCTCTCTAAGCCCTATGTTATTCGTCTTTCTGCCACCTTCCCTTGTTTCCTCCACCTCTTCACCTTCTTTCCTCCATCTCTCCGCCTTGTTTCCTCCATCTCTCCGCCTTGTTTCCTCCATCTCTCCGCCTTCTTTCCTCCCCCTTCTCCTCTTCCTCTCTGTTTTTCATCTCTCCCAAGCTAAGCCACTGACCATATCAAGTTAAATAAAGGATGATTTCAAAGTCCACATGGGAAAAAAAATTACGCTCAACAATATAAAAAATCGTGTGTGCAGCGTGACGATTTGACGGGGGGTGGGGGGTTTGGGGTAGGGGTGGAGGGGTGGGGGTAGGATGGTGGGGGCTGGGGGTCGTGGTGTTTGGGAGTTTGGGAGTGGGGGGTTTGAGATTTATGTTGCCAAGTGTATTAATCCATGGAACTGATTACTTATATTCTCTTTGATATTTCGTAGGTTTAGTAGTTTTTTCAGTCACTGAGTAGAAAACCTGTTGATTTCTTGGGTTATAATTTTTAAAGGTCAGTATAATGGTAATGCGTTGTTTTTGTCTTATTATTAGGGCAATATTGAGGAAGGCTTAGGAGTTTGAGAAGTACTTGGCTCTCTCTCTCTCTCTCTCTCTCTCTCAGTTAGCCGAGAGTCCTGGTAACGGTGCGTGTGTGTTTTGCGGCGTGAGTGGGGGGTACTGGAATGCGTTTTGTGTGTGTGTGTGTGTGTGTGTGTGTGTGTGTGTGTGTGTGTGTGTGTGTGTGTGTGTGTGTGTGTGCGTGCGCGTGCGTGCGTGCGTGCGTGCGTTTGAGGCGAGAAGTGAACCCTAAGGAGAGGTGACAAGGACTTCAGAAGTTTTGAAGTTTAGGTGGAAGTTGGTAAGATGAGGGACTCCTGTGTCGTGCGTCTGTCTTGAAGGTAAGATTTAATGCATAGTTTTCTATGTGTGTGTGTGTGTGCGTAAGTGCGCGCGCGCGCGTGCGGGCTCAGTATTACCCTAAACACACACACACACACACACACACACACAGGTATACCTTTGTTTTTATAATTATTTTTTTATCTTGCTCGTATAAATCTTTCGTTTACCCAATATTAAATTCACTTCATTCTAACCATAAAGAGATATTCCCTCAACCCGTTCAGTACGGTGACGTCTTTTACTATTTAGTGCTAGACAGATCATCTTTTCATACTAAACAGTCTAGACCAACATACCCATATCCCACACCAAGCCCTCTTCCTCCCATCATCTCCAGACATCACCTTCTGCTCCCCAAACCTCGCCCCCACTACATCATGGAGAGTGGTCAAAGCCCTAGGTTCTGATCACCTCCCAATCATCATCACTACCAAAACCAGAATCACCCCAGCTGGCCACAAACACACATACACTAATTATAAGAGAGCCAACTGGGAGGCCTTTGTAACTGAAACAGAACAACATTTCGAAACACGAAACAGTACACCCATCGCAAACATCAACACCGCTGTGCACGCTTTCAATACAATCATACAAAACGCAGACAAAAGACACATCCCTAGAGGCAACAGAAAGAGACACAACCCCAACTTCACACCAGAAATTCAAGGCCTCATCAGACAACGGGACACATTGCGATACTCCCCAACACCTCATACACAAGACATCATACAACAAATACAAGAACTCAACACTCAGATAAACAGTAAAATATCAGAACAGCAAACACTAAACTGGAAAAATTACCTCCAAACAGTTGACCACAAAACAAACATCAGCAAACTCTACAAAACACTAAACAGCATCACACTTTCCAACAGCAACTCTACTCAATCACATGCTGCCATCACAACAACAGACACCATACCCTCAAACAAACAACAAGCAAACACTCTCATCAATCACTTTTCACAAGTCAGCCATCTAACCCCCCATCCGGAAGACCGACGTACCATCAGACGTAAGAGACAGTTCCCCACAGACCCAGACTACGCACCTTTCACTTACAGCCAGACGAAGCACATCATTAACAACCTCAAGCACTCATCTGCCTGTGGACCAGACAACATAAGCAACATTCACCTTAAACACCTAGGACCACAAGGCATACAAGCACTCACCAACATATCAAACTACAGCTACTCACACAACATAATACCCAACATCTGGAAGCATGGCAATATCATCACTATCCCTAAACCCAACAAAGACCCCACGTTACCCTCCTCACAACGCCCCATCACACTCCTCTGCACTCCCTCTAAAGTCACTGAACGACTGATACTACAACTAGTCACACCTCACATTCCCCTAGCCCAGTCACAACATGGCTTTAGGCCACTACACTCCACAAACACCCTTCTTACAAACCTTACAAAGAGAGTTTTCGATGGCATAAATTCAGCTAGGCCACCACACAGAACACTCCTAGTCACACTTGACATTAGCAGAGCTTTTGATGCCATCCCCCGCCACAACCTCACAAACAAAATACTCAACACAATCATGCACAATAACACAAAAAGATGGCTGGCAAATTACTTAGCAGGCAGATGTGCACACATAACATTTGCCGATCAGTCTTCTAACATCAGAAACTTCACAAACGGCGTCCCCCAAGGATCTGTTCTGTCCCCTACACTCTTTAATCTATACATGCACGACGTACCCACACCCCACACACCACAGATACACATAGCTTCCTATGCAGATGATATAACACATGTACACACCAAAACGCAAACACAGCTGCACACATCATTCAACCTTACCTCAACACACTACACGAATGGTTCACCACAAACAGGCTCAAAATAACCCCAGCCAAATCTACAGTGACTCTTCTCACAAACTGGACAGCAGAACACAGTCACATCCCACACCTCACCATAAACAACACTCCCCTACCACACACACACACACACACACACACACCCAAAATCCTTGGTGTAACATACAATACATCAATGTCATTTAAACAACACATCACAAACATTAAAAATAAAATAACACCAAGACTCAATGCTTTGAGGTCACTTGCCCATACAACATTCGGACACAACAAAGAAACCACCACCACAGTATACAAACAATACATACGTTCAGTGATGAATATGCAAGCCCTGCCTGGGCTTCTAACCTGACCAAAACACACTACAACACTCTACAGACCATACAGAACAAGGCCCTAAAAATAATCACAGGCTGCACAGCTACTACACCCACAGACCACCTACATCAAGAAACCAAAGTCCTCAAAGTCAAGGATCACCTAGACATGAGAGGCACCCAGTTTCTTGCTGCAGCCTCACAAACCCACAACATCCACTAACCCACAACATCCACTACAGTACATGGCAGCACATCCACCCACACCAAGGAACATCAAAATAACACCCAGCACACGATACCATACACAAATACTGTCATCTCTCCCCCCTCGCCCACCTCAGACCAGCTTCCAGAAGCATATCCACACTCAGATCACTCGCCGCTCCATTCAGTCACTTAAAGACAACACACAGCTGCATGCACGGCCTCCTGATATCCACCCTTCTGAATCCTATCTTCCTCGTGAGGACAGGGTCCACCTGGCCAGGCTGAGATGTGAGCACCATCCAGCCCTCTTAAGCTACCAGAAGAGGCTGGATGACTCCGTCGCTGATGCCTGTCCAGGATGCAACACGCATCCCATACTATTAAGCACATTATGGAAGACTGCATTGCACACAATCACCTACGCCAACAACACAACATACACTCTTTGAGAGCTCTGTGGGAAAGCCCGGTCTCAGCCATGGCCTTCCTAAGGGACTCGGGGCTGTTCGGCCAGACTGCCTAGGGAACAACTACTACTACTATTTATTGCTGCCATCTTCAGCGGGTTTTATTTGGTTCAGGAGCGACTTTTCGAATTGAAGGGGTTAGACTAACCTTCACTATCTATCACTTTATCTTTGCCCAGATTTTCGTGCTTTTGTAGCTTATTCCATGCAGCTCAATGGTAGAGGAAGGTAACACTACAGCTTAACGTCCATCAATTCGCACTCCTTCGTGACTAACATATTCTAGTGCTAATCTATTGTTATAGCTGAGCATTCAAGATGGAAAGAAGGCAATTTTCGGCCAAGTTAGTGTAAAAGGAGTATAACACCTCTGATAAGATGCCCTCCTAGGTGTGGTAATAGCAAGATTAAAATATAAGAAACGTTCTCAGATTTACAGGATATTTTCGTGGATAAAGCTTCATACTCGCTTTTTTTTTTTTTTTTTTTTTTTTTGTGTGTGTGCGTCCGACTCTGGGCATAGGCTTCATAGCCTGCTATCAAGGCCCAGTAGTCCTCCTACATACCATTCACCTTTTACATGTCACCACTTCGGCACTAACACCTACCGTCCATACTGAATACATGCTAGGGCTGTCTCATACAGGACTGGTGTATTGGTATTAGCGGGGGTATTTTTACGACATGTCGGCGGGTCTTCTGGTAGATCAGTAAAGTCTGATTTCATGAAATTCAAATCCTTAAACTGTTCCCTGCCCCAGCGGGGATTTGAACCTGGGTCCGGTAGGACTGCAGACCACCTCTCTACCGACTGAGCCACCGTCTGTGTTTCGGTACTGCTTCTTGTTTCCGCTTCGTTGCTTCTTCACTCGCTATCATTTTTGCATATTTTAAAGTGTTCAGAGGGAATATGTTTTGCTCCGTGTTATTTATTTATTTTTTTTCATTTATTTGTTTATTTATTTATTGTATTTTTTGGTGATACTCCTCTTCCTACCAATACTTTTTATTTTTTTTTGCTTCACCTATGTTTCTGGGATGATTGTTCTGATAATTACTGTCATGTTCAGTCCCCTGTTCCACCCTGCTCATCCCTGCCATACTGTACCCTACCTCGCCTGTCTTTTTTACTCCATACTTCACCGTCCAACCCTGTCATTACTCCACCCCACCCCATCTAACCCCATCATAGTCTACCTTACCTCACATCTCAATTTTCCTCTCTTCACCGCACCCAACCCTTTCATCACCCCACTCCACCCCACCTAACACTTTTATTACCCTACTCCACCCCACACAACCTCGTCATTACACCACTCCACCCAACTCAATCTCCTCCATACTGTGCCTTATCTAACGCTGTCAATTGTACCAAATTCAACTCAACTCAACCCCCGTTATTCCACTCATCCCCACTCCACCCTACCCAAGGCCACCATAACCCAAGTCCTGTCCACCCCACCCGTCACTAGCCCACTCTACCTCGCACAACCTATCCATATACTACTTCATCTTTCAGTTCTATCCTGCTCCACCTCACTCAACCCACATATGTATACCTCACTCCATCTCATTCACAGACTCTACCCTACATATCCTGTCACTTTTACAGCATTCCACCGTAAATAACCTCACCATTACCCCACTACACCCAATCAGCCTCACCATTACCCCACTCAACCCCAACCAACCCCACCATTTTCCCACCCCACCCCAAGTAACCCCACTATTTCCCCACTCCACCCCAACCAACCCCACCATTTCCTCACTCCACCCCAATCAGTCCCACCATTTCCCCACTCCACCCCACCAACCCAATTATTTCCCCACTCCATCTCAACCAACTCCACCATTTCCCCACTCCACCCCAACCAACCTCACTATTTTCCCACTCCACCCCAACCAACCCCACTATTTTCCCACTCCACCCCAACCAACCCCACCATATCCCCACTCCACCCCAACCAACCTCACCATTTCTATCTATCTATCTATTGCCAGACGCCTCAATCCTGTTCGGGGTGGCCACAAACAAATCTCCTCCACGTCACCCTGTCCCCCACCATTTCACTGCCTTGCTCCCAACTCACACCCCCCTCTCTCATATACCTCTCCACCCCATCCCTCCATCTCATCCTCGGCCTCCCCCTCCCTCTCCCCCCCCTCCACCTTACTCACATACACTCTCTTCGTCAGTCTTTCACCCTCCATCCTCTCCACATGGCCAAACCACCTCAGTGTATTCCTCCTAACGCTTCCTCTCACATCCACATCCATACCACAACGCTTCCTTATATCCTCATTTGTCAGCCTATCTCTCCATGTGACTCCACAGGCTCCTCTTAAGTAACTCATTTCCACTGCTCTCACTCTTGACTTGTGCGCTTCCAACAACGTCCAAGCTTCACTTCCATACGTTAGAGTTGGTATCACAATACTGTCATGTAGTACTTTTTCATTCCATGCTCACTTCCCTGTTTCTTATCACTGCTTTCAAGGAACCAGCAACCTTTCTTCCCTGCTGTACCCTTCCAAGCACTTCACCCTCCAAACCTCCATCCTTACTCATCACACTACCCAAATACTGAAACATACTCATATTTTCCAATTCCTCACCATCCAGCCTCGCTGTACATTCACTGACTTCACCTCTCTCAAAGACCATCACTTTACTCTTCCCTACATTCACCTTTAGATTCCGTTTCTTACACACACTCCCAGATTTCTTGTAAAATCTGCTTCCAAGAGATTGGGTGTGCTAAGCCGACTCCGCTCTTTCTTTACCCCTGCGCAATTGTTGACTCTATACAGGGGTTTTATCCGCCCCTGTGTGGAGTACAACTCTCATGTGTGGGGAGGCTCCCCACATACAGCTCTTCTCAATAGGGTGGAGTCAAAGGCTTTTCATCTCATTAACTCTCCTCCTCTTACTGACTCCCTTCAACCTCTGTCTCTTCGCCGCACTGTTGCATCTTTATCTCTTTTCTATCGCTACTTTAATGGTCACTGCTCCTCTGAACTGTCTGCTTGCATTCCTCCACCTCTACGACGGGCGCGTAGCACCCGTCTGGCAGCAAACTCTCATCCTTTTTCTGTCCAGCTCTCTAATGCAAGAGTTAACCGTTACTCCCAGTCTTTCATTTATGCAACAGGTCAGCTCTGGAACTGTCTTCCTCTGTCTGTATTTCCTGCTGCCTATGATCTCCAGTCTTTCAAACGCAGTGTGTCCAGGCATCTCAAAATGATCGGATCTTGAATTTGGCTCTATATTGTATTTTGTTTTTCTCTTGGAGGGAACTGTTACTGCGGGCTCATGGCCTTTAGTTCCTTCTTCCTTGCATTAAAAAAGAAAAAAAAAAAAACTCATCCACCAAGCCTTGCAGCTCCCCTTCGTCTTCACTCAACAACACAGTATCATCTGCAAACAACAGTACAGGGAGTTTCCAAACACTACCCTCTTCACCAGGGCCACTCCAACGTCCACTACCCTACCTTGTACCTTTTTTATTACCCCATCCATGTACAGATTGAACAACCATGGAGACATGACACATCCCTGTTTCAACCCAACCTTCAAAGAGAAAAATTCACTCAGTTCACCATCCACATGCACTGCAGCCTTAGCACCATCATACATACTCTTCACAGCATTCAGCAACTTCCCATCTACTCCAAATATTCTTAATACTTTCCACAATCCTTGTCTATCGACCCTGTCATATGCTTTCTCCAAATCCATGAAAGCCGCATACAACTTCTTTCCCTTCTCTAGAAACTTTTCCACTAAAGATCTAAGAATGAATATCTGATCTACACAACCTCTTCCCTTCCTAAAGCCTCCCTGTTCTTCTCCAACTAATTCCTCTGTTATTTCTTCAACTCTGTCAATAAGTATCCTACCATACACTTTTCCTATTATACTAAGAAGACAAATGTGCCTATGATTACCACACTCTTCTTTTTCCCCTTTTCCTTTGTACTAAGGAATAATTATACCTGACTTCCAATCCTCCGGGACTCTACCTTCCTCCCAGGCCAATCTGCACATCTTCCACATCCATTCTACTACTATCTCTCCCCCATGCTTCAGCATTTCACCACACACTCCATCAATTCCTGGGGCTTTCCCCAATTTAACTTTCTTCATTGCTTCCACAACTTCTATCCTCCTGATTTCATCCTGCCTTCTCACCTCCCTCCTTCTCCCAGCCATTCCCCAGCCACTTATACTCGCATTACTTCCATCCTCTATGTTCAACAATTCCTTAAAGTGTTCTCTCCATCTGCTCACTTTTTCTCCCTTCTTCACTAGTAATCTACCATTTTTATCATTCACTCCCCTGCTAACTTCACTTCCACTCTGTCTTACTCTTTTCACCTCTTTCCAGAACATTTTCTTAGTCCCTCCACTTTACTCTCAAATTCCTTCCAAATTCTTCATCCACTCTCTTCTTACTCTCTTACTAATCTTTTCACCTCTCTCTTTCTTTCTACATATAACTCTCTCTTCCGTCTCTCAACTTCTTCCACGCCCCTATTTCTCATCCATTCATTTATGATTTCTTCTTTTGTGCCACAGCCTGTCTCACCTCTTCATTCCACCATGCTGTTCCTTGCACCCCCCTCCGTCTTTTCTTCATCCCACACACCACATCACATGCTGCACATATTTCTTCTGTGAATATCCTGCACACACCTTCCACGTCCCCCATCTGCTCCAATTCATATTTGCCCAATCGTTCCTCCACTTCTCTCTTATATTCTGCCTTTTTCTCATCCTGTTGTAACCTTTCCACTCTCCTTGCAAATACTCCTTCTTCCTGTCCTTCCCTTCTTCTATTTCTCCATCTTTTTTGGATTTTGATTCTGGCCACCACCAAGTAGTGGTCAGAAAGTCCACTCCCCCAACCTCTTTAAGCTCTTGCATCCATTACACATCTTCGCATCCTTTCATCCACACACACATAATCAGTCATTGCCTTCCTATCATTCAGTTCACCACCCACCCTTCTCATCGCTCGCCATGTATACCTGTGGATCATTTTATGCCTGAAGAGGGTATTGGCTATCACCAACCCCCTCCCAGCACAAATGTCCACTAACACACTGCCATTCTCATCTATCTCAGCAGGCACACCCCACTCACCAACTATTCCATCCACCTTCACATTCCCTACTTTACCGTTCATATCACCAATCAAAAACACTCTCTCATTCCTTCCAAACTTTTCCATGCACACTTCCACATTTGTCCCGAGCTCTTCTCTAACTCAGCTTGCACGATCTTGCGTTGGCACATACACACACACAATCGCCCACATTTGTATTCCAACTTTCAACTTTACCCACACAATCCTTGACCCAACTGATCCATACTGTCTTATGTTCTTCCATCTTTTACTCACAACTATACACACTCCTTCTTTTCCCCTCTCATTCTCACCTACTCCTGCACATATACCCCATCCATACTCCCATTCTGTCACCCTCTCACCTCTCCATTTAGTTTCAGTTACTCCACATACATCAACTTTCGCACCCTCAAGCACCTGGACAATCTCTCTTTCACCTCATCATTCGCACCTTTTACATTCCATGTTCCGATTACCATGTCCTTTGTCCGGTCCTTGGTCGTCATCTTTTGGTCAGTCCTTTTCCGAGGCGAATGCTCAGACGACGTTTCATCCATTGTGCCACCTTTCCACGCCTTCCTCCGCGCTACACTGGCATCTGCATCTGGTAACACTCATGACTGGACTGTTTCACTGCCATATCGCAGAACTTCTTCCTGTCAGAATTCTTTTGTTCTCCGAACTGCATCCCCTCGGATCTCGCTTCCCCAGAGTTGTTTCTCCTAAACTTCAGCCTACGGCAGTTCAGGTCCAACTGTTTTGAGATATTCTATGAATGGAGGATACGTGTAATCTGTTGTATGGATTATATTTCTATTCATCTGTTTGTCCTTCCTCTGCTCTGTTATAAAAAAAAAAAAAAAAAAATTTCTCCATTCCACCCCAGCCATCCCCACCATTACCCCAATACATCCCCAGGCCATCCAACCATTACCTCAGTGCACTCTAGCCAACTCTGACGTATTATACATTGTCTCATCTAACAGTTTTACCTCAGCCCAACCCATCCAACCTCACATTACTCTGCCCAACCTCTTCTGTTAATTTTACCCCACTCCCTCCCACCCAACGCCACCATTACTGTATTCCACCTCACCTAATCCCACTGAACTCTACGCAACCTTATCTTTCAGTTTACCCCACACCACCCAGCCCAACACCACCATCATTCCACTCCGCCCACCTAACCCCAGTATTACCCCATTCCACCCCAACTATCCACTCTATTCCCTACCTTGCCACACCGGTCAGTTTTACCCTACTCAACCCCACACAGCCTGGCCATACTATACCCTACCCAACCTATTTTACCACACAGAACCCCACCTAACATTCTCCTTACCCCACTCCATCCCATGCACCCCCACCATACCTTGCCTCATCCGTCAATGTTACCCGTCTCCAACCCGCTCAACCCCGTCATTACTCCACTCCACCCCATTCAACCCTGCCATACTCCACTTTCCCTCATCCTTCAATTTTACTCATCTCTAACCCGCTCAACCCCTCCCATGTCAAGTACTACAAAAAATTTTCGAGTCTGCATCCACCTTCTCCATTTCAGGTTTAAGCATATGATCTTAAATCTTGTTGTACTGTAGTTAATTCCTTGATTGGCTGGAGGGTGTGGGTGATTTTAAGAGAATTCATGACAGTGTTGTATGGACATGCTTGTATCTCTGTAACCGCAAAACGTTAGTAATATACCGGTATATATAAGGCAACTCACGGTTTATTTCATATGATGAAACTTCGTCCACATGTTTTAATTATAAGGTATCGCTAGTAAAGAGAGAGAGAGAGAGAGAGAGAGAGTTTCCTTTAAAGTTGAAACCTTGATAGGCGCCACTAAGCCAATAATTTAATACACGGAACTGAAAACTTACTTCATATCATGATTAAAAGAAAGTTTGGAATATCATTCCTTCCTTTAAGATGGCCAACTAAAAGGATAATTTGTATCCACAGAACCCCTGTCTTTAATGTATGAAAAGTCGTAATTTAATATATATGGAGAAGTCAAATTCAGCCACATACAGTACTTTCCATCATAAGGCGACTCACATGATAAAATGCCACACTTCCCTTAAGAATTAAAACTCTGAATATAAACCACTTTAGTATTTTTGTTACCATGAGTTTGAGCAGGAATGCGTGTGGCTGCAACTCATCACACTCCATCGCTACCTCAACCCACAACAGGAGCCCACCACCTCCCTCCTGCCCCCTGATAGCGACAGCATCCCACTCACTCCCCCTTCTCCAACATCCTGTGCCAAGTTGGGACAAAAAAGAGGATGCAACACAGTCCAGTACTGTGTCCTTACATGTATACACACACGTTCACACCCTGGCGAAGTTCCCTGACTGAGAGATACACAGACTTACACAAACACACTCACTCCCACAACACGTTCACACCCTGTCGATGTTCCCTGGTTGACATAGCTACATAGACTACACAGACTTACACAAACACACCCACTCCCACCACACACATCTCCACATGCATTTCTCACGCTACACTCCAGAAGGTTTCCGCGCCTTTACCAGTGCACGAGGCAGTGAGTGGGAGCGGATCAATTTTCCAGTGATAGAAAGTGGTGTCTCTAGACTCTTTGAAACAGTTACCCCTCAGGACTCGTAGAACATGACTTGAAAGTGTATTGGACAGCTGTCCGTCCATGTCAGGTGTGTGGAGACCGACCGCGGCTTTACATACATACGGTATTGTTATACTCCAGAGAGGGAGAGGGAGAGAGAAAGATGTGTGTAATTCACCGGGTCGGTCAGGATCACCTGATGGTCGTGATCGTCAGCTTTTACCCTCCCGGAAGGGAGCTGAGAGCTCATATAGTCCGATCTAAGGGCAAGGCTGTGACCTTCACACACGCACACACCCGTCCCCTTGCTCAAGGGGGACAGTAACCACCCACTTCGTCAGTGAAACTTTTCGCAACCTGAGCGAGGCGCGAACTCCCGTCCACCAGTTGGCAAGCGAGCGGTGTGTGTGTGTGTGTGTGTGTGTATTTTGGGGAGGGGGATTGGCAAGGGGACATGGTGATGGAGGTAATGGAAGGGGAGGTGACAGGGGACGTGTTGTGTGTCATGTCAGCCTGCACCTCAGCCCCCAGCCCGTCATTTCCACTTCATTCTTGCATTACCTGGCCATTCACCCAAGATTTATTTATTTTTCATTTTTAGCCTTTGGGTCATTGCGATATCAGGAAGTGAACGAGGCTGGGTTTGAGTACATTATTTTTTTCCCTGGGTAAAGCGAATTTCCAACGATCTTCCGGTATTTGACTCTCTCTCTCTCTCTCTCTCTCTCTCTCTCTCTCTGACCTCACTTCCCCCATCATCCCTGCCACATCCCCACACCCCCACACTACCTTCCCCTCATCCTTCCTCCCGACCTCCCTTCTTCCCCCACCCACCCCACTAACCCATTCTTAAAAATCCTTGTCCAGAGCAGGATTGGAAGGGCTGAACAATGCACAGGAACAAAAACACTGTACATTTGTGAGTGGATGATCAAGGACAGCTTTGCACAATTGAGAGAACCAGGATGCAAGTTTTGGACACCGACCTGGACCTGTCTGTCTACCTGTGTGTCTGTCTGTCTGTCTGTCTGTCTACCTGTGTGTCCGTCAGTCTGTCTCTCTGTCTGCTGGTATCTGTTTGTATGTCTGTCTGTTAGCATCTTTCTGTCTACCTGTGTGTCTTTGTCTGTCTTTACTATTATCTATTTGTTTGTCTGTCTACTAGTACCCATTTTTCTGTTTGTTTGTCTACTGGTACCTGTTTGTCTCCTTGTATGCTATTGTGTTTGCCTGTTTGTCTATTGGTATTTGTTTGTCTGCCTGTCTGTCTACTGGTATCTGTTTGTTTGCCTGTCTTGCTGTTTGTTCTTGCTTGTCTGTTTGTCTCTACTGGTAACTATGTCTGTCTGTTGGTATCTCTTTGCCTCTTTGTTAGTATGTTTTTGTCTGCTTGTCTGTCTACTGGTATCAATTTGTCTGACTGTCTGTTGGAATCTGTTCCCTGCCTGTCTGTCTGTTGGTATCTGTTTGCTGCCTGTCTTTCTACTGGTATCTGTTTGTCTATCTGTCTATCTACTGGTATCAGTTTGTGTCTCTGTCTACCTGTGTGGCCTTGTTTTCTGTTTTTGTCTACTGGTATCTGTTTGTCCATTTGCCTGTCTACTGGTATCTGTTTGTCTGCCTGTCTGTTTATGTCTGTCTGCCTGTCTGTCTGTATCTTTGTCTGCCTGTTTCTGTCCGTTTTTCGATGTAGCAAGTTTGGGCAGCGCGTTAGTTTTTCGTCCCTCACTGCTCACTTTTTTATCTGTCTGTCTGCCTGTCTGTCTACTATTCAATTTTTGATCGAGGAGAATTTTGCAGGGCCGAAAACGGAATCTAAAGCTGGTTGTAGGGAAGTGTAAAGTTATGGTCCTCGAGAGAAGTGAAGCCAGTGAATGTACAGTGAGGCTGGATGATTAGGAAATGGAAAATGTGAGTACGTTTAAGTACTTGGTTAGTGTGATGAGTAAGGATGTAAGTTTGGAGGGTGAAGTGCTTGAAAAGTTACAACAAGGAAGAAAGGTTGCTGGTTCTTTGAAAGCAGTGATAAGAAACAGGGAAATGAGCATGGAAGTGAAAAGTTACTACATAACAGTATTGTGACACCAACTCTAACGTATGGAAGTGAAACTTGGACCTTGTTGGAGGGACACAAGTCAAGAGTGAGAGCAGTGGAAATGAGTTATTTGAGAGGAGCCTGTGGAGTCACATGGAGAGACAGACTGACAAATGAGGATGTGAAGGAGCGTTGTGGTGTGGATTGATAGGAAGCGTTAGGAGAAACTCATTGAGGTGGTTTGGCCATATGGAGAGAATGGAGAGAGAGAGAGTGACGAGGAGAATGTATGTTAATGAGGTGGAGGAGGAGAGAGGGAGGGGGAGGCCAAGGATGAGATGGAGGGATGGAGTGGAGAGGTATATGAGAGAGGGGGGGGGTGAATTGGGAGCAAGGCAATGAAATGGCGGGGGACAGGGCGACTTGGAGGCGATTTGTTTGTGGCCACCCCGTATGGGATAAAGGCGTCTGGCAATAGAGATACAGATAGAAACCGATAACGCAAGATTTGGACAGTGAGTTGTGTCTGTCTGTTTGTATATCTCCCTTTGTTACTTTAACTGTCTGTGTTTGTCTGTATTTCTGCTTTTATGTTTGTTTCCTCCTGCCTATCGATTTATCAGTCAGTGTAACAAGACTAAAAACTGAATTAGACCCACAGTTTTAACTATACAGTTATTTTTGGCAAAGCCTGTAATAAGCCTGCTTTGTATATGGTCAGTAATGAATGATTGAATTTGATTTTTTTTTTCTCTCTGTCTCTGTCTCTGTCTGTCTGTCTGTCTGTCTGTCTGTCTCTCTCTCTCTCTCTCTCTCTCTCTCTCTCTCTCTCTCAAGTTTACCAATGACCCACTTAACACCAGCTTAAAAAAGAAATTACCTCATATATTAAACCTCAGATTATTACTATACGCTAAACCATTAAAAAAAAAAAATCTTAGCCAATTTTCTTAACATATTCTTTACACTCTTGATTATGTTTACCAAAATTAATCAAAGATGCTGACTGCTAGAAAAGACTCTGTGAAGTTGCACACGTGTATGTGTGTGTGTGTGTGTGTGTGTGTGTGTCGGGAGGGGTATTAGCAGGGGGACACAGTATTGGGAGGTAATGGAAGGGGAGGTGAGAGGGACATGTTTTGTGTCATGTCAGCCTGCACCTCAGCCCCCAGCCCGTCATTTCCACTTCACTCTTGCATTACCTGGCCATTCACCCAAGTTTTGTTTTCTTTCTTTTTCTTTTTCTTTTTTTTAGTCTTCGGGTCTTTGCGACATCACAAAGTGAACGAAGCTGAGTTTGAGTCCTTTTTTTTTTCCCCTGGATAGAGCGAATTTCCAACGATCTTTCGGTATTTGACTCTCTCTCTCTCTCTCTCTCTCTCTCTCTCTCTCTCTCTCTCTCTCTCTCTCTCTCTCTGCCCCACTTCCCTATCATCCCTGCCACATCCCCACACTACCTTCCCCTCATCCTTCCTCCCCATCTCCCCTCTTCCCCCACCCACCCCACTAACCCATTCTTAAAAATCCTTGTCCAGAGCAGGATTGGAAGGGCTGAACAATGCACAGGAACAAAAACACTGTACATTTGTGAGTGGGTGATCAAGGACAGCTTTGCACAATTGACAGAACCAGGATGCAAGTTTTGGACAGCGACCTGGACCTGTCTGTCCACCTGTGTCTTTGTTTGTCTGTCTACCTGTGTGTCCGTCAGTCTGTCTGTCTGTCTGCTGGTATCTGTCTGTCTGCCTGTCTCTTGGTATATTTGTCTGCCTGTGTATCTTTGTCTGTTTGTCTACTGGTATCTATTTGTCTGTTTGTCTGTCTACTGGTATCTGTTTGTCTGCCTGTCTGTTAGTATCTGTTTGTCTACCCGTGTCTTTGTCTCTGTCTGTCTGTCTCTTGGTATCTGTTTGTCTGCCTGTCTGTCTACTGGTATCTCTGCCTATCTTGCTGTGTGTTCTTGCTTGTCTGTTTGCCTGTCTACTTGTATCTATATGTCTGTCTGTCTGTCTGTTGGTAATCTGTTTGTCTGCCTGTCTGTTAGTATCCTTTTGTCTGCCTGTCTGTCTGTCTGTTGGTATCTGTTTGTCTGCTTGTCTGTCTATTGGTATCTGTTTGTCTGCCTGTCTGTCTACTGATATCTATTTGTCCGTCAGTCTGTCTACTGGTATCTGCCTGTCTGTCTGTCTGTTAGTATGTTTTTGTCTGCCTGCCTGTCTATTGGTATCTGTCTGCCTGGCGTCTACTGGTGTCTGTCTGTCTGCCTGTCTGTTTATCTGTCTGTCTGTATCTTTGCCTGCTTATTTCTGTCCGTTTTCCGATGTAGCAAGTTTGGACAGTGCGTTTGTTATTTGTCTCTCACTGCTTTTTATCTGTCTGTCTGTCTGATATTCTGTTGTTGATCGAGGAGAATTTTACACAGCCGAAAACGATGACGCAAGATTTGGCCAGTGAGGTGTGCCTGTCTGTTTGTATATCTCCCATCGTTTCTTTGTCTATATTTCTGTGTTAATGTTTATATCCTCCTGCCTATCGATTTGTCCGCCGATGCAACAAGATTGAAAATTGAGTTAATTGCACAGTGTCAAGTATGGAATTATTTTTGGCAAAGCCTGCCTTAATTTGTTTATGTACAGTTATAAATGATTGAATTTAATCTCTCTCTCTCTCTCTCTCTCTCTCTCTCTCTCTCTCTCTCTCTCTCTCTCTCTCTCTCTCTCAAGTTTACTAAAGACCCAGTTAAACAACAGCTTAAAAAAGAAATTACCTCCATACATTAAGCCTCTAATTCTTAATATACGCTTATCCATTAAAAGAAAAATAAAATAAAAAATTCTTAGCCAGTTTTATTAACATATTCGTACACTCTTGATTATGTTTACTAAAATTATTCTAAGTTGTTGACTGCTAAGAAAATCTCTGTAAGGTAGGAGACGTGTGTGTGTGTGTGTGTGTGTGTGTGTGTGTGTGTGTGTGTGTGTGTGTGTGTGGGTGTCCGTCTTTTTATTATACCAAACATAATCCTTTCCCTTCCACATTGAGCACTCCTATATTGCATTCTATACCACAGGCCCTCCCAAGGGAGGAAGCACACCATTCGCGAGCCGATACATATCTAGCGCGGCGCAAAATATGACCTTGACCTACTTTCACCAGTTTCGAAATGGTAGGAGATTTTCATCCCTACTACACACCTGTAAAGTTTTATGACGGTATCTTGAGCGGTTGCAAAGTTATCATGGTAACAGACTTGCACTAATTTCTAACTCCTGATCGATTTTTTTTTTTTTTTCCATACTACACACCTGTAAAATTTTGTGATGTTATCTTGAGCGGTTGCGATGTTTTCCTGCTAACACACCCACACCCACACACACACACACACACACACACACACACACACACACACACACACAAACTGAAAACAATACCAAGCTTCGCCATCGCGGCTGCTAACCAGGTTCGCAACTGCGGCTGGTAATAATCAGATCAGGACAAGAATATAATGGCATTCTTTATTACACTTGACCATATAATTATGTCATACCTCACCACAGCACTGTTTAGACTTACCTGTGCTGTCCTTGGCTGTGTCCACTTGGTAGCGCATTTAGGGACCTGCATGTAACTTTCACTGTTGTGGGTCGTGTTTGGGGTAACTTGAGACCTAGATGATATTATTGCTTTATAAACGTTGTGCAGTTGACAGGTATGAAGCATTATCATAGTATTTTTATTATTATTATATATTATTATTATTACCAGCCGCGATAGCGAATCTGGTAGATATTGTTTTCAATTTGTCTGTCTGTCTGTTTGTTAGCACGATAAATTCGCAGTCGCTCAAGGTATCATCACAAAATATATTACAGTTGTGTAGTATGGGAAAAAATCGACCAGGAGTTAGAAATCGGTGAAAGTAGGTCAAGGTATGTGTGTCTGTTACCACGATAACGTCGCAATCGCTCAAGATATCATTACAAAGTTTTAACAGGTGTGTGGTAGGGATGAAAATCTCCTACGAGTTCGAAATTGGTGAAAGTAAGTCAAGGTCAAGGTCATATTCCGAGCCGCGCTATATAGGTATCGGCTCGCACTGGTGTGATTCCCTCCTTGGAGTGGGCCTCTAATGGTTATTATTACTATTATTATTATTATTATTATCATCATCATCATCATCATCATCATCATCATCATCATCATCTCCTCCTCCTCCTCCTCCTCCTCCTCCTCCTCTTCTTCTTCTTCTTTTCTTCTTGTCCTTCTTTCTTTCTTGTTCTTACTCCTCTTTTTTCTCCTTCTGTTTCTTCTTCTTCTTTTTCTTCTTAATCTTCTTCTTAATCTTCTTCTTCTTAATCTTCTTCTTCTTCTTCTTCTTAATCTTCTTCTTCTTCTTCTTAATCTTCTTGTTCTTCTTAATCTTCTTGTTCTTCTTAATCTTCTTCTTCTTCTTCTTCTTAATCTTCTTAATCATCTTCTTCTTAATCTTCTTCTTCTTCTTCTTCTTCTTCTTCTTCTTCTTAATCTTCTTAATCATCATCTTCTTAATCTTCTTCTTCTTAATCTTCATCGTCTTAATCTTCTTCTTCTTCTTCTTCTTCTTAATCTTCTTCTTCTTCATCTTAATCTTCTTCTTCTTCTTTTTAATCATCTTCTTCTTGTTTTTAATCATCATCATCTTCTTTTTAATCATCATCTTCTTCTTTTTAATCATCTTCTTCTTAATCTTCTTCTTCTTCTTAATCTTCTTCTTCTTCTTCTTCTTAATCTTCTTCTTCTTAATCTTCTTCTTCTTCTTCTTCTTCTTCTTCTTAATCTTCTTCTTCTTCTTCTTCTTCTTAATCTTCTTCTTCTTCTTTTTAATCATCTTCTTCTTCTTTTTAATCATCTTCTTCTTCTTTTTAATCATCTTCTTCTTCTTTTTAATCATCTTCTTCTTCTTTTTCATCTTCTTCTTCTTTTTCTTAATCTTCTTCTTCTTTTTCTTAATCTTCTTCTTCTTTTTCTTAATCTTCTTCTTCTTAATCATCTTCTTCTTCGTAATCATCTTCTTCTTCTTCTTAATCATCTTCTTCTTCTTCTTCTTAATCATCTTCTTCTTCTTAATCTTCTTCTTCTTCTTCTTCTTCTTAATCTTCTTCTTCTTCTTTTTAATCATCTTCTTCTTCTTTTTAATCATCTTCTTCTTCTTTTTAATCATCTTCTTCTTCTTTTTAATCATCTTCTTCTTCTTTTTCATCTTCTTCTTTTTCTTAATCTTCTTCTTAATCTTCTTCTTCTTCTTAATCATCTTCTTCTTCGTAATCATCTTCTTCTTCTTCGTAATCATCTTCTTCTTCTTCTTCTTAATCATCTTCTTCTTCTTCTTCTTAATCATCTTCTTCTTCTTAATCATCTTCTTCTTAATCATCATCTTCTTCTTCTTCTTCTTCTTCTTAATCCTCTTCTTCTTCTTTTTCTTCTTCTTCTTCTTAATCTTCTTCTTCTTCTTCTTAATCATCTTCTTCTTAAGCTTCTTCTTCTTAATCTTCTTCTTCTTCTTCTTAATCATCTTTTTCTTAATCTTCTTCTTCTTCTTAATCTTCTTCTTCTTCTTCTTCTTCTTCTTCTTCTTAATCTTCTTCTTCTTCTTCTTCTTCTTAATCTTCTTCTTCTTCTTCTTCTTAATCTTCTTCTTCTTCTTCTTCTTCTTAATCTTCTTCTTCTTCTTCTTCTTAATATTCTTCTTCTTCCTCTGCTTCTTCTTCTTCTTTATTTATTTATTTTTTATTTATTCTTCCTTTTCTTATTCACACCTAAGTATTCTTCAGTAGCACACCTAACCCACTCCATATGTTTATAATTAATCTAAACTAACCTGACCTAACTTGACCTTACCAAAATTTTCATCACGCAATTTATATAACCTAACCTATCAAGCTCTTATCTCTAACCAACAACCACAAAAATAGATAGACAGACAGATAGATAGATAGATAAGTAAATATACAGTGGGATTACGGATGTCACCTTTGCGTGGTCAGAATCTCTAGCAAAAATCGGATTTGAGGATTAGGTTCGTCTCTATGCAAAAAACAAAGAAAAACAAAACACAGAGTTTTGGTAACTGAGGTTTTGCAGTGACAGCCTCGTTTAAATCACTTTCGGAAGCTTTGGTAGTATTATCTTCTCTCTCTCTCTCTCTCTCTCTCTCTCTCTCTCTTTCTTCTGTGTCTATCTTTTTGTCATTTCCTTCGTTCCTTTCTCTGTCTGATACCTGTAACTATCTGTCTACATATCCATCCATCCATCTGTATGTCCAGCTGTCTGTCCAGCTGTCCGTCCTCCTTCATCCATCTGTCTGTCCAGCTGTCTGTCCTTCATCCATCTGTCTGTCCAGCTGTCTGTCCTCCTTCATCCATCTGTCTATCCAGCTGTCTGTCTTCCTTCATCCATCTGTCTATCCATCTGTCTGTCCTACTTCATCCTTCTGTCTATCCAGCTGTCTGTCCTACTATCCATCACAAACCTCCCTGACCTGTAGCCAGCTTAAAAAATACTTCCACATAACTAATCCTGGCTCACCTGCAGTCCTTCATTCCGTCCAAAATTCACTCATTTCACTACTCTCTCATTCTCATTTCATCATTTTTATTCATATTTCAGCATTTTAGTAATATCTCGTCGTGTATGCAGTTCCATTTCCACATATATTCCTTTTCTCATTTTAACGCTTAGTTTTCATTTCAGCGTATATTAATTCTAGTTTTAGTATATTCATAATTCTCTTTTTACGACTATATTTATTTTCAAATTTCGTGGTACTGGTGAGGGACGCGTACACGTGGTGGCACTGATGTAACTGGTTAGTGGCGCTGCCCGGTTATACAAGCATCCCTCAACTTTCTTCCTATGCCCAGAAAGGGGGATGGTGGGCTGCAGGAGAGGGGTAACTTCAATCTCCAATCCACTGGGTTCACATTTTGATGAACCTTGGGCTGCTGCTACTACTACTACTTCTACTACTACTACTACTACTACTACTACTACTACTACTACTACGGTACTGTTAACACTGTACCAACCACTACTACTACTACTACTACATTTTTCTTGGTTCAACCTAAGGCCTACCCTATAGCTGATGGAGACTTTATCGATCATATGATGCCATCTCTCTCTCTCTCTCTGTATATATATATAGACGCCTTAATCTCGTGAGGGGTGGCCACAGACAAATCGGTTCCATGTCTCCCTGTCCCCTGCCATTTGTCTGCCCTCTGACTCACACCCTATCTCTCACATATCCCTCCCCTCCATCCTTCCACCTCATCCTTGGGCCCGTATTCTTGTTGGTTAAGGATGCTCCCTAACACCTTTTCCCAAGCGATTAATTTTGCTTGTTACACGTTACACTCCTCATCTCTGTTACATAAATCCTTCGTATGTAGCCATATTTGCATAAATAACACACAAACGAAAAATAGCCACCTCTGTTACAAAAATAAATTGCTGACGAAGAGGTGTAAGGCTTCTCTATGAGAATGCAGGCCCTGGTCTTCCTCTCTTCCTCTTCCTCTATCTTTTCCTTAAAAATTATATAAATTACACTAGCCTAGCCTCGGGTTCTTACTCTTAGACCTTTTGAGTGAATTTCTTTCTTAAGCCCTTCAATCTAATGACTTGTTTTCTCTTTTCCTATTTCCTGGCAATTTTATCCGTCTTAGGGCTCGGCTAATGTAGTGAAAGGATCATTGAAGTCTGTATCTAGACTCCCCTAATTTGCAAGAACCCCCTAATTCAGAAGGTCCCCCCAAAATCTGAAGGTCCCTCCCCCAATTCGCAAGGCCCCTCCCCTAATTCGGAAGCCCCCACCCCCAAATTCGGAAGGTCCCCCCAAATTCGGAAGGTCCCCCCAAATTCGGAAGGTCCCCCCCAAATTCGGAAGGTCCCCTCTAATTCGTATGGTCCCCAAAATTCGGAAGGTCCCCCCAATTCGGAAGACCCCCAGTTTGGAAGGTCTTCCCCTAATTTGGAAGGTTCCTCCCAAGTCAGAAGGTCCCTTCCCCTAATTCGGAGAGTCTCTCCATTATCGTCGTCGTCGTCATAGTCATCACTGTCATCATCAACGTCACCATTGTCGTCGCCATCATCGTCACCGTCATCATCATTGTAATCATCACACACACACACACACACACACACACACACACACACACACACACACACACACACACACACACACACACACACACACACACACACACACACACACACACACACACACAGCACTTCCACTCTGACATACACCACACCCACTACACACATCCATTATTATACGTGTCACGGGGTTTTTGAAGAATATGGGGTATTAAAAAATATTATTCAATAATACTTGAGAACAGGACAATGAATTGACTCGTAAAAATCAAGCAGTGATTACTTTATGCCTGCTTACTTTGCCAATTCTCTAGGGACGAGAATTTATTTACTTTCTCAGCAGTACACAGCAGAAACTAATTACTCACAAATGCTGTTTATTAGTAATGCTAGCCTCACGAGAAAGTGACTTCACCCCTGACAATCAGTAACTAATGCTATGAATGATAAGCAGATTCTTGCTGGTGCATTAACTCCTGGTTGCACAACGGATTTTAAGCTTAATACAAAAGGACTGGCCTACTAAGGATTTCAGGGGCAGTGTCCAACTGTTTTTTTTAAATAACGTCTCAACAAAGCGTCGGACAAGGATTTAACTTTGGCAGTGCATGTTTGAGACCCCGACCTAATTTGTAAAACTATGCTTTTGTACCAAATGTGTATGATTAAGGCATTTATAAGAGTAAATGTAGGGTAAACTTAGCTAAAATCGTCAGAGGCATGTAGCGAGGCTAGCTTCGGTCACGATACAAGCCCTGCCCACAATTCGGAACGTGACGTCGGTGTGACGTAGTAGTAATCACCGACACAAGTGGCATTTCTATCTTTCTAACCCCCCCCCAACATACTGTACTCTCTCTCTCTCTCTCTCTCTCTCTCTCTCTCTCTCTCTCTCTCTCTCTCTCTCTCTCTCTCTCTCTCTCACACACACACACACACACACACACACACACACACACACACACACACACACACACACCGAAGTAATATATCACCCCTACTACAGATTCAGTATGGTCCTTATATGAGAAGAACGTTTGAGAAAAAATAGGTTTACTCGAAGGAAATTACTTATCATTTACGTGGACAATACGGCCATTGCTACATGCTCGGTGCATGTAACATAGAGCAGTGGTTTATTAAACTTGTTCATTGTTCAGAAGTGAATAAGTCATATTGACGTCACAATATGTGTAAGAGGGCGATGCATATACTATGTACTAATAGGGAGTCTGGAGGGATGTACAGTCACTCTAAAAATCAGCCGCAGCTCAGAAATATGAGTAACCCTGAGGCATTGAATCTGAAGCAGCTTACATAAAGACAGAACTGCCACTTGCGTCGGTGATTACTACTACGTCACACCGACGTCACGTTCCGAATTGTGGGCGGGGCTTGTATCGTGACCGAAGCTAGCCTCGCTACATGCCTCTGACGATTTTAGCTAAGTTTACCCTACATTTACTCTTATAAATGCCTTAATCATACACATTTGGTACAAAAGCATAATTTTACAAATTAGGTCAGGGTCTCAAACATGCACTGCCAAAGTTAAATCCTTGTCCGACGCTTTGTTGAGACGTTATTTAAAAAAAACAGTTGGACACTGCCCCTGAAATCCTTAGTAAGTACCAGTTATGAATAATGCAAAGCGTTTATGCAAACTAGGAGCTGCAACTAGAATAAGCTCAATGTGGAGAAATAAAACACGAGTTTACATTACATTAAGCTCAAGAGAAAGAACTGTTAAATTTATTGATTACAATGAAATAAATTTATGTTACTTGTTTCAAATGATTTCAAAATAAGGAGAACACATTCACTTGCTCACTCAAAAGCTAAACTTAAACCTAGGAAAAACGAAAAGAAATACTGGTCAGAGAATGGGCTAAGCGGAATGGACTGGGCGTCGTTGCTGAGGAAGGACACTGCCACACACGCTGAACCTCTCGCCGGCTCACACTAGGTGGGAATTCAGGAACTGGACAACGGTGGCACTGCTCCACACTGGGCCCAATCGAACCTGCTTCCAAAGTGCTCAAATCCTGACTAAATTCAAATTGTGAGAGAGAGGCGAGTGTCGGACTGCACTTGCTAATGGCTAGAAGTGAGCGAAACACGCCCATAACAAATCACTCAGCGGAGGTGCTAATGTCGCGCACAAAGACGATCACTTATGAAACAGTGAAAAATGTTCTGAAAACACTCACGATCGGGTGAATATGTGGCAGTTGACTGAGTGATACATACTGGGATTCTACTAGAATTTGCGGTTTTCCACCAAAGTTCAATGTCACGAGTTATTTAAATACTGAATTGCGCCAACTCGTGACATTATGCCCCATCAAAATGAATTTTTTTTTCTCAGGGGAAAAAAAAAAATTCATTATACATATAAATCCTAACTGTCACACAAGATTCACACTGTGGTGTGTGTGCTATCCTGCTACAGGAGAAAGTCACAGTTGCCAGTGAGCGAAAAAACCTTGTATTTACATTAATAGAAGCAAGCCTGAAGGAAAAACTCCTTGACGACGGTGAAAAATCCTGTACTCAGGTTAAACTGAGCGAAAAGTTTGCTACATTTACATTAACGACTAATTGTTATGTAGCGTGATGTATGTAATACACGGTGTGGTGTAACTGTGCCTACATGTAAAATCATGTAATACAAATCAATAGTAAATAATGACAACGAGGCAGAAGAAGAAGAGGCAGCAGCATGCGTCGGGGACGATCAGCTGAACTGCATGACAATGCTGCACCTGCCAGCTGCACCTGCAAAAACAATCAAGGTGGAGCATCAAAAGTGTCATTTCTCTCTCTCTGCCTAGCAATCAGTACTTATGTAGTTTACTGGTTAACCCCTTCTTTACCGACCCCTCCCCCAAATGTAAACATTATGTTTACCCCCCAAACCGACCTGATAGCTCCCCCTCCCGTAGTGTGAGGGGTAGTGTATATTTTTTGCCACGTCGAAACTATTCACTCTTTTTTTATTTGTTTGTATACTGATGATCACACAAACCCAGCATGATGTTGGTAATAAAAAAATATTATTAAATAAATCATTGTGGTATATAAGTTTACATATCTTATGCTAAAGTACTGTTACCCAGGTAACTGCTGTACAAACTGGCTTGAAAAAAATGTTCTGCACAGATGGATGGCTTATTTATTTACCTTGTAAGCTAAGCATGAAGTATGTGGACACACTTGATGGTGATGACGACCTTGACCCACTTGTTGCTGAGAGTGTAGCGTCACTAAGCTCGCTACTATTTTCCTCCTCCTTCCTCACTCACATCAATTTCGCTATCATTTTCAGGATCACAGTCATCTACTGACACATCAGACACTGCTGCATCATCATCTGATACATCTAAATAAGTATCCTCATGAGGAATAAACTCGTCACTATCGGAATTTGCCAGAGATGCCATGAGAGAAAAATATCCTGTACACCCTCTCTTGTGGTCAAGTGCGTGGTAACTGACTCTCTCAGGCAGGCCAAGGGGTGTAAATTTTGCCATATGTCAGCAGAAAATATAGTACGATATCTGTAGTAGAAATTATAAATAAAATAATGATTGGACTAAAAGAGGTTACATCACAGATGAGTGAGCAAGCCATTGGTGCCACTGCAACTCAGTCATGACATATCTTATGATGTCAGAATCCGTCAGAACTTCGTCACAGTCTTTGTCGTCAAAACACAGAGCTGTTCCTAACACGAGGTCCTCAGAAACAGCCTTACCGGGCTACCCTGAGGCCCATAAGCTGCCATTCATTAGAGGGTGTACCAGCATACCACAGTAGCAGTTCCGGTGTCTCACGGGTGTTTACTGGCGATGTACAGGGGTACATCAAAACACATTTTCGGTAAAGAAGGGATTAACGCTTATTAACCAGGAAACATGCCAGTTCTTGAATTTACAAATTTCTTAGAACAAGCAGTTTACTAGTTAACATTATTAACCAGGAAACGTGCCAGTTCTTGAATTCACAAATTTCTTAGAATAAGCAGTTTACTGGTTAACCTAACACTACACTTACGATTAATGACAGGAAGCTGAGAATCCCTACGCAATCTCGGGCAGGTCACATTTTAACACCCACCGTGGGTGTGAACACTCATGTGGATATTGTGCATTCTCCGGGAATCCTCAGAGAGGCCCACAGCTCGAGACGTTCCACAAGGTAATTCATACACAGCCTCGGACTGTTTCTGCGGGGTTCTCAAACTTCCCCCTTAACTTACGGTACATATGTATGTACAGGCCCTGGACACACTGTGTCCTATGGGGCCAACGGGCAAGACGTCAGGTCTACACCCACTTCATCACTGCACTGTCTCTCAACTGCTTCAGAGATTATGGGTGTGGGTTCAAACGGCACAGGAAGGACGTGTCCCTGCTTAGTGGTACGTGGACACACATTGCAGGAACACACAAAACTATCTATTTCTCGTCCCCTCCCTGGCCAGAAAAAGTCAGCTCGGATACGGCCGTGGGTTTTCCTTTTGCCCAGGTGACCTCCTGAGGCTGAACAATGACCCCATTCTAACACTGCTTGGCGGTACTTAGCGAGAACGACGAACTGCAATCGAACCTCACCCTCGGGTGTTCGTGACTCTCGGAAGAGCCATTCTTGTTTGCGAAGGAACTTGGCTTGACCTCCCTGTGAATACTTTATTACTCTACCTTTTCGTTTCTTCCGCACGGCAGCAAGTGTTGGGTCAGAGTGTTGTTCTCGAACAACAACTTGGCTACACATCAGATCTTGTGGCGATTCAATGGTCACTGGGGTGACACAGTTTGGAGCCTCAGCCATGGCTCGTGTTTCTGCAGCCGAAGTCTGAGTAGCATCATCTTCGGTGCAACTATGCTTGGCACCAGGAATATTGCCTATGATGAGGTCAAATAAAGGTTATGGCATGACGACTGCGACTGTCATACCAGTGTAAAATGGAGATGCCCCCTGGATACATGCCTCAGGGAACAATATCACTGATCCATCAATAAGGTTAGCTTGGATCTGTCGACCTGTGTACTGCTCAGACCGAACTAGACTCTGCTTGACAGAGCAACCTGAGGATCCATTGTCTCTCAGGACCTTCACAGGAATCCCTCCCACAAACCCTGGCTGAACAAGGAAGGCACTGTCACCTGTGGGAGGGCCTGTGGAGGAAGCAGCTAGCCACTGATTAAGCTGCTGAATAAATGATGCGGCAAACATTGTGCCCTGAGAATTTGATGCCTGAGGGGTCGTGCTCACCATCTGAGGAGCTGGAGCATTGACCTCCTGTGGCAGAGTGTTCACTGTCATTGTGGGACTAGAGAACTGTGGGGAAGTACCCATACTGGTAGGGACGACACCGCTGTGCTGCTGCTGAGGAACAAAGGCTGCGTTCGCCTCCTGCCTCCAATACACTGGGGCTGGTGCTGAAAAGGATAGTCCCGACGGTCGGTTGCGTGGCTCATACTGCTGCTGGTTAGGGTACCTGTTGTACCCTTCCACTCAGGCTTTTGAGTGTTTTGCCCCTGGTCCTTCCTCTGCGATTTTGGACCTTGGCCATTATTCTGAAAACGGCCCTGTTGCTGGGGTTCAGTCTGAGACGGTTTCCCAGATTTATCAGCTTTCCTGTTCCAGGTATGCTGCTTACGAGTTTGATACCCGTATGCAGTGAAGAATGCATCAGCCTTCTTCACCATTTGGCTGGCATCCCTTACCTGGCAGATCTTAAGCTGAGCCATAAGTTCAGTAGGCCATGACTTTTCTAGCTGCGTGCGTAGCATAAGGTCGATTATCCCCTCACGCATGGAAGGAGTTTCATCTTTCTCCATCCACTCATCTAAGTAAGCAGTAAGCCGGTCAAGAAACTGAACGGCAGTCTCTTTTTCCTGTAAATGCGCCCTCATGAACTGACTCTTGGCGTTGTCAGCTGTGAGACCGTACGCTTTGACGAGTGCAGCCTTCATCATCTCATATGTGAGATTGTCTCCACGAATTCTGTGGAGAATATCGAGGGCAGGGCCCTCAAACAGGCTAAGAAACTGAAGCCGCTTAGCTGCATCATCCAGCTGGTAAAGTTGAGCCATGTCTTCAAAACGAGCTATGTATGGCTCATTTCACTCGCCTTCCTTGTATGGGGGAAGCTTGATGTGTGGGGTCGCCACAACATGTGCAGGGAGAGCGCTCGTGGAGCTTGGGCTGGCTGCACCAGATGTGTCTGAAGCCAAATCTCGCTTGAGCTTCAACATTTCAAGTTCATGTTTTTCGCGTGCTTCTCGCTCGGCACGTTCGTGTTCTCGTTCTTCACGCCCATATTCACGTTCTCTCTCACGTTGTTCTAACTCGTGTTGACGTTCTCTCTCGCGTTGTTCTAACTCGAGTTCGCGTTGTTTTTGCTCGTGTTTGCGCTTTTTTTTGCGTTCCTCACGCTGAATTCGACACTCTTCACGAGCATCATTCTCGCGTTGCTGCTCGTAATTAAACCAAGAGAGGACATAGTCCTTTATTTTCTCGGGGTCTGTAAGCCCCATATCTTTAGCTTCCCGTACATAGACGTTAGTCATGATGCTAACTCAGTCTGGGTGAACTAAGGACTAAGTACTGACTGCTATTTTGCAAAGAAAGATGCCAATAATCAAGAATAAAGAATATAGGCACAGGTTAGTGGTGACCAGTTTTATATAGTTAAACTGGTAAAGAAAGAAAATTAAACAAACAAGTGACTGAAAACTATTATGTAAAATTAATAGAACTGAATCAATAATCACAAGTAAGATAGTGCCTATAGACTTTAATGATAAATACCTAAGTATGAGTGAGTGAGTATTATCTCGTGAATATCTTTAGAGCTAGGAGTTAATATCCTGGAATGAGGTCCCCAAATGTCACGGGGTTTTTGAAGAATATGCAGTATTAAAAAATATTATTCAATAATACTTGAGAACAGGACAATGAATTGACTTGTGAAAATCAAGCAATGATTACTTTATGCCGGCTTACTTCGCCAATTCTCTAAGGACGAGAATTTATTTACTTTCTCAGCAGTACACAGCAGAAACTAATTACTCACAAATGCTGTTTATTAGTACTGCTAGCCTCACGAGCAAGTGACTCCACCCCTGATAATCAATAACTATTGCTATGAATGATAAGCAGATTCTTGCTGGTGCATTAACTCCTGGTAGCGCAACGGATTTGAAGCTTAATACAAAAGGACTGGCCTAAGTACTAGTTATGAATAATGCAAAGCGTCTATGCAAACTAGGAGCTGCAACTAGAATAAGCTCAATGTGGAGAAATAAAACACGAGTTTACATTACATTAAGCTCAAGAGAAAGAACTGTTAAATTTATTGATTACAATGAAATAAATTTACGTTACATGTTTCAAATGATTTCAAAATAAGGAGAACACACTCGCTCACTCAAAAGCTAAACTTAAACCTAGGAAAAACGAAAAGAAATACTGGTCAGAGAATGGGCTAAGCGGAATGGACTGGGCGTCGTTGCTGAGGAAGGACACTGCCACACACGCTGAACCTCTCGCCGGCTCACACTAGGTGGGAATTCAGGAACTGGACAACGGCGGCACTGCTCCACACTGGGCCCAATTTAACCTGCTTCCAAAGTGCTCAAATCCTGACTAAATTCAAATTGTGAGAGAGAGGCGAGTGTCGGACTGCACTTGCTAATGGCTAGAAGTGAGCGAAACACGCCCCATAACAAATCACTCAGCGGAGGTGCTAATGTCGCGCACAAAGACGATCACTTATGAAACAGTGAAAAATGTTCTGAAAACACTCCCGATCGGGTGAATATGTGGCGGTTGACTGAGTGATACATACTGGGATTCCACTAGAATTTGCGGTTTCCCACCAAAGTTCAATGTCACGAGTTTATTTAAATACTGAATCGCGCCAACTCGTGACAATACGTACTTCACCAGTAGAAGGAAGGGTTATTTCTTCCAGTCACTCTCCCTCAGAATAGTTTTGATCTCATTTAATTTCATCACTACGACGATGTCCTCGTTTTATTCTTTTTGACTGCTGATATATATATATGTATTTTTTTTTAATTTCGGGAGATACTGATTAGGTTTTCCTGTTGGTTTTTCTTCCCCTTCCGCCACACCCCTGGCTCTTGGACCCTACCTCACTCCATCCTAGGATGGGGAAAGGGGTATATATGATGATGATGATGATGATGATGATGATGATACCCCTCTTTATTCCAGAAGTCCCGTGAATGTGTTCCTGAAATGCTTTAAAGTGCTTTTTTCCAAATCACGTATACTTAAACTATTTTGTTCCATTGGCTTTCCGTTGTTTCCGAAAGTAAGCGTGGCATTTAACAGCCTCGCCAACTCACTTTTTGTAGATAAATTCGTTCATTTAGTCCTCCGTGTCGAAGATCGCGGTAACATTTCCGGGTTACCATTTGTTTTCGTTCGGAGTATCGAGCGTGAAATGAAGCCATGCACCACAGAGTCTTTTTCTTCTTTTTTTGTTATTGCTTTCTCTCAAAATCTTTCCTTTATTTTCCCTCGTCTTTCTCTTCCACCCAATTCATCCACTTCCTTGCTGTGGATTCTTTAACGTAGGAACTTTGCCGCACCGAGGTGATCTATTACGACAGGTGGAAATGTTGGGTGGGAGACTGAGACAGGATAGAGCTTGACTTCTTTATTTCTCTAACGTTTAGGGCTGCACAGGATAGAGCTTGACTTCTTTATTTCTCTAACGTTTAGGGCTGCACAGGATAGAGCTTGACTTCTTTATTTTTAACGTTTTAGGCTACACAGGATAGAGCCTGACTTCTTTATTTCTCTTACGTTTCTGGCTACACAGGATAGAGCTTGACTTCTTCATTTCTCTAACGTTGCGGGCTACAGAACCTGGCTCTCTGAAGATGGGTTCTGGTTAGCCCGCAACGTTAGACTTCAGGCTCTAACCTCTCTCTCTCTCCTAGCCAACATTAACTGGTATGTTTATCTATTCCACCTTTCCTTTTCCCATCTTGGCCCTATCCTCCACTGCTGACCCTTTCCTTGCCTCGTTCCCCTGGCTATCCATTATTTCTAAGGGGTTTTTGCTCACTATTCCTCTAATGTAGTCTGCCCTGGTTCCAGCACTGCGGCCCTCTCAATTATTCTCTCTCTCTCTCTCTCTCTCTCTCTCTCTCTCTCTCTCTCTCTCAAATTTTTACTTCATTGAGAGAGAGAGACCTCTCTCTCTCTCTCTCTCTCTTTATATATATATATATATATATATATATATATATATATACCGTATGTAGGGTGTATATACTGTGTGTATATAGATAGACAGATAGATAGATAGACAGACAAATCGATAGATGGATATACAGAGAGTATGTTTATATGTACGGTACGTATACATATTATATACAGATACATGTAAATAAATGTATATATATCTGACCTATCTATCCATCTGTTTATTCCTATGTATGTATCTCTAGCTATGTTCACCAGTATCCGTGTGCCTCTTCGTTTCTCTCTCTGCCTCATCCATCTCACCCTCTCCCTTATGACGCGTCCCTACCTTGTTTGTTCATTTCTCTCCCTTCCCTTCCAATCTGCCTTAATCTGCCGGGTAAGTGAACCTGGCATAGCTTAAGCGAACCCTTGAGCACTCCCCTTAGTCGTCAGTACATCAGCGAACCCTTGAGCACTCCCCTTAGTCGTCAGTACATCAGCGAACCCTTGAGCACTCCCCTTAGTAGTCAGTACATCAGCGAACCCTTGAGCACTCCCCTTAGTAGTCAGTACATCAGCGAACCCTTGAGCACTCCCCTTGGTCGTCAGTACATTAGCGAACCCTTGAGCACTCCCCTTAGTCGTCAGTACATTAGCGAACCCTTGAGCACTCCCCTTGGTAGTCAGTACATTAGCGAACCCTTGAGCACTCCCCTTGGTAGTCAGTACATTAGCGAACCCTTGAGCACTCCCCTTAGTCGTCAGTACATCAGCGAACCCTTGAGCACTCCCCTTGGTAGTCAGTACATTAGCGAACCCTTGAGCACTCCCCTTGGTCGTCAGTACATTAGCGAACCCTTGAGTGGTTCCCCTAGCCGAGTCCTCCTTGTGAATAATATCACAGCCAGGAAGAGTATTTGATTCCCTTTCTGCCCAGTTGTTGTTCCTGTTGCTGTTGTGTTGATGGGATTGAGAATTTATAACAGTGTGGTGATGGTGTTATCTTTTATGACAGAAGACTTGTGTCTGTCTATCTCTGCCTGTTTGTCTGTCTGTCTGTCTGTCTATCCATCTGTATATCTATCTGTAGCTGTCTGTCTGTCTGTCAGTCCATTATCTTTCTGTCTGTCTGTGTGTCTGTCTGTCTGTCTGCCTGGCTGTTTCTGCCTATCTGTCTGCCTGTCTATCTAGCAGTCCGTCTATGAATATCTTTTTCTCTCCATTTATCTGTCTATCTATTTACCTGTCTCTCAAGCAGTCTGTCTGTGAATATCTTTTTCTCTCCCTCTATCTGTCTATCAGTCTATGAATATGTTTTTTCTTTCTCTCTACCTGTCTCCCTGTCTGTCTGTTAGTCAGTCTATCTGTCTATCAGTCTGTCTATGAATGTCATTTTCTCTTCCTCTGTCTAGCTGTCAATCTGTTTCTTTGTACATATAAATAACTTTTTCAGTCCTCCTTCCAGCCTATCTGCCTGTGTGTGTGTGTGTGTGTGTGTGTGTGTGTGTGTGTGTGTGTGTGTGTACAGAATTTATCATCCCACTGCCTCTACCTTATCAATTAGCGCATATCTTTCCTCTTATCGTATCAAAAAGCATCACCTATGAGCGGAGGAACATACCAAGCCCTTCTCCTTATCCTTGGCGATTTGGTTTTGGATATAACTGCTTAACATTACCTTTTGCGTTGCAGAGTATGGTGATGGCTGAAGGATTTATGTAGCACAGAATAGGACAGTAAGGACAGCAAAATAAATCGATTAAGAAAAGGTGTTAGGGAGCTTCGTTAACCGACGAGAATACACATACAGACCTAGGAATATAAGACGGTGGGGGAAAGAAAAATTGGTCGTGAAATATTAGTTATGCCTTTGCCCTACACTGTAAGTTAGACAATATCCGTACACACATACACACATATACTTGAGTTGACACCAATATATAAAGGAAAATAGTTGTATATGTGTGTCAGCGAGATAGCATGCGAAGAAAGCCAAGTGACCATACACACATACTCACACACAGATTTCTGGAACTTTCCAACCACAGTGTAACACACATGACACGACCCCTGTTTCACCAGAATTTAGGAAGCAGAGCTCAGAAGTAGACAGGCCGTAGAACCGGCAGGTAGTAGGGAGAAGAGCTTAGCAACATGGGAGAGAGAGAGAGAGAGAGAGAGAGAGAGAGGGAGGTAGCTAGCGGGACTCTATACTTCACTCGTGTGTGAGGGACTCACAAGACAAATAAAAATAGTCCCATACTATTCTTTACCTCTCCTGTCATTGCACGACAAAAGGGAACGAAGATTATCTACTTACAAAGCTACTCACGTATAACAACCGCTCGTCCACAAGTCTAATATATATATAACTAATCTACAAAACTTTCTACAAGTTTATACAAAGTCTTTTATGACATATATATGTATGTGGGAAAATCTGCTGATATACTTCGTCTGATAAAATTTTCGAGTTGCACAAAATGTTGACTTGTCAGTATCTTATTAGAAAATCGTGACCTTTGACCTTTGTTGTTGAAATTTGTTGCCATGTTCTTAGGTCACTTGTGCAGTGGGTCATTATTATTATTATTATTATTATTATTATTACCTTGATATCATCACCTTCATCATCACCATAACTGTCATCATCATCATCATCATCATCATCATCATCATCATCATCATCATCATCATCATCATCAGTCCACTACAAGTGGAAGGCATCTCCCCTCCTTCTCCCCTCTAATCAGATATCTACCTACAAAATTTAATGAATAAATTGAATAGCTTAACTGGGTCATTATTGAGGGGGGGCGGGGAGGGGAGGGGTGAAGGGAGGAATGAGGGGCAGAGAGGGTGAGGAGGGAGAGAGAGGTAAAATCCAATTCTCACCTGACTCTCTTAAGCCAGTCATTCTAGTGGCTTTTTAGATTCCCTAACACCTCTTCCCTACCGATTTATTTTGCTCATTTCACCTTAATAACCATTTGTACGTTACTG
>NC_137069.1:15972198-16019698 GCF_032717465.1 Coenobita brevimanus
GATAAAAAGGAATACAGAGAGTGCAATACCCTCGTCCCAGCAAATAGTCAAAGAGCAGACGATTTGACTTTCCCCCGTAGCCTTATATTTGTACCGATGCCTCACAAACTTGACTTACTTCTCTCTTGTCTCACCCTCAACTCTTTGGTTAGGTCAGGTCAGGTTATGTTGGGTTTGATTAGGGATATGTGGTGTAAACGCGACGCTGCTAAGAAAGTAGAACCCGCAACAGTGAAATGGTCCGGTGGTCTGAAAAATGGATCTGGTCTCCTCCCTCTATATGCTGGTCTACCCTCAGGACAGGACCAGTCACGATCGTCACATAAGAGAAAGTTTCCCATCTTTCGTTACAGTATTTTTTGTTACGTATATGAGAGATGGGTGTGAACTTGGGGGAGGGCAGTAAAATGGCTGTCAGGGCGACATGGAAGCGATATGTCTGTGGCCACCCTTTGCGGGACTAAGGCGTCTGATATTAAATAGATGGATAGATTTTTTGTTAGCATTGCAGTGTGAAAGCAGCATGACTTTATTGTGTTGTTGTTGAAGATAATTTGACTGAAACTGTCTGTCTTTAATCTGTTAATCCTATGGCGGTCCTTTTCACTGGGTGTCATTAATCCCATACCTTTTTTCTATGCCCAAAATTCTGGCCAAAGAATTTATTAGCTCGTTTCCTTAGGCCCAGCAGTCCTATGACCATGCACCTCCACATGTCACCACTTCGGCGCTAACACCAACCGTCCATATAGAATAAACGCTAGGGGTGTCTCAAGAGAGACAGTCCGAATGAGAGAGAGAGAGAGAGAGAGAGAGAATCCGTGAGAGAGTCCCTGATATAGAGCAAGCGAGAGAGCAAGAGAGGTGGTGAGGGAGACATTTTTTGGTCGGAAGAGTTACCTGTAGGACACTCGCAGCACAGGAGAGCAGGTGTCCCAATGTTACACCTCCGAGCCACACTATCTTTTGATACGGGGAACTTGATGTCCGTGTTTCTTTCCCCCGGCGGTCAAGTGGGTTACGGTGCCTTGCTGGGGTGAGGGGGAGTGTGGTGTGCATTTTTAATACTAGAGTCCTCATCGTTGTTGGTTAAGGAAGCTCCCTGACACCTTTTCCTAAGCGATTTAGTTTGTTACGCGTTACTACCCTGATCTGTGTTCCATTAATCCTTCCAGTATCCTGACATTCTAACACCTTTTCCTAAGCGATTTATTTTGTTTGTTACACGTTACTTTTTCTGTTTCATAATTCCTTTTGAAATCGTAGCACTCTAACACCTTTTCCTAAGCGATTTAGTTTGTTACACGTTACTGTCGTCTGTGATACATAAATCATTCCAATATCCTGACACCCTAACACCTTTCCCTGAGCGATTTATTTTTTATTACACATTACTCTCCTCTTCTGTGAGATATGAATTCTTCCAGTATCTCCATACTCTGCAGTAATAACCTTCAATTGGGATTTTAACCACCCATATCCAAAAACAAATCGCGAAGGAAGAGGTGCTAGGGACCTCTCCTGGTGGTCTAGTGGACTGCGGTGCCTGTCGGGGTGAAAAGGGAGTGTAGTTTGATTCGGAGTAGTATATCAGGAGTCTGGAGATTTCTTTACACATTTATCATAGCGACTTATTCTGGACAGTGCACTTTATTATTCTTCTGTATAATATTGACTCAAACTGGTAATAAAGCGGTATACATAACCACAAGAGAATATAAAGTGTCCTCTGCAAAATAAATAGGTAAGAAAAAGGTGTAACGGGGTGTCTTGTACCACTCAGAATAAGGGTGCGAATCTCAAAATAAGGAAGCATTAAAA
Organism: Coenobita brevimanus; assembly: GCF_032717465.1. Lineage (NCBI taxonomy): Eukaryota > Metazoa > Arthropoda > Malacostraca > Decapoda > Coenobitidae > Coenobita > Coenobita brevimanus. The sequence continues at coordinate 15,974,020 of NC_137069.1, forward strand.
TCCAGTAATTATGTTAGGATTTTGATCAACTCTGGGAAAATACAAATAATCTTGGTTAATTTGGTTGAAGATGTACATAACTTTTCATGTAATGCCTGCTGACGTTAGCTGATTTGATTGCTAAGGAAGTACCGCAGCAGTGATGATGACGATGATAATGATGATGATGATGATGATGATGATGATGGTGGTGGTATTACTACTACTTCTACTTCGCTGCTACTACTACTACTACTACTACTACTACTATTACTACTACTACTACTACTATTACTACTACTACTACTACTACTACTACTACTACTGTAGTCGCGGCGCACGACTCTGAGGTTGTCATTATCCTACCCTGGCAACATACCATTCAAATGTGCGTCCGATTTCTTATGATATTACACCCGAATCATATCATTAAGCACAAATATATTATACACGAATATTATTACACACTAACATATACACGAATCACATGCGTCTCATATTATGCACGAAATCAGACGCACTTCTGAATGGTAGGTTGCCAGGGCACGATAATAACAACCTCAGAGTCGCGCTCCGAGACTATTCTGCTGCTGCTACTACTTCTACTACTACTGCTACTATTACTACTACTACCACTACTACTACTACCGTACTACTACTACTACCGTACTACTACTACTACTACTAATAATAATAATAATAATATTAATAACAAATATAATAATAATAATAGTAACATCACTACCACCACCACCACCACGAACAACAACAACAGTAACAAACACATACATCCACAAAACACCTCCTTTCACAATTTACAAACTCTGTCCTTAATTCCACCTTAAGTCACACCTATTTCCTGACCCCAAGGGAACCCACCAGCGATGTTCTTCCTTACGAGGTGGACGGCACGTAACTCAGGCGACATTGACCCGGGGGATGGATGTACAGGGCAGATCAGGTCAACATGTATGTGGTGACCTGGGGGTACAGGGGGATGGGGAGTGACGGGATTTATTTTAGTGGGCCCTTTCCTGTTCCTCTCTCTCTCTCTCTCTCTCTCTCTGAACTATAAAAATATCTTATTCCCCTCTAGCAGCTAAAAAAAAAAAAAAACACCCCCCTTTGTCTGTCTGTCTGTCTGTCTGTCTGTCTGTCTGTCTCTGTCTGTCTGTCTGTCTGTCTGTCTGTCTGTCTGTCTCTCTCTCTCTCTCTCTCTCTCTCTCTCTCTCTGAACTATAAAAATATCTTACTCCCCTCTAGCAGCTACAAAAAAATCCACCCCAACCCCCCTCTGTCTGTCTGTCTGTCTGTCTGTCTCTCTCTCTCTCTCTCTCTCTCTCTCTCTCTCTCTCTCTCTCTCTCTCGCATCCTCAGCTGTCCTACTCATATGTCAGGGCACAGGTTCGATTCTTACCATATATCACTTCTGGCTCGCTTGTTTCCTTATTCCCCTACCTTGTCCTACTTTTTCCTGCTTCTTCCTGCTAGGTGGGACTTGAGAAGCAGGCAGTGTATTTGTCCCTGCTTGTCCTGCTTCTCCTGCTGGTTTTCTCCCGCCGAGTGATGAAGTTGACTCACGTTATATGAAATGAAATGAATTCGGTATTATGATGGTACGGTGGAATTTCTTGTTTAGTAGTGTGTTGGGACTTGTAAGTGAGGTATGTCTGTCTCTGTTTATCTGTCCACCTATCTGTCTGTCTCTATCTGTCTGTCTATCTTTCTATCAATCTATCTGTCTGTCTGTCTGTCTACCTATCTCTTTGTCTCACTGACTGTATATCTCTGTTTCTGTCTGTCTGTCTATTTGTCTGTCTGTCTGTGTCTACCTACCTATCTATCTGTCTCTATCTATCTATCTATCTATCTATCTATCTACCTATCTATCTTACCTACCTATACCTATCCATCTGTCTACCTACTTACCTACCTACCTAGTTATCTACCTACCTACCTACCTACCTACCTGTCTACAGCCAGACGCCTTAATGTCAGAGGGGCAGACCACGAATAACTCACTTCCATGTCACCCTGCCCTTGGCCATCTTTCCCCCGCCATCAGGCCGCCTTCCCTCCAACTCATACCACTTTCATTCATATACCCCTCCACCCCAAACCCCCACCTCATCCTCGACCTTCCCCTCCCCCTCTCCATAGCGGTAACACTTGCAGTAGGAGTAAAGATTGTAATGACAGTAATATAAGTAATAATAATAATAATAATAATAATAATAATAATAATAATAACAACAACTAACAAAAGCAACAGCAGCAAAAAAAAAAAAAAAGTAAAAAACTACTTGTCCAAAAATACTATTTCGAAGCCTAGACAACTTCGCCACTCTCTCTCTCTCTCTCTCTCTCTCTCTCTCTCTCTCTCTCTCTCTCTCTCTCTCTCTCTCTCTCTCTCTCTCTCTCTCTCTCTCTCTCTCTCTCTCTCTCTCTCATTTATTCTGACTTTGTGTTTATATTCGTCCTTTTGCAGCTTATTTCCTGTAGCTCGGTGACAAAGACAGGGCTGTGGCTCAAGACAGTCTCTAAAGCACTTCTTCGTGATTAGCACCATATTCAAGTGTTAATCCCTTGTTATGGTTCAACATTAAAGAGATGGCAATTTTACGCCTAATTAAAGTGAACGGAGTGTAGTAAATAAGAATCGAGGTGGTGACTGGCCCACTTGGTTTCTGCCTATGCAAGTACGAGTGTTCTGTCTTCAAAGAACAGAAATATCACAGCTGCCTCAGACTCTCATTCACCTTAAGTTGGCCCAGATTTGAGTCCCTTTGCTGCTTATTACACGTAACTTAGTGACAGAAAAAGACACTGCCGCGACTCTGCCTCCTTGCGGTAGCACTGCTTTGTGACTAGCACCATATTCTAGTGTTTTACCTCTTGCTACACCTCAACATTCAAGAGGAAGGGATGGCAATTTCAGGCCAAGTTAGAGTAAAAAATGTGTATTACTGTTCTTACTCTCCTCATCTACGGTGCTGGTAACACGTCAGTTATCAGTTCACGGTCACCCTTGGTCCAGGTCGTGGGTAATCAGTGCTGTTACGGTCAAGGCAGTATATTAGCCGTGTTTGATGCTGACCATCGTAGTGTTACCACAACTGTCTGGCTGTGTAGGTAGAATGAGTACCCAGGGGAGGTAACTGTGGTAACCTGGACGATGCAGTGGCCTTGTATCCCAGGATATTATGTGAATAACTCACCACAGGCTCCAAAGCCTATTTTAAAGAGAAGCACCGCAGCGAAGCACCTCATGGCGTCCGTTCTCACATTTACCTATTTATTATGTGCCAACAATCTCCTATTTCTGGTCGTTTGTATTTTTGGGAGAGGGGGCTCAACCCTCCAAGATTCACTGGGAGGGTCACGCTTCCCAAACATAGCATTACGGATGAGAGTCCATTGTACAACATGTACTAAGATATCAAAGCCGTATCTGCAGTCCTTTCACAGATTCTTAGAGTTTTAGATTTACTGAGGAGGGCTGACCACCCTAAAAATCATGGCTGGAAAATTGTATATAATGGAAGACCTTTGGAGTAACCAGCAAACTGAACACCAAAAAATATATATATATACAGTATAGACCGGTATATACAGTTTTTAATGATCAAAGGTACAACTGTTCTACACACTTCCCTAGAAAGCTAAAGTAAAATATTCATCCTCACTTGAACACGCTCCACACTTTCAAATATCGACGCCTATGATATATTTACATATTTATATGTCTTAAGGTGAAGATAAAAAATTGTGTGAATCAGTGAAGAGCTGTGATGAATAATAAACATAGGCTGTACAATTATACCCCATATAAAAAAGATTGTCAAGATAACCATAATATTTGTTTTCGAAATTTAAAAATATGCAGTATATTTCATGCAAGAGACCAGAATAATTATATATCTTTAGTATTATTTTTTAATTTTTGTGGGGCCTCTTATCTAACTAAAAAAGAAAGAAATAGAGATCAGCTTGAGACATTGAGTTTGTAAAGACAGACTAATAAAGACAGTAAAGACATCGTTCGGGTTCATTTCCGGCAAGGGGGTGTAAAGGAAATATTGATCGGAACTCTACTTCCTGGTGGTCAAGGGTTTCCGAACTGGATAAAGGGAATGACGACTACCAATCTGACCCCGAAGCCCCCTTGGGTGAAGAAGCCTGGTTATATTGATGCCAGGTTCTCTCTCTCTCTCTCTCTCTCTCTCTCTCTCTCTGCTTCGACTGCATTATTCTTCCCTCCTCCTCCTCCTCGTGTCTGTTCTTATCCCTCTCTCTTTGATCTGATATATTCTTGTCTCACTAATTCACTGACCGACTCCATTTCCTTCCTTAAAATTGGGTTTCTGTGTGTGTGTGTGTGTGTGTGTGTGTGTGTGTGTGTGTGTGTGTGTGTGTGTGTGTGTGTGTGTGTGTGTTTGTGTGATTTATTCCCCTTTACCTGCATACCTGTGTGTGACTGCTGGGGGTGAGGGGTGTGGGTGTGTGTGGGGGGTGTCGTTTGAGAGGGTGTAGGTGTACTGTAAATGTGGGTGTATCCCTTATCCCTATGTGGCGTTGGGTGTTTTTTAATCTGTTTTCGTCTAGTTACTATTACCACTTATCCCCAAGAAAATTAAGTCAGTCAGGTTGAGTGTTAAGGTAGGCAGCACTGTGTTAGGTGATAAGGCACTAGATTGCAAAGTAGGGTTAGGCAATGAACATATCATGAATTTGGCTCTCTGTTATCTTGTTTTATTTTTGCTTGGAAGGAACAATCTTACTGGCTTCTGGCCTTTGGTTCCTTCTTCCTTGCATTAAAAAAAAAAAAAAAAAAAAAAACAGGCGTGAAGGTTGATGATAGGCAGCAGCTATGCAGGTAAAGGAGATAGGCGGAGACTGCACTACACCAAGCAGAGGTAAACAAAAAGGCAGGTAGACCGATCAATACGCCAGGTAAAGACAGGTAGCCTAAAAGTTGGCAGATAGTCAGGTAGCGATATAGGATGGAGGTAGAAGCACACAGATGGTTAGGCAGCAATATAGGAGGCAGGTAGACAAGCAGGCAGAAACAGGTCCATGGTTAGGCAGCAATATAAGAGTCCAGCTGGAAGGCAGACAGGCGAGCAAACAGGTAAAAAGAGTAGATAATCAGCGAGCAAGATAAGAGGCAGGCAGGGAGATGCAGGTAGATTGTGAGGCAGAGGCAGCCACGTAGATGCAGGTACTGTAGATGGTAAGGCGGCATTATAGGAGGTAGGCAGGCAGGGAAGGTCTACGCCAGGCAGAGGGAAGTGAAGCGAAATCAATCTGGAGTATATTTCCAACGCCGACTTGCGATCAGTTAAGAGGGCGACGGATTGTGTCCGGCTGGCAGGCTTTGTCCGGCTTTGCCCCGCCTCCCTTCGGCTTGGTACCCCCCAGCCTGTACACCATAGCCACCTGTAGGGCTGCCGTACCGTTCCTGTCATACTGTACCGTTTGCCATGGTTTTATCTCTCTTTCTGCTATAATTTTGTTTTATTTCGATCCTGGCAATCTATTTTCACTATGGCTCTGTAGTCACACTGTACCGTTGTTGTTGTTTTGCTGTACCATATCTTAATTTTAAACCCACACAGCCGATCAAATGTCCCCCTGTAGGATTGTACCGTTCCTGCTACACTGTATCACGTTTTTCAAGATATTATCGTGCTCTTGATATCAGTCGTACCAGTCATGTTCCACTGGACCGTCTCAAGTGTACCGGTCTTGTTTTTCTGTACCCATTAACCCACACAGCCGGTACACCATATCCGCGTGTAAGGCTGCTATACCGTTCATGCTGCAGTGTACCGTGTTTTGCTCCACGGTACTTTTTTGATATAATGAGTGGATATTGCTTTGCTTGCTGTATTTTCTTATTTTGTCCTTCCTTTCAGTCGCACCAGATTTATTCCAGTGTATTGTGCTTATCCCCCTCATGATCCGGACATCTCTAGCATTCTATTCCAGCTAAGAGTGAGTCATAAGAGCCTGGGATGGTGAGGAGAGACGCGATATTACATCCGGCTGGCAGGCTTTGTCCGGCTTTCTGGTCCTTCCTTTGTCCTCCCTCGTCCCTCTCTCTCAGCTTGTTACTCTTTAGGACTGAGCCTTTTATCAACACTCTCAGACTTCTATAACTCACTCTCAGCTTAATAAAACCATCTCACAGTATCTAGAGCAGAATAATGGGTTACCGCGACACTATATCTCTTGTATTTTTGTTGTACTTAGTTCCTCTTTATTTCGACCAATTCAGTTTTGCATCGTGTACTGTTTTCGTCTTAGTGTACCATTTTTTGCTTTGCTTTTCTCTCTCTCTCTCTCTCTCTCTCTCTCTCTCTCTCTCTCTCTCTCTCTCTCTCACACACACACACACACACACACACACACACACACACACACACACACACACACACACACACACACACACACACACACACACACACACACACACACACACAAAAGAAATGAATTATACTAACTGAAGATTTTAATACAAATATAAATTCGAATACTCTAGATATAATAAGCCAAGAAAGCTGTTGGGACCAAAAGCTCCTGGATCTTGTGCAAAAGTTTTTCCTAACGTAACATGTAAGGGAAAGCACCAGAAAAAGAGGACTCGATGGACCCTCAATGCTAGATATCATATTTACTAGGCAAGAAAATCATATTGACAATTTAATATATCACCCTACATTCGGCAAAAGCGACCATGCAGTACTAAATTGCAACTTCAGGATTGCATATGACATAGATAATAGCAATGAAAGTTACAAAAAGAGCCTAAACTATAAAAAGGGAAAGTATCATGACCTAAAGAAGTACTTCTTAGAAATTGCTTAGGAAAAGGAGCTTAGAGGACAAGATTTCAATGCATTATATGAAAAATTCTGTGAACTTTATGAAACAGGAGTCCAGAAGTACATCCCACAGCACAAAGAAACTGAAAAGAAAATAAAGAAATGGTTCAATACAGAATGTAAAAAATCAAAAGAAAAAAGAGATTTGTTGTGGAATAGATACAGAAGACACAATAGTGAAAGGGCATATAATAATTACAAAGAGGCAAGAAACGATTATACAAGAATAAGGAGGGAAGCCAAAAAACAGTTTGAGGAGGATATCAAAAATAAAAGTAGTGATCAACCAAAGCTATTTTACAGCTACATCAGAAGCAAAACCAAAGTAAAAGATAAAATACAATCCATTACGGACGATGGAATCACCTGTACACAAGAGAAGGATATTTGTGAAGCACTAAACAAGAATTCCAATCAGTTTTTACAGAGGAAAAAAATTCTGAGAAGGATTATGTGGAACATGCATGCCCACACATACTACCCAGATATACAAACATCAGAAAAAGAAATACAGGAGGAGCTAAGTAAATTAGACAAAGGAAAAGCAAATGGTCCTGATGAAATTTCATGTTGGGTGCTATGTGAATGTGCAAAGGAGTTAAGTAAACCATTATTTTTAATTTTCAAGAAATCCTTAAGTCAAGGTAAACTACCTGATATTTGGAAGAAAGCAAACATTGTTTCCTTATTCAAGAAAGGGAATAGACAAAATCCACTTAACTACCGACCAGTATCACTGACCAGTGTTGTAAGCAAGGTATTAGAAAAGCTTATAAGGAAAGCTTGGGTAAATCATCTAGAAGAACACAATATGATAACAGAAAGACAGTTTGGTTTCAGAAAAGGAAAATCATGTGTTACTAATCTGTTGAGCTACTATGACAGTAACAAACACAGTACAGGAAAGAGAAGGATGGGTGGACAGTATCTATTTAGATTGCAAGAAAGCATTTGACACAGTACCACACCAAAGACTTTTATGGAAACTGTACCATCAAGGAGGAATTCGAGGCAAACTGTTTTGTTGGATGCAAAATTTTCTTATAAAAAGAGAAATGAGAACAGTACTAAGGGGAAACTACTCATCATGGAAATAAGTGACTAGTGGAGTACCACAGGGTTCAGTGCTGGCACCAATCATCTTTTTAGTGTATATAAATGATATAGACAGTAACACTGGAAATGAAAGCTATCTAAATATGTTTGCAGATGATGCAAAAATACAAAGGAGAATTACTAACACAGACTCCTGTGAAGAGCTACAATAAGAATTAAATAAACTTCATGAATGGAGTAATACATGGCAAATGGAATTCAATGTGGACAAGTGTCATGTAATCAAGTTTGGTAAAAGTGGAAAAAGACCTGATTGGGATTATATGTTAGGAAACAAAACCCTACACACATCAGAAAGAGAGAAGGACCTAGGTGTGATCGTCAATAACAGACTGTCTCCGGCTGACCACATCAGTGAGAAGGTACGGAACATGTATACACTGCTTGCCAATATGAGAATAGCGTTTACATACATAAATGAAGACATGCTAAGAAAGATAATAACATCATTCATCAGACCAACCCTGGAGTATGCATCAGTAGTCTGGAGTCCTCATCTCAAAAAACACATAGACAAGATTGAAAAAGTTCAAAGGTCCGCTACAAGATGGGTACCAAGTTTAAGGGATCTAAGCTATGAAGAAAGACTAAATAAACTGAATCTGCCAACATTACAGGAGAGAAGGAAATGAGGTGACATGATTATGCTATATAAATGCATATCAGGGAAGGAGAAAATAGACACAAATGATTACTTAACATATGGGGAAGCATCAGCAAGAGGACACTGCAAAAAACTGCATAAGAAGAGAGGTGATAAAGACGTAAGGAAATTTAGTTTCCCAAATAGAGCAATTGATTAGTGGAATTCACTGCCGAATGAAATAGTGTGTGCCAAAACAATTCACAAATTTAAGGATATGTACGATAAATATGGTTTAAGACATGGGACAGTACGAGCTTGACTCATTCCTGTAAAGACACACACACACACACACACACACACACACACACACACACACACACACACACACACACACACACACTGCTGTACCGTCCTTGTCTCATACAGCATGGTCCATATATATATATAAAACCCTCATCTTCCACTTCACAGGTGCTCTTGTGTGTTGTGGGGACGGCTTAGAGTTATCAATGTCTAGTTTATCTTAGTTATTCCCCTCTTACTCCCACGGCCACATCCACGCCCACACCAGCAGACTGAACCGTCTTAGCAACCCCTTTAGCCTAATTTCTAGTCCAGCGCTAGTTACGGACTACCTTCAGTTGCAACATTTTTATTGCAATATATATGTACTTGTTCCTTTAGCTTTCGACGCCTGTTTCTATAATGCTTTTCAGTTAGTCTGTCTTCCATATCATTCTGAACCTTTTTATAGTATTCCAAGTTATCGCTCGTAAGTTTATTTCTCGGTGGTTTTCGGAATTTTTCAACCAACTAGCGGACACTGAAATTATTATGCTCATTAGTGAACTTAAGCAATTATAAGTACTTTTTTCTTCTATAAATATCTGTCGCAAATGCTTTTTTCTTTTGTTTCGTAGCCACTTTGTAAGGAAGAGTTAGGGGGGCTTCTCCAGTTGCCGTCTTTGTATGTTACTTTATCAACGTTAAAATTATCCAACCAAACCCAACTTAGCCTAGTCTAATCCAGCCCAACCTAATTCAATCCAGTCCAATCCAATCTAATCCAGTCTAGTCAGGTCCAGTCCAGTCCAACTCAACCCAACCATCCCAACCCAACTCAGCTCAACCTAACCCAGCCCAACCCAATCCAACTCAACCTAACCCAACCCAACGCAACCCAACGCAACTCAACCCAGCCCAACCTAACTCAGCCCAGCCCAGCCAAACCCCGCTTTACCTAACCCAACCCAACGCAGCCAAACCCAGCCCAACCCAACCCAGCGCAGCCCAGCCCAGCCAAACCCCGCTTTACCTAACCCAACCCAACCAAACCAAACCAAACCAAACCGAACCAAACGCAGCCAAACCCAGCCCAACCCAACCCAGCTCAGCCCAGCCCAGCCAAACCCCCCTTTACCTATCCCAACCTAACCCAACCCAACCCAACCCAACCCAACCCAATCCAACTCAACCCAACCCAATCCAACTCAACCCAACCCAACCCAGCCCAGCCCAGCCCAGCCCAGGCCAACCCAGCCCAGCCCAGCCCAGTCCAGCCCAGTCCAGCCCAGCCCAGCCCAACCTAGTCCAACCTAGTCCAACCCAGCCCAGCCCAACCCAGCCCAACCCAGCCCAACCCAACCCAACCCAACCCAACCCAACCCAGCCCAACCCAAACCAGCCAAACCCCGCTTTACCTATCCCAACCTAACCCAACCTAACCCAACCCAACCCAATCCAACCCAACCCAGCCCAGCCCAGCCCAGCCCAGCACAGCACAGCACAGCCCAGCCCAGCCCAGCCCAGCCCAACCTAGTCCAACCCAGCCCAGCCCAGCCCAACCTAGTCCAACCCAGCCCAGCCCAGCCCAACCTAGTCCAACCCAGCCCAGCCCAGCCCAACCCAGCCCAGCCCAGCCCAGCCCAGCCCAGCCCAGCCTAGTCCAACCCAGCCCAACCCAACCCAGCCCAGCCCAACCCAACCCAACCCAACCCAGCCCAGCCAAGCCCAGCCCAGCCAAACTTCACTTTAGCTAACCCATGCTAACCCAACCCAACCCAACCAACCCAACCAACCCAACCCAACCCAACCCAGTCCAGCCCAGTCTAAGCCAAGCCAAGTCAGTCCAGTCCAAGCCAGTCCAACCTAACCAAACTTACCATTAAGGTGGAAGGGTTCACACGAAGGTAAGGGGTGGAAAATCCGCTCCCTCTCCTTTACCAAGTATATATTATACTTAATAGTGCCTTTCCGACGGATGTGTAAGTCAGTCCAGTCCAAGCCAGTCCAACCTAACCAAACTTACGATTAAGGTGGAAGGGTTCACACGAAGGTAAGGGGTGGAAAATCCGCTCCCTCTCCTTTACCAAGTATATATTATACTTAATAGTGCCTTTCCGACGGATGTGTGTGGAAGAGGAATTGCTTAAAACTGCTTAAATTAAATGGTGAATGTGTTAATTTCATTTGCCGTTCATTGGGTGTATTTCAGAAGTAATACCCATTTTTTTTTTTTTCTGTACCCCTAAAATCCACACACTCAGTACACCGTATTATTCACCTGTTTGGCTGTACCGTCGTATCATACTTTATCATTTTTTGTCGCGCAGTACCGTTCATCTCATACTGTACCATTCTCGTCCTGTAGTGTAGCTGTACCGTTCACGTTACACTGTTTAGACTTATTTCATGTCTGTTACACCTTACCATTTTACCCTACTGTACCGTTCTCGTTCCTTGTGGGCAGCTGTACCGTTTGTCACAGTACCGTTCATCCATACTGCACCGCTTGTTCAACTGTGTATTACTTAACTCTTTTCATGCTACTACTATTCCTCCTTCTCCTCCTCCTCCTCCTCCTCCTCCTCCTCCTCCTCCTCCTACTACTACTACTACTACTACTACTACTACTACATCCACTCAGCCAACACTCCACCTATTCCCCTGTAGGGCTGTACCGTTCACGTCAAACTGTACTGTTTTTGTCACATTGCATTGTTCTTGACACTACCCTTCTCATTTCAGTACACATTTTGTTCATCCGTTTACAATCCTACTGTTTTTGTTCCAGGAGCTGCGGTGGTCCGATGGTTTGCGTACTCGTCTGGTGATGCGTGAGCCCCGAGTCAAGGGTTCAAGCCCACACCACGGCGGACATTTAAGGTGGGTGCTGGTAGTATGTCCTTTCATTTTCTTGCTTCATTTCACAACCTGTCAGTTTTACCAATGAAGTACACAGACCCTTCACACACACACACACACACACACACACACACACACAAGATAGCCATTAGAACACTTCGACTTTCACATCCATCACTCTTCTTGCAGACTCCCTTTCCCAATTCGTACATCGCCAACTTGGAGGAAGGGTTGATTTTGGACATCACTCTTCCTGAAATAATGTGATACAATTATAGACACAGTGTTGTTCCTCTCTATATTATTTTTTCCTGTACAACTCGTTAGCTGTACCTTTCTTGTCTTGCTGTACCGTTCTTTATTTCGTGAAGCTTGTACCCCTCAGCCACTCGACCCTCCATAGCCACCTGTAATGCTGTACCGTATTTATCACTGTACCGTTTTTAGTAATGTACCGTTTATATTAGTGTACCGTTTTTACTACTATGCCGTTTATATTACTGTGCCGTTTTTATTATTGTACCGGTTTTTATTATTGTACCGTTTTATTACTGTATCGTTTTATCACTCCTTTTTATCACTGCACCGTTTTTATCATTGTACCTTTTTTTATTAATGTGCCGTTCTTATTACTGTACCGTTTTATTACTGTACCGTTATTATCACTGTACCGTTTTTATCACTGTACCGTTTTTATCATTGTACCGTTTTTATCACCATACCGTTTATATTACTGTACCGTTTTTATTACTGTACCGTTTTGTTACTGTACCGTTCTTATCACTGTACCATTTTTATTACTGTACCGTTTTTTCATCACCGTTCCGTTTTCATCACTGTACCGTTTTTACCACTGTACCCTTTTTGCTGTACAAAAGAGGTTAGCTGTATTTGTATTCCCCTCCTCATCAATTGAATATTTTTATTTATTTATTGTATTGTGTTATTGTTCTCGTGATGGTGGACTACATGATAGTTCTTCTGTAGAATCTCGGTTCCTTCTGGCGTCCTCCTGCCTACCACCCTCTGCCTCCCTCCTGCCTACCACCCTCTGTCTTCCTCCTGCCTGTCTCCCTCCCGCCTGGCACCTCTGTCTCCCTCCTGCCTACCACCTCTGCCTCCCTCCTGCCTCTTGCCTACCACCTCTGCCTCCCTCCTGTCTACCACCTCTGCCTCCCTCCTGCCTCCTGCCTACCACCTCTGCCTGGCTTCAGCTCAAGTTACCTTCAGTCACTTCATAATGCTTAACAGAGCCAAAGGCCTTCTGTTAACAGCGACATGTTCTGGAAAGACGAAATTTAATAACAGTTCTTTATGGCTGAACAGTCCAGGGGTGGTGTCTTTGAACTGACTAGCAACCAAGGAGACGCATAGTGTGTTTGAAAGAGTGTTTGGAAAGGGATATTTATCAAGGATGGTAATTTGCATTTGGCGTCATGTCTACAATTTTTTTTAGCTTAGTTAATGGCCAGGTGTAGTGACAGTGGAGGGCCCATTTGACTAGCAACCAAGGAGACGCATTTTTACCTAAGACTTATAGACAGACTGCTTTTAGCCACGGTGCCGCAGGAGGTCTCACCAAATTAAAAAAGAAAAAAAAAAATCCAGAAGGAGAACGAAGGATAAATGACCGCCTGAGAGAGAAGTGATCAACCCCTCTCATGGTTGAGGGTAACTTTAGGTATATTATTCCACTCTGGAGTGTTTTATTAAGCTGTAAACGGGGTGTGAACGAATACATAGCGGAAAAATCGAAATCATATGAAGCACCAATTAATTTAGATAGGGTTTTCATTGAGTTTCGTCAGTTGTCAATTTTCTTCAGCTTAGACGATTTCCTTCAGCTGAGTGGGTCATAGGAGCCTGGGAGTGTTAGTGATTTGTGTGGATCCGTCAGGTAATGGGTTCGATTCCGGGTTGGTGTGCATTTAAATAGGGTCAGACGAGATATGACGCTGTAAAAGATGATTGAGGTTTGTGTGTGTGTGTGTGTGTGTGTGTGTGTGTGTGTGTGTGAGAGAGAGAGAGAGAGAGAGAGAGTGTAAATGGGTGCCTACGATGTCACCACTTTGTCAGACACCTACTTGACAAGCAAACTACTCTCTCTCTCTCTCTCTCTCTCTCTCTCTCTCTCTCTGACACCAACACCTTTAGTTTAATTATCTCCATTGGGGCCACCGTGATAGAGGGATAATGTCGTAAGCCTGAGGAATGAACCAGCTGCCCGCTCCTCTCTCTCTCTCTCTCTCTCTCTCTCTCATAATTTTTACCCGTCGCCGCCCTGAGGGACTCGGGGACGAGTATTGTTTTCACTCGGTTTATCTGTCTGTGTGTTTGTCTGTCGGTCTGTTAACAACTTGACGCAAAAACTACTGGTGTAATTTTCGCCAAAATTACAGGAATGATGGGCTATGACCTGCTGATCAACTGGTTAAATTTTGGGCCAAATGGGGCCAAGGGCCAGGCTGTAGGGCCAAAAAATATAAAATGAAAAATTTATTTATTTATTTTTTTGCCATAACTCCATTCAAATTCTTCATATCCACATGAAACCAAAACCTAAAGGCGCATCTTTCAAGTCTGCATCCTATAACATGCCTCATTACATCAGGGGGGTCATTCCCAGTTAGCGGTAGAGGGGTCAGTATCAGGTAGGTTGGGCCCAAAATTTCAATTGGGCATAAAATCGTCAGTTTTCACCCGAATTACTCCAAATTTGATATGTGACATCCTTGACTAGATATCCTGTTGTGTTTATACGTCACCACTAAAATGACTGCCGTGGACGGGTTTGCTGTGCCTTCGCACCGCTTCTAGTTACTCTTTGCTACGTTTTTCTTATCTAGTTTCTTTTGTTTGTTTTTCTCCTTGTCTCTTCCTCGTCCTCTAACTCGTCCTCCTTTATTATTAAAACGTAATTTATTTTATTATTATTATTATTATTATTATTATTATTATTATTATTGCAGCTATTATTTATATTATTATAACTGCTGACTATTTTCCTTTTCCTCTTTCATCTTTCTCCTCCTCCTCGTCTTACTCAATCTTACACACACACACACACACACACACACACACACACACACACACACACACACACACACACACACACACAAAGCCTCTCTCTGTTTCTCTTCCTTCTCATATCTAATTAATGGCCAATTTTACCACCACCTCCTCCTCCTCCTCCTCCTCCTCCTCCTCTTCGTCATCATCATTACCCTCCTTCTCTTCTTCCTCTTCCTCCTCCTCTTCCTTCTGTCCTCCTCCTTTCTCTAGCACATCAAGTACTCTTCTTTCTCACCCTGTCCTTCCTCCTCCTCTCCCTGTTTTTCTTCCGCCATCATCTCTTCACTTAAAGTATACTCTTCTCCTCCTCACCCGTTTCCTACCTGACCGTCTCCTCCTCCTCCTCCTCCTCCTCCTCCTCCTCCTCCACCTCCTTTTCTTACTCCTTCTTTATCCATTCCAGACTTTCGCTGATTTTTATACCTTCGTCTCTCTCTCTCTCTCTCTCTCTCTCTCTCTCTCTCTCTCTCTCTCTCTCTCTCTCTCTCTCTCTCTCTCTCTCTCTCTCTCTCTCTCATGTATATCCCAGTTCAGCATCACATCCCTCTCCCAGTCGCCCTGTCTCTAATTGCCTCTTTCATCCTCATTCTCTTACCCTCTCTTTCTCTCCTTTCTCCTACTCTCTCTCTTCTTCTCCTGCTCTCCTCTCTGCTTCTCTGCTTCATCTCCAATATTCTTCCCTCCTCCTCCTCGTGTCTCTTCTTGTCTGTCTGTGATCTGATAAATTTCTGTCTCTCTTTAATTCACTGACCGACTCCATTTCCTTCATTAAAATTGGGTTTTGTGAGTGTTTATTTTGTGTGTGTGTGTGTGTGTGTGTGTGTGTGTGTGTGTGTGTGTGTGTGTGTGTGTGTGTGTGTAGGAAATAGGCTTGCTTTAGAAGGTTGGTATAATATTAAACTCCCAATCCATTGTGTACAGACAGAACTGAGCATTTTTGGCCAGTGAAGTATCTATCTGTTTCTATGTATCTATCTCTGCCTTTGTTATATCCATCTGTAAACCTTTATATCTATCTGTCTACCTTTGTTATATCTATCTCCCTACATTTAATTGACTCTTTACTCTTTGATAAAACAATAGAGCCTGCAAGATTTGTCCCTCTCAAGAAGTGAAAAAATAAAGACAAATTAAAAGCACGTTCACCTGGAGATACCTGGACACACTGCAATTACAAGACAGGAGGTCATAGGCAGAGGGAAAGACAGGCAGATTATGAAGTTCCAGAGTTGACTGATTGTATACTGGACATGAAAAACTGGATGTAGTGTACCTGTCAGGTCTTGCATGAGATGGCTGGACAGGAATGTTGTGAGAGTGTGTGGTTAAACGGGTGCTGCATGCCCGCCGTAATGGGAAAGGGACAGTCTGAGAGTTCAAGGTTTACCAAAGTATTAGAGAGAGAGAGAGAGAGAGAGAGAGACAGACAGACAGACAGACAGACAGACAGACAGACAGACAGACGGACACAGACAAACAGACAGAGAATGCTAGTATGAGAGACAGGCAGGAAATCGAGATACAGAGTCAGAATTTGCTTACAGTTGTTCTCATCAACACAAGAGCATAGAAGGTCATTCAGCGTGTCAGTCAGATTGAAGCATGACACCTTTGACACGCTAGATCCGTGTTAATTAAGAGGCTGCAGAGTGAGTGTGTGAGGTGCGATGATACGTGACTTGGAGGGGGAGGTGGAGGGGGGGTAGTGTTGTGAATAGGCCTGGGAATTATAGAGGAAGGGGGCAAGGTAGGGAAATACAGACCTGATTTGCTTCCCTGGACATCGTGACCATATTATACCTTTGTGTGGGTGGTGCAGTAACGTGTATTAAGCAAAATAAATTGTTAAGGAGAAGGCGTTAGGGAGCCTCCTTAATCGACGAGAATACGGCTTTTGGTCTGGGAAGTGTGTGTGTGTGTGTGTGTGTGTGTGTGTGTGTGTGTGTGTGTGTGTGTCACTGCTTATCACTGTAGTTGGACATATTTGAGAAGGAATGGACAGAGTTACATGGTGGTCTACATAACAAGCAGCAGCATCGCAGAGGAGACAGCAGGGTACATGGGTTTTTGTGGGAATGTAGACTCCTTTCACACGTCAGCGAGCGAATTAGCCACAGCCTGTACAATTAGCCAAAAAAGTGTCGTCATCTTACCCCACCGATCATTCTGAAACCTGGACGAAGCACTGTGGTATATGGAGCGTCCTGTGATTATAAGTGCAGATATTACCCTTGGTCATTAGTGGGACTCAAAATGGCACAAACGTTCACCTTCTGGCTGCTGTGTTTTATAAGGGCACCAGGTTAATGGATTCAGGTGTGTCAAGCAGAACTCGATCATTTTCACCTCCATCGTATGTCAGGTGTGCCATAGTTATTTGTTTGACTGTACGTGGGAGTCTTAGGGAGAAGGACTGGCTGGAGGTAAAGCTAAAAGGTCAAGACAATGGAAATCTTACCTTGAGACACCTGGCCCCCAAGACGCTCCTGATATGATTGTCTTGAGGTAGTAATAATGTAACTAACTCGCCTGTCAACATGCGATAAGGAGAGGACTTAGGGACCTTTGTATATCCGGGAAATTCCACCGCCCTGTTATACTAGTGCCACCACGTGAAGGCGCCCCTCTCTAGCACCAGGAAATATATCTAAAAATAAAAGATAAAATCGTCTGGAATTAGTAGACATGAGATTGAATTGTCAAACAGCAGGTTACGTACACACACACACACACACACACACACACACACACAATTTAGTCAAGCAACAGGTTACATACTCACACACACACACAGTTACATCAAACAGCAAGTTACACACACACACACACACACACACACACACACACACACACACACACACACACACACACACACACACACACACACACACACACACACACAATTTAGTCAAGCAACAGGTTACATACTCACACACACACACAGTTACATCAAACAGCAAGTTACACACACACACACACACACACACACACACACACACACACACACACACACACACACACAATTTCTTCAAGCAGCAGGTTACATACACACACTCACAATTACATCAAACAGCAGGTTACACACACACACACACACAGGAATCAAAGTTCACACACAGACGTCCCCTTTCTCTGGCTATGTAGATATATTTGCTCTGTTAACATGTACACCGACTTCAAAGGAATTCCTGAAATGCGTCTGTATGAGAGAGAGAGAGGGAGAGAGAAAGAGAGAGAGAGAGAGAGAGAGAGAGAGAGAGAGAGAGAGGGGGGGGGAGTGATATAATGGAAGGGAAGGACTGAGGAGGGAGGAGGTAGTACAGGGACTGGAGGAAGAAGAGAGAGGTACGGAAGGGAAATGAGGAGAGAGGGGAAGGAGGAGAGAGGACGTGTGGAGGAAAAGGGAATCACATGAGAGAGAGAGAGAGAGAGAGAGAGAGAGAGAGAGAGAGAGAGAGGGAGAGAGAGCACTCACTTGGGGAATGTAGTCTTGTATAATATTCACCACTTTATTCTGACGTCCAGAAAAAAACGTCGGATCGCTTTAGTGTAAAAAATATCAGTTAGTAATATTAGGTAAAATTTATTATATGGACGCCGGGTGGTGTAGTGGGTTCAGAGGGCTCAAAGAAGGTATGTATGGCGAAAGAAGAGAGAGGAAGGGGAGAGATGGGGAGGGGAGGGGGATAATGGAGAGGGTGGGTGGAAGAGAGAGGGGATAATTGAAGGAAAGTGGATTGGAGAGAGAGAGAGAGAGAGAGAGAGAGGGGTGATATAGGGAGCAAAAAAAAGAACAGAAAAGGATTTTAATGGGTAGTTCTGAAAATAAATCGGTAAGGAAGAGGTGCTAGGGAGACTCCTTACCCGACGAAAATACAAGCACAGGAGAGCGCCCTCATATTGAAGGGGTTAATGAACTCTATCTATCCCTTCTAGATTGAAACACATCAACGCTAATTATGACTGTTTCATAGTAACGAGGAGGAGGAGGAGAAGGAGGAGGAGCAGGAGGTGGAGGTGGAGAAGGTTTAGGAGGAAGAAGAAGTTGATGAAGATGAAGAAGAGGCGTGAGTCATGTAAAACAGTTGGTGTTGTGTGTGTGTGTGTGTGTGTGTGTGTGTGTGTGTGTGTGTGTGTGTGTCTAGTCTTCAGTTTCTTCCCACAGAATATGGCTATCCTATACTCTTCTTACATCAACTTGGCCTAAAATTACCACCTCCCTATCTTGAATGCTGAGCTGTAACAATAATTCTGGGCCAAGTTAGTGTAAGAAGAGTATAGGTGGGTCGTAGTCTGGGGGAGGACACTACAGACTCCTATCACACACACACACACACACACACACACACACACACACACACACACACGTACGCACGCACGCACGCACGCACGCACGCACGCGCGCAAACATCAAACACACTCCCTTTAGGGCACTCGTTGGAAACATTAACATATGTTGGCCGCGCGTTATTTTTAAGTCCTGACTGTGTGTGTGTGTGTGTGTGTGTGTGTGTGTGTGTGTGTGTGTGTGTGGACATTTGATGGCGAGTATTGCTTGTGTTTGTGGGGGGGGTGTATTGCTTGTGTGTGTATGTGTGTGTGTGTGGTGTGTGTGTGTGTGTGTGTGTGTGTGTGTGTGTGTGTGTGTGTGTGTGTGTGTGTGTGTGTGTGTGTCTGTATGTATGGGTGTGTATTGCTTGTGTATATGTGTGCATGCGTGTGTGTGTGTGTGTGTGTGTGTGTGTGTGTGTGTGTCCGTAGCCCATCACTGCCTCTAGCAAAATCAGTATATTTTCCTCACTATAATCGAGTGAGTGGATGGTGAGTGCCCCCACCTACCACATAATTATATAGTCATCCATTAACATCCACGGGGAATAACACTAACGAACTCATTAACAAACCAAATCCTTCACATGAAAAAAAAAATGAACAAAACTCTCAGAAACACGAGAAAGGGGCCATTTACACAACGACAAGTGACCCTTGTGTTTAGAAACTGATAATGTGTAAGTGAAGGAAGATGTTGTGTGTGTGGGGGGGGGGGAGTGGAGAGAGAATGAGAAAGGGAAAGAGAAAGAGAAAGAGAGAGAGAGAGGGAGGAGGGGGGAGTGGAGAGAGAAATAAATTGTAGACAGGTGTACAAACAGATAGATAGAAAGATAGATAGACACAGACAGATACCTAGACACTTATAGATAGACAGGCAGACAGATAGATGAATAGATCGATAGACAGACAGACAGCAGAGGGGAGCAAAATTAGTCAAGAATGAAGAGCAGGGAGGGAAAAATGAAGTGTCTGAGAGAGGAGATGGACGACTTGAGAGAGAGAGAGAGAGAGTAGTTGTTGTTGTTGTTGTTCGTGTCATGGCCCCAGGCTAATGTGGAAAGTGTACCCGGTGGACTGCAGGCTGAATTTACCCTCTTATGCATTCAACTTTTCTCTTTTTGGAGGATTTGATTGAAATTGGGAGAAATTGGGTGGAAATTGGTTGCAAATTGGGTGGAAGTTGGTTGGATATTGGGTGGATATTGGATTGCAATTGGGTGAAATTGGGTAGCAATTAGGTGGACATTGAGTGGAAACTGAGGTGTTTGTATAGCTAGGCAGTGGATCCCTCTGTTTATATTGGTTTCACCACGTGAAGGCGTCTCTCTCCAATATCAAGAGGAGAAGGTGAAAATGAGAAATAAGACGACAGAAGAGGTGGAGGAAAAAAAAAGAAAAAATGAGAGAAAGTAAGAGAGAGGGAAGGTGAGAAACTGGGGAGAGGAGAAAGAAAGGAGGGGAGAAGGGGAGAGGAGAGGTAAAGATGGGGGAAGGAAGGAGACCCTACGGGAGGTGAGAGTAGGGTGTAAAACTGAGAGAAGAGAGGAGGAGAAAAAGGAGAAGAAAGGAGGAAAGAGGAGGTGGAAAGAAAGAGAGGAGAGGAGCAAGAGCAAGGGGAGGAAGGAGGAAGGAATTAGGAGGGAAGAAATGAGGGAGGAGTAGCAGCAGAGTTGATAAGATTGGGGAGGGATATTGAGAGGAGGAAAGAGGAAAGAGGGAGAAAGAAGGGAGGGGAAGAAGAGGAGAGGGGAGAGGGAAGTGATAAAGGGTAAAAAGGAGGGGAGGAGGAGGAGGGAAGGGAAGGAGAACAAGAGAGGGGAGGGAAGGGAAGCTGGAGGAAACAGAGGAGGGAGAAGGAGGAAGGAGGGAGGAAATGATGAACAGCAGGAGAGAGAGAGAGAGAGAGAGAGAGAGAGAGAGAGAGAGAGAGGAGAGTGTATTGGTGGTAAAGAGAGCCGTCAATCTCTATCAGGGAGGAGGAACAATGGATCTTTGCCACACCCTGGGAGAAAAGTGAGAGAAAAGTGGGAGAGTGGGAGGGAGAGAGAGAGGGTCGTGTGTGTGTGTGAACGGCTGAGAGAGGAGAAAGGGAGGGAGGGAGGGAAACGGGAGAAATAGAAGGAAAAGAGAGAGAGAGAGAGAGAGAGAGAGAGAGAGAGAGAGAGAGAGAGAGAGAGATTTGTATGGAAAGGAATCAGGGAGAGAATGAGGGAGGGACAGAACAGGAGAAATAGAAAAAAAAATGAGAGAGAGAGAGAGAGAGAGAGAGAGAGAGAGACAGAGACAGAGACAGAGAGAAGCAGAGAAGAGCTATCAATGGAAATCGGACTGAGATGTAAATGAGCATAAGAGGATAAAGATTGTTGGGAAAGAGATTGGAAATGTATAGAGAGGGAGGCAACGAACCGTGAATGGAGGGAAGGAGGAAAGGTAGGAGGGAGGGAGAGAAGGAGGAGGGATTGGGGGTGGAGGAGGGAAGGAAAAGAAGAGAGAAGGAGGGAAGAACGGAAATGGGAGGGAACTGGGAATATATGTGGAGAGGGAGAGGTATGTTTGGCAAGGAGAGAGGGAGAGGAAGATTGATGATAAAGATTATGATGAAGAGAGGAGAAGGAAGTGTGGAGAGATGAATGGAATGATGAGAGTAGAGAGGAGAGAAGGAGAAGAGAAGTGGAGAGATGGAGAGGGAAAGAGAAAGACATGTGAATAGAAGGTTGAGGAGGAAAAAGTACAGGTGTGATTGGAAGGAAAAGGAGAACGAAAAGAGAGGTGGAGATGGAAGAGAGGAAGAAGAGAGAAGAGTGAGGAAGAGAAGAGAAGAGAAGATATATGAAAGAGAGAAACAAGGAACTGAATAGGAAAAGGAGAAGGATTGTTTTAAACCTTGAAAAAAAAAAGAGTAAAAAGATATAAAAAGAGGAACTAGAATTAGTGAGAGAGAGAGAGAGAGAGAGAGAGAGAGAGAGAGAGAGAGAGAGAGAGAGAGAGGAGGGGAGCCAAATTAAGCCGAACTGAAGAGGAGGAGGGGAGAAAGGAAGCCACGGAAAGAGACGATGGACAGTAAGAGAGAGAGAGAGAGAGAGAGAGAGAGAGAGAGAGAGAAATTGTGGTCTCCTTTTTTTAAACCCCTTCAGTACGATTACGGATTTATATATTTTTAGTTAAAAACACAGACATTCTCATTTCTGTTCTGTTAGAGAGAGAGAGAGAGAGAGAGAGAGAGAGAGAGAAAGTAACATAGGGGACATAAAAGAGGAGAAAATAGAGATGTGATGGGATAATAAAGGGAGAGTTTAGAGAAGCAGAGAAAGAGGGAGAAGGGAGGGGAGGAAGGTGGATAGGGGAGAGGAGAGGAGAGACAGGAGTAAACTAGAGGTGGAAAGGAGAAGAGAGAGGTGAAGGGAGAATATAGAGAGGGGGTAGAAAGCAGAGAAAGAGGGGAGAAGAAGAGAGGAAAACTAATTTGTAAAGCAAAGTAGAGGGAGGGTGTATGGGGCAGGTAAAGGTGGGGAAATTTGAGTGGAAGGGCAAAGGTAATGTAATAGAAAGCAATGAGAGAGAGGGGAAAACGGAAGTGAGATAGAGGAAGAAGAAGAGAAAGAAGGAGGAAGAGAAAGGAGGAGGAGGAGGAGGAAGGAACAAGGAAAGAAGGAACAAGGAAGGAAGGCAGCAGAGAAAGGAGAGAGGAAGGGGAATGATAATATAATGGAAGGCATTGAGAAAGAGGGGAAAAACGGAGATGAGATAAAGGAAGAGGAGAAGGAAGGAGGAGGAAGGAAGGAGAAGAAAGAAGGAAGAGGAGAAAGGGAAGGAAAGATGATTAAAATGAAGGAAAAGGAAAGGTAATGTAATAGGAAACATTGAGAGGAGGAGAAAAAAGGAGATGAGACAGAGGAAGAGGAGGAGGATGGAAGAGGAATCAAGAAGGAAGGAGGGCTATGAGAAGGAAGAGGAGGAGGAGGAAGAAGGAAGAGGGTAGAGAAGGGAAAGAGGAAGGGCAAAGGTAATATAATAGGAAACATTGAGAGCGGGGAGAAGATAGATGAGGTAGAGGAAGAGGAGGAGGAAGAAGGAGGAGGATGAAGGAAGGAAGGGAGAAGAAAGAAGAGGGGAATGAGGGAGGAATGTAGGAAGAAACCTTAGGAGGATGGGGAGATGAAAGGAAGAGGTTGATGAGGGGAACGGTGATAGGTAGAAGGGAAGAGCATAAATGTGGAAGAAGAAGAAGGAAGAGGAGAAGAAAGAAGAAGAGAAGGAGGAAGAAGGAAGAATGAGAAGGAAAAAGAAAGATGATAACCAGAAAGAAGGGAAAATAGTAACGTAAGAAGAAGAGGAGGGTATGTACAGGAAGAAGAGGAAGATGGTATAGGGAAGGACAAAGAGAAGGAAGAAATAGAAGAAGGAAGAAAGGGAGGAAAGAAGAGGAAGGAGAAAGGTAATGTAATATAAACACTGAGAATAAAAAACGGGGATGAGAAGGATGGGGGTGAGGAAGAAAATGGAAGAGGAGGAGGAGAAGGAGGAAGAGGAGGAGGAAGAAGAGAAGGAGGAGGAGGAAGATAAAAGGAATCGTCGAGACAGAAGGAAAAATGGAAAGGAGATCCAGGTGAAGGAAGAAGGAAGATGAAGGAAGAAAAGGGAAGGAAAGAAAGAAAGAAGAAACGGAAAGAGGATAAAGAGGGAAGAGTATAAAGAATAAAAAGGAAGAGGAAGGAGGAAGATCTATCTATCTATCTATATACCTAGGCTGCTTCCCCCAAGGAAAGGGAGGTAGCCGAGACAGGACGACACACTCCCCATTTACTCATCCATTCAAACACATTCATTCGCATCTTAGCCCCAAAGGGGAGAACGGACAGATCCTCACCGCACCACACCGCACAAGGGTCAACTGCGCAATGCAATCAGTGACATCCGCAGCAGGGCCCGACAGCAGAACTGGTTTATCCCTGCCACATCATAACAGACCCATCCCCTTACCCGCACCTAACCTGACTAGCTGATCAGACCAAATGCGGGAGAATATCCCGTCAGGGCTGCGTCATCACTTATTCATTCACAATTTCACTCCATTTATTTCTGTCACGCACAGCCACTCTTCCTTGCTCAACAGACATCCCTCTCGCATCCAGCGCTCTCTTCACACTGTCCATCCATCCTATTCGTGGTCTTCCTCTCAGCCTTACACCTCTCACATCAGATCTAGTTATCTTTTTCACCAATCGCTTATTATCCATTCTCTCCATATGCCCAAATCATCGCAACACCCTCTGCTCAACTCTACTAGCCATCTCCTGAATAACTCCAGTTCTCCTTCGCACTTCATCATTTCGCACCTGATCCATACGCGTCACTCCACACATACTCCTCAGACACCTCATCTCCATTACATTCAAACTTTACCTCTCTGCTACACCCATATTCCATGTTTCAGCCCCATATAACGCAGTCGGTACCACAACACCCTCATACAGCCTTCTCTTTACATCCATTCTAAGCGAACGACATTTAAACACTTTTTTCATTCCTCCCAGCACCTTTCCTACTTCATTTATTCTAAACTTCACTTCTGCATCTATTCTTCCATCTACAGCAACATGTGACCCTAGATATTTAAAACAATCTACCTCCTCAAGCAACTCACCATTCAAAACTATATTCATCCCCCTTCCATCTATCAACCTCGTACACTTCATCACTTTACTCTTATTCTCATTTACTTTCAATTTCCTCCTTTCACACACCCTTCCAAACTCCTGTACCAACTGTCTCAGTCTCTCCTCTGAATCAGCCACCAGTGCAGTATCATCTGCAAACAGCAGCTGCTTCAGAGTCCACTCTCCACCATCAACATTCACCAGACTCAGACCTCCACCTAACACTCTTGCATTCACCTCCCTTACAACACCATCCATGTAAATATTAAACAACCATGGCGACATCACACATCCCTGTCGCAGCCCCACTCTCACGGGAAACCAATCACTCACAGCATTTCCCACTCTTACACACGCTCTACTATTTACATAAAAACTTTTCACCCCTTTTAGTAACCTACCATCAAGTCCATACAATCTTAAAACAGTCCACAAAACCTCCCTATCAATTCTATCATACGCTTTCTCTAAATCCATAAATGCCCAAAACACATCCTTGCCTTTCGCTAAATACTTTTCACACACTTGTCTCACAGCAAACACCTGATCAATGCATCCCCTCCCTCTCCTAAAGCCACACTGCTCATCACCAATCACTCCCTCTGTACCCTCTCTAACTCTCACAATTAACACTCTACCATACACCTTACCTACAACACTCAACAGCCTTATACCCCTAAAGCTAGTACATTCATACTTATCACCCTTGCCTTTATACAACGGGACCACACAAGCACTTGCCCAGTCAATTGGCACCATACCTTTCTCAAAGCACACATTCAACAATCTTACTAACCAGTCAACAATAGTCACTCCACCACCCTTCAGGCATTCCACAGCACACCCATCCATACCTGCAGCTTTCCCTGTTTTCATCTCCTTTACTGCCTTCTCCACTTCCTCCTTCGTGATCAAAGAATCATTCAACTCTCCCAACACATTTATTCCTTGCACCCTTCCATCCGCCACAGTCTCAGCCACCCTTTCCTCCTCTACATTTAACAATCTTTCAAAATACTCTGCCCATCTCATCCTTGCTGCATCCATCTCAATTAACATCCTTCCATCCTCTGCTTTTACACGTTCTTCCTTCCCAGACTCTCCCTTTCGCACCCTTTTCACCTCCTTCCAAAACATTTTCTTATTCTGTTGAAAATTCTCTGTCAGCCGCCTACCCCACCTCTCATCTGCTGCCACTTTAGCATCACGCACAGCCCTTCTCGCTCTATTCCTCTTTACCTTATACCTTTCATATGACATCTCATCCATCCACTGCAGCCACACTTCATATGCACGTCTCTTCTCAGCCACAGCCATACTTACTTCCTCGCACCACCATTCACTTCCTTTTCTTACACCACCACCCACACGTCTCACACCATACACCTCTTCTGCATGCCCCACCACAGCACTCTTAAACAACTGCCATTCCTCCTCCACGCTGCCATTTTCCTGATCTTTCACTGCGTTCCACTCATCGTTCAATTTCTCCTGATACTCTATCTTTTTCTCTCTTTTATCCAACTCACTCACTTTCAAAACCTCCCTACCACACCTAACCCTCCTAGCTCTCACCCATCTCTTACCTACTCTTAACTTTCCTTCCACCAGGTAGTGATCAGACATACCTCCACCCTCTCCTCTCAGAACTCTCACATCCAACAATCTTCCTATTACCTTTCTAGACACAACCACATAGTCCATCAAAGCTCTATCAACAACCCTTCCACCCTCCTGTCTCATCCATGTATACTTATAAATATCTTTCTTCTCAAACAGCGTATTCCCAACCACCATCTCTCGCTCAACACACATCGCTATCATTCGTTCCCCATTTTCATTTCTTCCAGGCACACCATGCATGCCAGCTACGCCTTCAACTGCTACATTTCCCACTCTAGCATTCAGATCTCCCATCATTACCACATTCACATTCGCTCCAAAACTCGCAGACACTCATCAACATCATTCCAGAAAGACTCCCTCTCTTCTTCATCCCTTTCACTACCAGGCCCATATGCACTCACAAACACCCACAACTCACGTTCAAATTTTGCTTTCACCCACATCAGTCTCGATGACACCTCCTTCCATTCAATCACACACTGCTGTACTTCCACTAACAAGGCTACACCTTCTCTTGCCCTTCCTCTGTCAACACCTGACAATCTTCCATTCACACTTCCAAACATAGACTCCCCCTTCCCTTTCATCTTCGTTTCACTCAAAGCTAACACATCCAACTTTCTTCTCACAAACATTCTCCCAATCTCCTCCCTTTTAGCCTCAATCGTACTACATCCACGCACATTCATAGACCCAATCTTCAGGGTACGGGGATAACTCCCTCCCCCATCCCTTTCTCTGGCCTGTCTCTTTTTAGGAACTTAAAAACAGAGGAGGGGGTCCCTAGTCCCCTCACCCCACCCCTTTTAGTCGCCTTTTACGACACGCAGGGAATACGGAAGATACTGTAACGTAATAGGAAGCACTGGGGTAGGAGGGGGGGGGGAGAACTGAGATGAGGCGAAGGAGGGGGAGGAGGGAGGGAGATGGAAGGAGGAAGGAAGAAGTTTGAAAGGAAGAGAAGAAAGACTATAGAAGGAGAGAGAACAAAAGCACTACGATATGAAGCAGAAGAAGGAAGGTGAGGAAGAGGAGGAAGGTGGGAAAGGGAAGGGAAAGATGGTAGAAATGGAAGTGGATAGAAGGAAAGGGAAAGGAGAGAGAGAGAGAGAGAGAGAGAGAGAGAGAATTAAAACGGGAGATAAGACGCAGAAGGAAAAACAAGTTGGAAGGAAGAGAAATATGAAAAGTTTATGAGGAGGAGGAGGAGATAGGAGGAGAACGAAGAGGAGGAGACGGAGGAGATAGGAGAAAGAGGAGGAGGAGGAGGAGGAGGAGAAGGAGATAGGAGAAGGAGATAGGAGGAGGAGGAAGAGGAGGAGGATGAGATAGGAAAAAGAAGAAATAGGAGGAGGAAGAGGATGGAGAGGAGAAGGGAGAAGTAAGAAGGGAGAGAGGAAGAGGGAGAGGACTAGGAGAAAAGGAGGAATGGAGATGAGGAAAAGACAGAATATGAAATAAGAAGGAAAAGAGGAGGAGGAGAAAGAGGAGATGGGAGAGAATGGGGCGAGAAGATGAGGAGGAGGAGAAGGAGGAGGAGGAGGAGGAGGAGTGAGAGGCAAGAAGGGAGCCAAGGAGAAGGAAAATAAGAGGAATGCAAGGAACATGATATAAATATCTCTGACCTCTAGTTTTGAATTATAATTTTGATGCTTTATACTTTATTATTATTATTATTATTATTATTATTATTATATTAGTGGTAGGTGGGAGCTCTCACCATCCACTCACTCGATGTAGTGCTGCTTTGGGCGTCTTCCCTTTCCCCTCTTCCTTCCTTCCCCTTTTGTCTTTCTTTCCTTCATTCCTCTTCCTTCCTCCTACGGGTGACTCTACACTGAGTGACAAGCCAAATGGTTTCTTGTACACCAGGAAACCATTTACTACGCTGGGTGGTAACCATATAACCAAATTACGGCGCCTGGTGGTTTAGTGGGTAATTAAGGCGCTCCAGTCGGATTGAGCCGGTGTATGATCCAAGGGATGGTTGGGGTTTATTGCTCACGTAATGCCACTCAGGGATGAATGAGGCTGGTCACTCTCATCTTAAATGTCAGGAGCAACTTGCCTAGCCCCGGGCTTCTACGCTCCTCATGGGGCAACGTAGGATTGGACGGTGGATGGATGGATTAATGTATTGTTGTTATTATTATTATTATTATTATTATTATTATTATTGTTATCCATCCATCATCCAATCCTATGTCGCCCCACGAGGAGCGTAGGAGCCCAGTTATAGGCAAGTTTGTCCTGGCATTTTGGATGAGTGACCAGCCTCACTCATCCCTGAGTGGCATTACGTGAGCAATAAACCTCAACCATCCCTTGGATATAAACCTGCACAGTCTCAGTCCGATTGGAGTGCCTTAATTACCCACTAAACCACCATGCGCTATTATTTGGTTATATGGTTACCACGCAACGTAGTAAATGGTTTCCTGGTGTACGGGAAACCATTTGGCTTGTCACTCACTGTAGAGTCACCCACAGGCAGAAGGAAGTGGATAGAGTGAAAGACAGAACGACAGAAGAGGAAGTGTAAAGTCTCTCTTCTGGGACTTTAGCAGTAGTAGTAGTAGTAGTAGAAGTAGTAGGAGTAGTAGTAGTAGTAGTAGTGGTGGTGGTGGTAGTAGTAGTAGTAGTAGTAGTAGTAATAATAATAATAATAATAATAATAATAATAATAATAATAATTCATTGCCTTTTTTTGGTAAAAACTGTTTGGTCTGTGGGTAACAGAAAACTGTATTATTAATATTATTGTTATTATTATTATTATTATTATTATTATTATTATTATTTTTATTATTATTATTATTATTATTATTATTATTATTATATTATTATTATTATTGTAGTTGTTGTTGTTGTTGTTCTTCTTCTTCTACTTCTTCTTCTTCTTATTATTATTATTATTATTATTATTATTATTATTATTATTATTATTAGCCTGATTATGTCCCCTACTGTGCTTTTAGTCTGAGAAATAAAGATATATTGTTCTCTTCCCCCTCCGCAGTCTTTCTCATCTCTTCCAATATTCCTCCATTCCTATCTCCCTTCTCTCCTGCCTCTCTCCTTCCCCCTACCCCCCACTCTCCTTCTGTTCTTTCCCCTTTCACCCAGCTTTCCTCCTGCCCCTCCCTCTCGCTAATCCCTCCCTCTCGCTAATCCCTCCCATTCCCCTTCCCTTCCCCCCTCCAAACGTTTTTTCTGTCCAGTCCATAGAGTATGGTCCAGTCCCTCCACCGTCTAATTCTTTCCCCCTCCTCTCTCTCTCTCTCTCTCTCTCTCTCTCTCTCTCTCTCTCTCTCTCTCTCTCTCTCTCTCTCTCTCTCTCTCTCTCTCTCTCTCTCTCCTGCTATATCTGCCGTCTCCTCATATGTATCTTTTCCCTCTTTCCCATCCTCTCATCATTCCTGTTCTCCCACCCCCTCCCTATACTCCCCATCCTTTCCCCCACCCTCATTCTCCCCATCCTATCCCCCACCCCCTTCCTCCC
This sequence comes from Coenobita brevimanus, assembly GCF_032717465.1. NCBI lineage: Eukaryota > Metazoa > Arthropoda > Malacostraca > Decapoda > Coenobitidae > Coenobita > Coenobita brevimanus. The sequence goes on from NC_137069.1 coordinate 16,003,921, forward strand.
CATGCACCCTTTCCCCCTCCTCCCATCCTATTCCCCACCCCAATCCTCCCCATATACCCCTCCCACTCCTCCTCCCCAATCCCTTCCCCCTCCCCCATCCCATCCCCCACCCTCCCCATCCAATCTCCCTCCCCCATCCTCTCCATTCCCCCATCCTGTCCTCACTCCCCCATCCAATCCTCCTCTCATGCTCCTTCCCTCCCCCTCCCCTCGCATTCTCTGTCCTATCCCCCTCCCCCATCCCAACCCCCAACCCCATGCCATAGACGGGCTTTGAAACGTCACCCCGCCCCGAACAGTTTTGCGGGCTCATGGCCTTTAGTTCCTTCTTCCTCACATTAAAAAAAAACAAAAAAAAAACACTTTATCGGGGCTGTGCCGACAGAGAGAGAGAGAGAGAGAGAGAGAGAGAGAGAGAGAGCACTAGCACAATACTCCATAAGGGTAGCCAGAAAATGCCAATAAAGAAAGGTGTTAAAGTAGAGAGAATTTCACACAGGTAGGAGGCATAGGACAGGTTAATTGGTGGGAGAGGAGAAAGACTAGAGAGGCCATTGTCTTGTTGAGGACGGACTGAGGCTGATTATAAGCTGATGAATAGATAGATAGACTGACAGATAGATGGATAGATAGACGGAATGTTTGATGGATAGATAGGCTGATAGACACAGATAGATGGATAGATAGACAATGTTAGATAGATAGGCTGATAAATAAACAGATAGGTGGATAGATAGACGGAATGTTAGATAGATAGGCTGATAGCTAGACGGCTATAGATAGATATAAATATTGATATGTATACATATAGATAAAGATATACAGTAGATGTAAATGTAGACAGATATAGATGTAGAGATATATGTACGGTAGATACAAAATATAGATAAGCACAGACGTGTATAGATAGACAGATAGATCGATAGATAGATAGATAGATAGACAGGTAGACAGATAAATTTGGATAGACAGATAAATAGAGAGGCAGAAAGAGAAACAGACAGATAGACAGGCAGATAGACAGAACAAAAGAGATTTAAGTTAGGCAGGTAAACTAATATATGGAGAGAGAGAGAGAGAGAGAGAGAGAACACAAAGCTGGAGTAGGAAGAAAAATAAAGGAACTGAGATTTTTGTGGTAAATTTTTGCCCTCTCGTCTTTCCCATTGTTATTCTTCAGAAGTATGAAAAGGCTGCATGAATATTTATCCAGAGAGAGAGAGAGAGAGAGAGAGAGAGAGAGAGACTTGACTGCTTGAACTCTGATGGCTTGGCGGTGTTTCATAATCGAAAGAGAATGAAGTGGAAAGGAATGGAATGAGGGGAAAAGAGAGGAGGGGAAGGATGGGAGAGAGAAAGGGAAAGGGAGAAGAGGGAAGGAGGGAGAACGGAAGGGGAGAGGAGGGGAAGAGGGATTTGGGGTAGGGTAGGGGATGAAAGAATGAGATGGTGGGGGGTTGGGGAGGGAAGAGAAGAATGAAATGTGAAGAGGATTAGTGATGATGATGATAATGATGTTGATGATTGGTATTATCATCATCATCATTATTATTATTATTATTATTATTATTATTATTATTATTTTGATGTAGATGATTTTGTCCCTATGGCCAGGTCTCTCTTGGTCACAGTCAATATTCCCCTCCAGTTGTTTGTGTTGTGTTGTGTTCTTCCAGCGTTACCCGGAACAAACCAAAACCAGGTAAAGGCATCAACACCTGGACGGCCAGAGCGCGTACTCAGAAAGTCTAACCATCTGAAAACACCTGGAGCCGCCGAGTCAAAAATCTAATTAATCTCATTGTTGATCAAGGGAAAAATAAAAGTAGCATAAACACCGCAAAGGAAAGCTACCAAATTTTCTTCACTGTTTCCATCGTAACGTGAGCGCGCGCGAGTTCAATTCCTTCCACTGGCTAATCCTTCTTAGTAATATTTAGTGTACGTTTTAACCGGGCCACAAGTGCACCATTTATTTCAATCATGTCGCACTGGAAGGGCTGATTTTTACTGTCTGAAATTCTGCATCATTTTTTCATCCCATTAATTACACATTGTTCGACGGCACACAAAAATCAATTATCCTACTTGTCTTGTTGGCTAAAACTCCCTTTAATCGTCTTTTTTTTTTTTTTTTTAACATTGACATTTTGCGAAAGAAAATGTTTAAGTTTTTAATCTATTTTGTACGTATATAATTATAGCGATGACTCAGAGTAAATTTCTCTCTCTCTCTCTGATGGCATAATGGCCAGACGAATGGGTATGCTCTTGTTTATAATGGGCAAAATAGGGCTGGGTGTTGTCATTTCATTTTCTTAGGGGCGTGGGGTGGTCTAGTGGGTTTAGGCGCTTCAATCGGATATGGCTTATAAGGGTTTACGTCTGAGGTATGGTTGGGTTAGTGCTCACATAATGCCACTCACGGACGGGCCACTGGTCACCCTCGCCTTGTGCTGTATACATGGACTGAGTTGCCAAGTCCCGGGTTGCTACAGTTCCGATGGGACAAAAGAGGCTTGCATACTGATGATGATGATGGTGATGATGATGATGATGATGATGATGATGATGATGATGATGATGATGACGGTGGTGGTGATGATGATGATGATGACGGTGGTGGTGATGATGATGATGATGATGATGATGACGGTGGTGGTGATGATGATGATGATGATGATGATGAGGAGGAGGAGGAGGAGGAGGAGGAGGAAGAGCAGGAGGAGGAAGAGCAGGAGGAGGAAGAGGACTACAGCAAGAAGTACGGTGACAACAACAACAACAACAAATAATAATGATAATAATAATAATAATAATAATAATAATAGTAATAATAATAATAATAATAATTGTAATGATAGCAATAATAGAAATAATAATAATATTTAATAATAATAATAATAATAATAATTATTATTATTATTATTATTATTATTATTATTAAAAATAATAATAACACTAATGACTTATTTCAATTCGGTCGCCCTATTTTTAAGATGCTGTTCAATGGGCGGACCTAATGCCTTCCCCCAGTTAAGTTAATGGGTTTATTATCTCACTAATTTTTCCTCCATCCATTAAAAAGGACGCACGTAAACATATATACATACACGTACAATTTTCTGTTGCCCCTTGTATGCTCAGAACAACTCTATTCTCAGGAAACTAACGCTAGAAATGAACGGACCTTGAATTTGGCTCACTGTTGAATGGCTTTTGTCTTTTCTTGGAGGGAACAATTTTGCGGACTTCTGGCCTTTGGTTCTTTCTTCCCTGCATTTACGAAAAAAATAAATTATATATATACATGAGTCTCAGATTTTAAAAACTGGCACTGATTCGGCAAAGGATGTGATTATTTTTTCGTATTATTTATATATATTTTTCTTACCATCTGCTTCATAGCGAGGACACTTTTATCTTTTTATTTCAGACCTTATTCTTGTGACAACTCTAGTATTTAATTCAACCTGACCCCAAACGACTTAATTTCAGCTTGGAGTGAGTCATAGAAGCCTGCTTGTTAATTTATCTATCTATCTATCTATCTATCTATATTTGTCTATAGCCAGACGCCATAGTCCCGTATGGGGTGGCCGTTTGTCTCTGAGTTGGTTGTTTTACGGGTAGCGGCACTAGCCTTCCGCCAATCCACTTGTTGACATGTAGGAAACACGTATGGGTTGGTTATATGGTTACCACCCAGCGTTGCTAATGGTTTCCTGGCCTGCTGGAAACCATTTGGTTTGTCACTCAATGTAAGGCCAACTGAAAAGAAAGAAGGGTAGTAAAAAGTGCCAGGAAAGATGGGAGAAGCAGGAAGAGAGGATGGCAGATACAGAAAAAGAATGATAAAGGTGAAAGAAGAAGTAGTCAGCACTACGTCAAGTGAGTGAATGATGGTGAGAACTAGGAAGAGAGGAGGGCAGACACAGAAAAAGAATGACAAAGGTGAAGGAAGAAGTAGGCAACACTACATCAAGTGAATGAATGATGGCGAGAAATAGGAAGAAAGGAGGGCAGGCACAGAAAAATATGATGAGGGTGAAGGAAATAGGCAGCACTACATCAGGTGAGTGGATGATGGTCGCCACCACCTACCACCAGAGTGTTAACGATGAGGCTAGTTATCCCACCAGGTGTAATACTTGGCTTAGGGAAGCACGATTGTCATTAATACATCATACACTGTTTTTCTTTATTTTTCTCTTCTGTCACCTTCAGTCAGATATTATCGTTTTTGGTTTTAAATTAGTGGTAGGATGTGGTGGTGACCATCACTCATTCACTTGATGATGTGCTGCCTACTTCTTCCTTCAACTTTGTTACTCCTTATATTTATTTATCTATATTTTTGGGTGGTTGGGTGTCTGCCCTCTTCTCTTCCTTTTTCTTACCGTCATCCACCCACTTGATGTAGTGCTGCCTACTTTGTCCATCTCCTTCATCATTCTTTTTCTGTGTCTGCCCTCCTTTCTTCCCTTTTCTCCCATCATTCCTGTCGCTTTTTACTAATCTTCTTTCCTTTTCAGGTGGCTGTACATTGAGTGACAAGCTTACTGGTTTCCTGTAAACCAGGAAGCCATTTACAACGCTGGGTGGTAACTATATAACCAACCCATACGTGATCCCTATGTGTCAACAAGTGGACTGGAGGAGGGTTAGTGTCCCTCCCCGTAAAACAACTAACTCAAAGACAAACAGCCACCACTTACTGGATTATGGCGTCTGGCTATAGGTAAATAGTTAGAGTAGGCGCAAGAATGGAAAGTGTAAATAAGAGAGAGAGAGAGAGAGAGAGAGAGAGAGAGAGGGGTGGGGGAAATAGGAAAGAGGGGTAAGGTATGGAACAGGAGGTGGAGGAGAAAGGAGTAAGGAGAGGAGAGAAAAGGAGAGAGAAGGAAAAGATAGATTTGTATAGGGAGGAACGCCAGAGTTGGTCTTAGCATGAGGGGGTTAGAGGGCACAGTATCATCACACATGCTGCTATGACTCATTCTCAGCTGAATAAAATCGCCAGTCTTTTGCTGAAATTAAATGCTAGAGTCGATCCGACCATGTAAGTGTTAATGATCAATTTTACTCTCACATTTGCCTGAAAATTGACATAGTAAAGCCCTTCATTATATCCTTTATTTTTTATCTTTATTTTATACAGTCCGAGTTCACTTCCACCCCTAATTATTTGGAATGATATTGTCTGACTAATTATCAATTACTGATTTATAATTGAGTCTGGAGAGCGTGTGATTATTATTATTTTATTGGTACTATATATAGATGAGGAAAAAAGATGATGATGATGATGATGGTGGTGGTGGTGGTGGTGGTGATGATGATGATGATGATGATGAGAAAGAAGAGGAGGGGGGAAAGGAGGAGGAGGAGGAGGAGGAGGAGGGGAAGAAGGAGGAGGAGGAGGAGGAGGGGAAGAAGGAGGAGGAGGAGGAGGACGAGGAGGAGGAGGAGGACGATGATGATGATGATGTTGGTGGTGGTAGTGGTGGAATTGATGATGATGATGAAAAGCAGATGATGATGATGATAGTGCTGATCGTGATGGTTTTGATGATGAAGAAGCAGATGATGATAATAATGATGATGATGATGATGATGATGATGATGATGATGATGCTTCCTATGTTTTCTTTATTATTCTCTTGTCATTGGCACATATATTCGTATTTATTTCCTTTATTAGGCTAGTAGATTAAAACTCCTTTGCCTGAGGACATCTTATTTTAATCGTGCTGTCTTTATACGATTATTGTATTGGAGAGAGAGAGAGAGAGAGAGAGAGAGAGAGAGAGAGAGATTTTGCCATCATTAACACCGTCAGTATTATAGGAGTTTCTGAAATAAAAAAAATCCTCTGGGTGTGGCAAAAAAAAGACAAAAATTTCAGCAGGAAAGGAAGAATAAAAGTAAAATAAATAAATAAATAAATCATAAAAGTTATTTTTTTCTGCATATTTTTTTGTATCTTTTTTTCTACATCTTTTTTCTGTATCGTTTTTCAGTTTCATTTTTTTCCATAAACCTTTGTCTTGTTTCTTATTTTCTGTATCTTTTTTCTGCATCTTTTTTCTGTATCATTTTTTCCATATCTTTTTCCTGTATCTTTTTTTACCTTTTTTTCTGTACCTTTTTAATTTATCTTTTTTCAATCTTATTCTGCATCTTTTTTCTGCGTCGTCTTTCTGTATCCCTTTTCTGTATATTTTTTCTACATCTTTTTTCTGTTTCATTTTTTTATATATTTTTCCTGTATCTTGTTTTCTTTGTCTATTTTTCTGGATCGTTTTTCTGTATCCTTTTTTGTATCTTTTTTCAGTATCTTAATTTCTGTATCATTTTTCTTTACTTTTTTCTGTATCTTTTTCAGTATCATGTTTCTGTATCATTTTCTGTGTCTTTCTGCTGTATCTTTTATCTGTATCTTTTTTCTGTCTTTTTTTTCTGTCTCATATTCTGTATCTTTTTTCTGTATTTTTCAGTATCTTTTTTCTTTATCTTTTTTCTGTACCTTTTCTCTATTTTTTTCTGTATCTTTTTTCCATATTTTTTTTTCTATCACTTTTCAGTTTTTTTTTTTTTTTTTTTTTTTTTTTTGGTCTTCCTATATACAGATGATTTCACTCAGCTTCTCAACATCGGAAAATCTCTCGTAATGAAGGGGTTAAGGAAGGCTTTATCTCACTTTGGTTCGTGTTCTTTGTCAGTTAAGGATGCTCCCTAACACCTCTTCCCTACCGATTTATTTTTGGATATGGCTGGTTAATGTCCTTGAGTACGTATTTATGCAGAGGATGGCGATATTGGAAGGATTTTTGCAACACAGAAGAGGAGGGTAAGGAGTAATAAGCAAAATAAATCGCTTAGAAAGAGGTGTTAGAGGGCTTCCTTTAACCGGCGGGAGTACGGGCCCTTAACAGCTGGAACGTCTCTAGGAAGCTGAACGAAATCGTCTAGCAAGAACGAATTAAAAAAACAAAAAATACTGAAAGGAAGACAGAATTAAATACAGAAATTAGACTGGAAGAATTTACCTACGACTAAGTCCAATATCCGTAATTTGTAAAAACATATAAATTTCGTAAACTAAAGGCAATCGTCTGAAGGAAGTGAGACTAAAATATATTAATAAATACAGAGGAAAACCGAAAATAATTAACCTTTGCCTATTTCTACCCCCCAGTAGTACAGTATGTAAACAAAAAAATAGAAATAATTTGAAGTCTGTCGTAAGCTGAATAAAATCGTCTGAAGGTAGCAAGAGTAAAGTAAAAACTAGTAAATAATCAGATAAAACAAGTAAATCGCAGTTACCCCTAAGTTTAATGAAACCGTCTGAAAGTAGCAAGAAATAAAAGGACAGAAAAAAATAACTTAGAATTAAGTCTCTAATATGCTTAATAAAATCGTCTGGAGGCAAAAAAAAAAGTTGTGATCAGGAAAAAAAAGCTAAATCGCAGTCTCTAGTAAGCTGAATAAAATTGTCTGGAGGTGGCTGGAATAAAATAAAGCTTACTTTAATAAAAGGATTACCCCACGGCCCATCGACGCATGTAATTACCGTCCCCTAATTAGCCAGGTAGGTTAATGATTAGTCTGATTATCGTCACACACCTGTCGATGGCCAGATCATTAGCGTTATCAAGAGGAATTACGGAAAACATTGATAACACCTAACCCTTCCACCCCTCTCCACCTCCAGTTCCACCTACCCCAGTCCCATCCCCACTCCCATTTCCACCTTCCTCCCCTTCTCATCCCCCCCCGTTTCTTCACCCGCACCCCCACCCTCACCCCCACCTCCATCCTAATCCCCTTCCTAAACCCTACCCGCACCACCACCACTACCACCGCCGCTACCCCCACCCCCACCCCCACCCCCACCCCCTTCCTCACTCCCACCTTCATCCCCATCCCCACTCCCACTTCCCCCCCACCTTCCTCCCCCTCTCCCCATCCCCACTCCCACTTCCCTCCCACCTTCCTCTCCCCTCTCCCCATTCCCACCCCCATCCATTCCCCCACTTTTCCCCCTTTCCCTTTCCATCCCACCTCTTTCCTCCACCCCTCATCTCTACCCATACTCCAACCTCACCTCACCTCACCTCACCTCACCTCACTTCATTTCCAGTTTATCTCTTCTTCAACTTTAACCACGACCTTGACCAAAAATGAACCCTGATCTCGGCCTCGACCTCAGTTTTTATTTCGACCTCAGACTAGACTTCGACTTAGACCTCGACCTTGACCTTGACCTCCTCCTCGACCTCGACCTCCTCCTCGACCTCGACCTCCTCCTCCTCCTCGACCTCGACCATCTCCTCGATCTCTCCCTCCTCCTCGACCTCGACCTCCTCCTCCGATGTCGACCTCAGTCTCGACTTTGCTCACAACACTGCTCTCGATTTCGAACACAACGTGTTTTCCACATCGTCACAACATCCACTTTGAGTTAAATCTTCATCTCTACATTGGTCTCTACTTCAACTTTAACTTAAACCTCATCCTCCACCTCGACCTAAAAGCCTATCTCAGTCTTGAGCTTAGTTTCTAATATGACCTGTACCTACATTATATCTGTCTCCACCTTACCCTCGATCTCATCCTCGATATAAGTCTCAGTCAAACACTATCACATTCCCAGTCACCGTCTTAAATCTCCACCTCTCTCTCTCTCTCTCTCTCTCTCTCTCTCTCTCTCTCTCTCTCTCTCTCTCTCTCTCCACCTGTACAATTATCCTGAAGCACAGACTCCAACACACCTCATTAGCATCAAGCATTTATCTCTCTCCCACACTAATTGCCTCAGTTAATCTGGCTACAGGTCCAACAGCCTCTCCCCTATTGAATTCAAACTCCTTCTGTTCTTTGGATTCATTTGGCGAGAGAATTCAAAACCATATCAAAGCCAAATGTGTGTGAGAAAGTTTTGGAGTATTTTTCTCTCTTCATTTCCTTTTTTTCTTTTCTTTTTTCTTTTTTTTCAAATTTTGGGTCCAGCTCTCAATCGTAATGGAATCTTAAATATTGGATTTGAAAACCCTTTATTTATTATTTTTTTCCAGGGGGAGAAAATTCTACAGGGTGTCTCAAAAAAATGCGTGAGAAAATTTTGGAGTTTTTTTTTTTTTTGATATTTTTGAGTGCAACATACGATAGTAACAAGGTCCAACTCTCTCTCTCTCTCTCTCTCTCTGTAATTAGATTTAAGTTTTAGCATTAAGTCCTGACCACATCGCAGGGACCTGAAAGTCTGTGTCGTCTGTGTATCTCTCTCTCTCTCTCTCTCTCTCAGTCTGATTCGCCTTTTCTGTTTTTCTTCCACTTTTCTCTCTCCTCCTCTTCTCCTTTCCTCCCTCCTCCATATTTCTCTGTTCTTATTTTCCTCTCCATTAATACTTCTCTTTTACTTCAGTCCTCCATTTATTCCTCTCTCTCTCTCTCTCTCTCTCTCTCTCTGATTTTCCTTTTCTTTATTATTTTTCTTCCACTTTTCTCTCTCCTCCTCTTCTTTCCTCCCTCCTCCATATTTCTGTTTTTATTTTCTTCTCCATTAATTCTTCTCCTGTACTTAAGTCCTCCATTTATTCCTCTCTCTCTCTCTCTCTCTCTCTCTCTCTCTCTCTCTCTCTCTCTCTCTCTCAGCTTTCTAGCAATGCATGTAGGTCCGCTGTACATTAAATCCTTCATTATACATCCCATTATTTTTTTTTTTTTTTTACTAATTCTGGCAATTTTTCAGCAGTATCGTAGAAATTTTGAGAAAAAAGCCACTTAGGGACATGTGCCACTTTTCCATAATTTTTTTTTTTTTTTTCAATGTCCGTAGGTCCGTTTTTATGGCTCCGCCCACTTATGGCCGAGGAGGCATTAAGTGATTGGTCTGTCCGTGCGTGGATGGAAGGGTGCGTGCGTGCGTGGGTCCGTCCATCCGTAACATTGTTGGTGGTGCGGTATCTCCTCAACTCATCGACGGATTTCCACCAAACTCTTGTCAGTGATACAGTATGGTGGGACGATGAACTGATTAAGTCAACAAGGTCAAGGGGTCAAAGGTTTAGGTCATATGGGGTCGACTCAGTTTATCCATGTGTGTGCTATATTTCCTGAACTCCTCGACGGATTTCGACCAAACTATTGTCAGTGATACAGTATGGTGGGACGATGAACTGATTAGGCCAGCCAGGTCATGGAGGTTGTGTGGCAAGTCCGTGCACAAAGGCATACCAAGCGATAATTGGCGTCGACAGCATAGGGCCCGAGTTCTTGGTGTTTCAATAAAACTTCTTATATTGCCTAGTTAGTTAAGCGAGAAAACATTTGATTTTTATTTTATACTAAACTCATTGGCCAGTATCTTATCTTGCTCACTTTTCAGTTCATTAGTAAACCCGGTCCCCGGTAGTGAGGTCACACACACACACACACACACACACACACACACACACACACACACACACACACACACACACACACACACACACACACACACACACACACACACACACACACACACACACACACGAGTAAAAATCATTCATGGACAATGGAAAAACATTTCTCTTCACAATGGCATTAAGAACTGCCTATAAGAATTTGAGGGAGGTGGTGGCTCAATCGGTAGAGAGGTGGCCTACAGTCCTATCGGACTCAGGTTCAAATCCCCGCTGGGGCAGGGAACAGTTTAAGGATTTGAATTTCATAAAAACAGACTTTACTGATCTACCAGAAGACCCGCCTACATGTCATAAAAATACCCCCACTAATACCAATACACCAGTCCTGTATGAGACAGCCCTAGCAGGTATTCAATATGGATGGTGGGTGTTAGCGCCGAAGTGGTGACATATAGAGTTGTATGGTACGTAGGAGGACTGCTGGACCTTGGGAGCAGGCTGTGAAGCCTACTGTATGCCCAGAGTCGGACACATAAAAAAAATGTTATGTGCATTAGTATACGGCTTGAAATTTGCCCTACCCTAAGTTTTATAGTGTGTGTGTGTGTGTGTGTGTGTGTGTGTGTGTGTGTGTGTGTGTGTGTGTGTGTGTGTGTGTGTGTGCGCTTGCGTGCACGTCTGTGTATGCATGTGCGCCTTCGTTTTCTTTGCATGTGTGAACCTTGAATCAAAACACCCACTCACTCACCAGCGTCATATTTTCTACCTAAACACGACTAGATAAAATTGCCAAGTCCCCCCTCCTCCCCGTCTTCTCGGTCGTCTAGGCAACAAAAAACGACGTTTTTGCCACAGCAGCCAGGCGACCATTCACTCCCATGCAAAATTCAGCAGCAAGTCGCAAATTTACACTGAAAGCGACAGCAAAATGATTCTTAATGACTTATTCCGGCTCAGTTTAGAGTGAGGAGGAGGACTGACCGGAGGAAAGGAGAGAGAGAGAGAGAGAGAGAGAAGGGGGGGGAGGTAAATAAGATGGAATAAGGTGTGAGGGAGGGGAGGAGTATCATCGAGAGATGGGAGGGAGGAAGCGAGGGAGGAAGGGAAGTGCGATGGTGAAAGAAGTGGTAGAAGAGAGAGAGAGAGAGGGGGGGGGGGAGGTTCAATCAGGAATGCCTTGTCCAACACAGCGATGTGAGGAGTAGGGTGGAAGATCCACCCTCTCTCTGTCTCTCTCTATCTCTCTCTCTCAATCTGATTCATTTCTTCATTATTATTATTCCACTTTTCTCTCTCCTCCTCCTCTCCTTTCCTTCCCCCTCCATATTTCTGTTCTTATTTTCCTGTCCATTAATTGTTCTCTTTTACTTCACTTCTCCATTAATTCCTCTCTCTCTCTCTCTCTCTCTCTCTCTCTCTCTCTCTCTCAGCTTTCCAATGATGTATGTAGGTCCGCTGTACCTTTACTGGTTTCCCAGATATCCCAATTTTTTTTTACTAGGTCTGGCAATTTTTCAGCAGTATTGCTGAAATTTTGAGAAAAGCCACTTCAGGGCACTTACCACTTTCCCATAAGGTTTTGCGCGATGTCCGTAGGTCTGTTTTTGTGCCTCCGCCCACTTATGGTCGAGGAGACATTAAGTGATTGGCCTGTCCCGTGCGTGGGTTAATGGGTGCGTGCGTGTGTGCCTGGGTCCGTTCGTCCGTAACACTATTGTTGGCGTGATATCTCCTGAACTCATCGACGAATTTCCACCAAACTTTTATCAGTGATACAGTATGATGGGACGATGAACTGATTAGGTCAACAAGGTCAAGGGGTGAAAGGTTAAGGTCATATGGGGTCAACTTAGTTTATCCATGTGGGTGCGATATCTCCTGAACCCCTCGACGGTTACCGACCAAACTTTTGTCAGTGATACAGTATGAAGGGACGATGAACTGACCAGGCCAGCCAGGTCATGAAGGTATGGCGAGGCCGTGCACTAGGCTTGGCGGAGGCATACCAGGCGATAATTGGCGTCGACAGCTCGGGGCCCGAGTTCTTGGCGTTTCATTTATCATTACCTCCGCCATGGAGGTTATCTATTTGCCGGCGTTTGTTTGTTTGTCTGTCTGTTAACAGCTTAACCAAAAAGTTATAAACGGATTTGCTTTTTTTTTTTTTTTTGAGAGATAGGGTATGGCCCAAGGAACAATCCATTAGTTTTTGGTGATAATTTGGATCATCATTCGGATCCAAGAGTTTTTTTTTTTTTTTTTGTCCACACGATAGCTCCAAGAGTTCTCAATGAATTCCAATGAAATTTTGTTTTAGGGTGGGCCATGGGCCAAGAAAGAATTGATTAAATATGGGGGCGGATCCGGATCCGAATCTGGATCCTGCAATGGAATTGGCGTAGGTATGCGTTTCCTGAGTGCTTTCTAGTTTCCTGTAAAGCCCGATCAGATAAGTCAAGAAACAGAGGGAGACATTTGCGTATTATCTTATACTGAACTCATAGGCCAGCATCTTATCATCTTACCCAGTTTCCATTTCATTTGTATCCACGGCCCCCGGTGGCGAGGTCACCATACACACACACACACACACACACACACACACACACACACACACACACACACGAGTAAAAATCAGCCATGAACAATGGAAAAACACTTCCCTTCACCATGGCATTAGGAATATACAGTAGTTATGTGAAGTAGTATACGGTTTCAGAAATGCCCTACCCTAAGTTTTATAGTGTGTGTGTGTGTGTGTGTGTGTGTGTGTGTGTGTGTGTGTGTGTGTGTGGTTGTGTGTGTGTGTGTGTGTGTGTGTGTGGTTGTGTGTGTGTGGTTGTGTGTGTGTGGTTGTGTGTGTGTGTGTGTGTGTGTGTGTGTGTGTGTGTGTGTGTGTGTGTTTTAGATCGATTTATGTTTGTGTCTCTCCCTGCATTTTTTTTTCTACTCCCCTCGGGGTAGGGGAGTCTTTCAAGAATACTCCCCCAGTATCCCTGCTTGTTGTAAAAGGCGACTAAAAGGGTTTCCTCCCCGGAAAACAACTAACTAAAAAAAAAAAAAAAACAATAAGCCTCGGACAAGAACTTACCAAACAATGACGACCAAGGACCGGACAAAGGACATGGTTATCGGAACGTGGAATGTAAGGGGAGCGAATGATGAGGTGAAAGAGAGAGAGAGATTGTCCAGGTGCTTGAGGGTGCGAAAGTGGATGTATGTGGAATAACTGAAACAAAATGGAGAGGAGAAAGTGTGAGAGAATGGGAGTATGGATGGGGTATATGTGCGGGAGTAGGTGAGAATGAGAGGGCAAAGGAAGGAGTATGTATAGTTGTGAGTAAAAGATGGAAGAAGAGCATAAGACAGTATGGATCAGTTGGGTCAAGGATTGTGTGGGTAAAGTTGAAAGTTGGAATACAAATGTGGGCGATTGTGTGTGTGTATGCGCCAACGCAAGATCGTACTAGAAGAGTGAGAGAAGAGTTCTGGACAAATGTAGAAGTGTGCATGGAAAAGTTTGGAAGAAATGAGAGAGTGTTTTTGATCGGTGATATGAATGGTAAAGTTGGGAATGTGAAGGTGGATGGAATAGTTGGTGAGTGGGGTGTGCCTGCTGAGATAGTTGAGAATGGGAGTGCGTTAGTGGACATTTGTGCTGGGAGGGGGTTGGTGATAGCCAATACCCTCTTCAGGCATAAAATGATCCACAGGTATACATGGCGAGTGATGAGAAGTGTGGGTGGTGAACTGAATGAAAGGAAGGCAGTGATTGATTATGTGTGCGTGGATGAAAGGATGCGAAGATGTGTAATGGATGCAAGAGCCTATAGAGGTTGGGGGAGTGGACTTTCTGACCACTACTTGGTGGTGGCCAGAATCAGAATTCAAGTAAGATGGAGGAATAGAAGAAGGGAAAGACGAGAGGAAGGAGTAGTTGCAAGGAGAGTGGAAAGGTTACAAGAGGATGAGAAAAAGGCAGAATATAAGAGAGAAGTGGAGGAACGATTGGGCAAATATGAATTGGAGCAGATGGGAGACGTGGAAGGTGTGTGTAGGATATTTACAGAAGAAATATGTGCAGCATGTGATGTGGTGTGTGGAAGGAAGAGAAGACGGAGGGGGGTGCAAGGAACAGCGTGGTGGACTGAAGAGGTGAGACAGGCTGTGGCACAAAAGAAGAAAGCATACAATGAATGGATGAGAAACAGGGGCGTGGAAGAAGTTGAGAGGCGGAAGAGAGAGTTATATGTAGAAAGAAAGAGAGAGGTGAAAAGATTAGTAAGAGAGAGTAAGAAGAGAGTGGATGAGGAATTTGGAAGGAATTTGAGTGTAAAGTGGAGGGACTGTAAGAAAATGGAAGTAATGCGAGTATAAGTGGCTGGGGAATGGCTGCGAGAAGGAGGGAGGTGAGAAGACAGGAAGAAATCAGGAGGATAGAAGTTGTGGAAGCAATGAAGAAAGTTAAATCGGGGAAAGCCCCAGGATTGATGGAGTGTGTGGTGAAATGCTGAAGCATGGGGGAGAGATTGTAGTAGAATGGATGTGGTAGATGTGCAGATTGGCCTGGGAGGAAGGTAGCGTCCCGGAGGATTGGAAGTCAGGTATAATTATTCCCTTGTACAAAGGAAAAGGGGAAAAAGAAGTGTGTGGTAATCATAGGGGCATTTGTCTTCTTAGTATAATAGGAAAAGTGTATGGTAGGATATTTATTGACAGAGTTAGAGAAAGAACAGAGAAGTTAGTTGGAGAAGAACAGGGAGGTTTTAGGAAGGGAAGAGGTTGTGTAGATCAGATATTCATTCTTAGATCTTTAGTGGAAAAGTTTCTAGAGAAGGGAAAGAAGTTGTATGCGGCTTTCATGGATTTGGAGAAAGCATATGACAGGGTGGATAGACAAGGATTGTGGAAAGTGTTAAGAATATATGGAGTAGATGGGAAGTTGTTGAATGCTGTGAAGAGTATGTACGATGGTGCGAAGGCTGCAGTGCGTGTGGATGGTGAACTAAGTGAATTTTTCTCTTTGAAAGTTGGGTTGAAACAGGGATGTGTCATGTCTCCATCGTTGTTCAATCTCTACATGGATGGGGTAATAAAAGAGGTACAAGGTAGGGTAGTGGATGTTGGAGTGGCCCTGGTGAGAGAGGATAATGTTTGGAAACTCCCTGTACTGTTGTTTGCGGATGACACTGTGTTGTTGAGTGAAGACGAAGGGGAGCTGCAAGGCTTGGGAGAGTGTGTAAGAAACGGAATCTAAAGGTGAATGTAGGGAAGAGTAAAGTGATGGTCTTTGAGAGAGGTGAAATCAGTGAATGTACAGCGAGGTTGGATGGTGAGGAATTGGAAAATGTGAGTACGTTTAA
>NC_137069.1:16032198-16055372 GCF_032717465.1 Coenobita brevimanus
TGTGTGCGTGTGTGAAGGTCACAGCCTTGCCCTTAGATCGGACTATATGAGCTCTCAGCTCCCTTCCGGGAGGGTAAAAAGCTGACGATCACGACCATCAAGTGATCCTGACCGACCCGGTGAATTACACACACACAGAATGTGAACACAGAGTCAAGCTAATCGTGATGAAGGGAAGATATGGAAATGACAGAGGAATGAGAGGTGAACAGTAATTGGAGAGAGAGAGAGAGAGAGAGAGAGAGAGAGAGAGAGAGAGAGGACGTAAATCCAAGAAAGCCAGAAGAAAAGAACTTGGATAAAGGAGAAGGCGAAGCGAAGAGGATAATAAGTTCCAGACAGAGAAAAAAGAAAATAGTAAGAATCCAAAATATTGAGAAAATACCAGAATAAGAGAAAGAGAGAGAGAGAGAGAGAGAGAGGGAGGGAGGAAGGGAGAGGGGAGCACTGTAGCTAATGCAGCGGTTTTTGCTCTGTGTTAGCGGGCTGAGACGTATGATCCCGGCTGGGTCAGTGTTGGAAAGCATTCTCGAGAGTTGGCAACACTTAACACGGATCAGAGTGCGTGGATCTCTTATCGCCGGATCATTTAACACTGATTAGAGTGCGTGGATCTTATATTCCGGATCATTAAACACGGATGAGAGTGCGTGGATCTTATATGTCGGATCATTTAACACGGATCAGAGTGCGTGGATCTCTTATTCCGAATCATTTAACACGGATCAGGGTGCGTGGATCTTATATTCCGGATAATTTAACACGGATTAGAGTGCGTGAGAGTGCGTGGATCATTTGTTTAGGATTATTTTGCGTGGATTTGAGTGTAAGAATTATATTAACACGGATTAGAGTGCGTGGATCTTATATTCCGGATCATTTAGCACGGGTTAGTGTGCGTAAGAGTGCGTGGATCTTTTATTTAGGATTAATTGACACGGATTAATGTTAGGATTATAATTATTAACTCTCTCTCTCTCTCTCTCTCTCTCTCTCTCTCTCTCTCTCTCTCTCTCTCTCTCTCTCAAAACCATACTTTTCCTTACCCATTACCATTACCCTCTTCCATAACTCCTCTTCTCCTCCTCTTCCTCCTCCTCCTCCTCCTTCTCCTCCCATTTCCTGTCGTCCTCCGTCCTCCTCCTCCTCACGTCTCCTATTACTCTACTTCCTCCTCATCCTCATCCTAAACTTCTTCCTTTTCCTCTTGTTCTTCCTCTTCTTACTTCTTCCATCCTCTTCTCCTCTTCCTTAACTTTTCCTTTCACATCTTGAGTCTCTTTCTCTCTCTCTCTCTCTCTTCATACCTTTAGAGGGTCCAAGTCGGGCCAAAACAGTTCATTCTCCCCAGTAACTTTTTTTTTTCAATTATGGGTCTATTTTTTATTATTTTTATTAACTTTTACCGACACTGTTCTTTAAAGATAAAATAATATATTGTACATGTAAGGGTGGATGATCAGTTAATCCCCCTTGATGGCATTCCACTTCTCTTGTGTTGTGAGGACGGCTCAGTCAACGTACCAGTGTCTACCCTGCATCATTTTCTACTTCCCTGCAGCACATTCCACTTCCCTGCATCACATTCCACTTCCCTGCATCACATTCTGCTTCCCTGCATCACATTCTACTTCCCTGCATCACATTCTACTTCCCTGCATCACATTCTACTTCCCTGCATCACATTCTACTTCCCTGCATCACATTCTACTTCCCTGCATCACATTCTACTTCCCTGCATCACATTCTACTTCCCTGCATCACATTCTACTTCCCTGCATCACATTCTACTTCCCTGCATCACATTCTACTTCCCTGCATCACATTCTGCTTCCCTGCATCACTTTGTACTTCCCTGCATCACATTCTACTTCCCTGCATCACATTCTACTTCCCTGCATCACATTCTGCTTCATTACATCACATTCTACTTCCCTGCATCACATTCTACTTCATTGCATCACATTCTACTTCATTGCATCATATTTTACTTCCCATTCATCTTGTTACGTCAGCCTTGTAGTGTTTGCCTTCTGAACGTCCTTTAATTATATTTTTATTACGTATTTCACAAGGCAGACAAAATATCTGAAAATATCTGCTCCTCCCACACCAACAGACAGAGCCGTTTCCGCAACACACAAGACTGAGAAGTGCAATATTCGGGCCACCCTATATTACTGAAAAAAAAGAAAAAAACTCATGGGGATCGAACCAACGCAAGGCAACACTTTGAGACGCCAGGCGTCTCTATACAAGCTCCCTAACACCTCCTCCTAAGCGACTTTATTTTGCTTTTTTGCTCCTTAATGTCTCCATCTGTGTCATTTATATCACTCAAATACTGCCATTCTCAGCACAAATAACGTACAAATTGATATTAACTAGCTTTATCCAAAAGTAAATCGTCAAGGAAGAGGTGCTAGGGAGCTGCCTCAGCTGACGAGATTGCGAGCGTTAAATACAGCTATACTTGAGAAAATTAATGCATACAACTGAAGTTAATAAAGGGATAGGGAGTTAAAGGGATGGGAAGTTAAAGGGAAGGGAGTTAAAGGGATGGGGAGTTAGAGGGATGGGGAGTTAAAGGGATAGGTAGTTAAAGGGATGGGGAGTTAAGGCGATGGAGAGTTAAAGGGACAGGTAGTTAAAAGGATGGGGAGTAAAAAGGACAGGGATTTAAACGGACGAGGAGTTAAAGGGAGGGAGTTAAAGGGACAGAGTTAAAGGGAAGGAAGTAAAGGGAGTAGGGAGCTCGTGCCAAGTTCAGACCGGTGTCCTCTGGTTGGTCTTCAACTTGTTTTCCTTAGAGTCAAGGTCTCTCTCGGTCTCTGTCTTGGTCTCTGGGTCTCTCTTGGTCACTCTCTCCGTCTTTTAATTTTCTCGACGTATTTCCAGCGATTTTAACCCTTCCTTCATTAAGTTTTATAATCTCACTTATCTCTGTCTTGGTCCTTCAATAGGTCTGTGCCTAGGTCTCTGTCTCTGTCTCGTTCTCTGTCTAGGTCTGTCTGGGTTTTCGTTTAGGTCTCGGACTGTCTAGATCTTTGACGTTACGTAGGTCTGTCTGTCTGTCTGTCTGTCTCTGTCTGTCTGTCTCTCTCTCTCTCTCTCTCTCTCTCTCTCTCTCTCTCTCTCTCTCTCGTTCATTACAATACGCAGCACAAGACTTGTAATCATCATCATCATCATCGTCGTCGTCATCGTCGTCGTCGTCGTCAATCATCATCATCATCATCATCATCATCATCATCACAATAATAATAATAATAATAATAATAACAATAATAATAATAACAGTAATAATAGTACTTTGTGGTAGTAGTAGTAGCAGTACTACTACTACTACTACTAATAATAATAATAATAATAATAATGAAGTCTCCCCACTAAAAACATTAAGTTCATAAACGTTTCTGTGTAAGGCCAACGTTCTTTGTAAGGCGAACGTTTACTTCACGTAATAATCTTATCAGGAGAGCAGCTGGAGTCGCCATTCGTCTTGCAAGTTACGTGGCACCTTAGAGAGAGAGAGAGAGAGAGAGAGGAAGAGAGAGAGACATAAGATCCCCTTTAGATGTAGATAGATAGATAGACAGATAGACACAGACCGAGACAGACAGACAGACCGACCCGACAGAGAGAGAGAGAGAGAGAGAGAGAGAGAAAGACAGAGAGGGGGGGGGGAGGAAATAGAAATGGGAATGGGACAGCGAAGAAGGATGAGAATGATAGTGACATGGTGGAGAAGAGAGGAAGATGGATAATTAGACAGACAGACGGATAGAAAGACAGAGAGACAAGCACAGACAGACAGAAACACACACACACACACAGAAATAGAGAGAGAGAGAGAGAGAGAGAGAGAGAGAGAAAGTGAGAGAGGTGTAAAAGAAAGTGGGTTTATGAGTGTAAGTTAGTGCGTCAGGGGGGTCATGCAAAGGATCAGCGGGCCAGGTAAGGAAGGTAGGCCAGTGGAAAGGTGTAAATTCATTAGACCTGGGGAGTATTTAAGTCTGCCCAAGTAAACTTTGTAAACGTTGCTGACTGATGCTTGTGGGGGTGGAGGGGTGGGGGGAGGAGGGGAGGAGTTGGGGTGGAGTGGGATGTTGGGGTGTCTGTGTTAATTCAGTAGTCTTTAAAGAAAGTTTGTGAATGCGACTGACTGACCTAGACTAGATGATTGATGGGGGGAGTGAGAGGTGTGGGGGTGAGAGTGTATGTGTGGGTGGTGCTTTGTGTGTGTGTGTGTGTGTGTGTGTGTGTGTGTGTGTGTGTGTGTGTGTGTGTCGGCGTTTGTGTTTGAATGTGTGTCTGGGGGGGTAGTGCTTTGTATGTGTGTGTGTGTGTGTGTGTGTGTGTGTGTGTGTGTGTGTGTGTGTGTGTGTGTGTGTGTGTGTCTATAGCTTCCATTTCCACTTCACTTCTATTTCTTGGTCGTACTTCTCCTGTTCCTTGCTTCCTTCCCTCACTCCTTCCTTCCCTCCCTCCTTCCTTCCCTCCCTCCTTCCTTCCCTCCCTCTCCTGGGGTCAGTAAGCTCCTTGACAACCTCACCGCTCCCTCTCTCATTCTGCGTCCTTTCTTTCTTCCATCTCCTTCTCATTTTCCTTCTATCCTCTCCTTTGTTCATCTTGCCTCGCTTCCTTCTCCCAATCTGATTATCTTTTCCATATTCCCTCCATCGTTCTCTGTCTTTTATCTAATTCTACTATCTATTTCCTTCATGTGCTTATTCTCCCATTCCTTCTTCTCCTCTTCCTTCACATGGTTCCTCATTCTTTGTCCAACTCTATCCTTGTTTTCCCTCCTTCTCCTACTCCTTCCCTCCTTCTCGCACTCTCTTTCATCTTCCTATTCTCTTTTTTCTCCTACCTCCTCCTTCATTCTGCTGCTCCCTCATTCCTTTCTTTTCTTCCTCTTCTCTCTCTTCTTACCACTACACTTTTCTCCTCTCTTTCTGTACCTCTACTCTCACCTCTCCTGTCTTACTCTTTTTCCTGTCCAGTCTCTCCATCATTCTAGTTCTTTTTCATACCATTATGTAGAGTGAGAGGGAACACGTTACTTGTAGGTGGACGTGTGTGTGTGTGTGTGTGAGAGAGAGAGAGAGAGAGAGAGAGAGAGAGAGAGAGAGAGAGAAAGCACAGACTAAACCAATCTTTCCCTTTGTTCAAGCAGTCTTCCTAAGCGCCCACGTCTTTACATGTCACCACTTTAGAGCTAATACCCACCGTCCATATTCAGTACGTGCTGGGGCCATCTCATTCAAAACGTTCTTTATGGTATTAGTTTTTTTCTATGGATTCTGCGTCGATCATAAAACGCTGTTATCATTATATTCTTGTCAGCAAAATTTTCAACGCCCCAGCCAGGCAATGATCTCGTGGTCCGCTGCCCTGTCCACTCCACCACCACCTCCACAAATCGAGTGTTCAGTGAAATAGTGGTGGTAGTAGTGGTGGTGATGGTAGTAGCAGTAGTAGTGGGAGTAGTAGTAATTATAGTAGTAGTTGTTGATAGGTTATGCTCTCACCTATGTTTGTCTTTCACTTTGTCCAGACGATATCTCCAGAAGTTTTCAGTGAATTTCAATGAAAGTTGGTGGAAGGGTGAGCCATGGGCCAAAAAAGAATTGTTTAAATTTGGGGGCGGATCAGGATCCTGTGTATAATTTCTCCAAAAGTTCTCAATGATTTCAATCAAATTTTGTGGAAGAGTGGGTCATTTGTCATGGAACAATTGATTAAATATGGGGGTGGTTCCGGATCCTATGTATTCCACACAGTATCCCCACCGATCCAGATCCGAATCCTTTTTAACTGCAGTGGCATTGGCGGAGGTATGCGCTCTCTGAATGCTTGCTAGTTGTTGTTGTTGTTGTTGTTGTTATCCCAGGTTCATCTGACTATGAACCCAGTGGACTGCAGGCTTCAGTTCCCCTCTCATGCATTCCACCAACAACCTTTCAGGGGAAAGGGAGGGAGTTGAGGCGCGTTTCATAACCAGACAACAGACCCGCCTACCCATGTCAGTACCACCGCGCGAAGGAGCCCCTCTCCAGCACCTTCATATGCAGATTACGATTTTTTTTTTTTTAATGCGAGGAAGAAATAACCAAAGGCCAATTCTGGTAGGGAGCCCTCCAAACTCACCAAAACACAGCCCTAGTTCCCGATGCGTCTGGTAGTTCTTGGTGTCCTCCTCCTCCTCCTCCTCCTCCTCTTCCTCCTCTTCTTCCTCCTCCTCCTTCACACCGATAAGGGTCCATGAATGTCTAGCTTTCCGCCCACTCCATCTCAGCTCCTCTGATTCACGTCCTGATTCGCAAAGGAATAAAAACTCTGTGCCGATCATTTGGGAGCAAGAAATGGACAAAGAGGGTGATACAGAGTTCCAAGTTGACCGTCTTGAGATGTAGGGGTGAGAGGGTAGGCTATTGTAGTATTTTTATCATTAATTTCATTATTATTATTATTATTATAATTATTATTATTATTTTTATTATTATTATCATCATCATCATCATCATCATCATCATCATCATTTACATCATCGTCATCATCATCATCATTTATATCATCACCTCAGTCACCATCACTTGCGTCATCGTCATCATCATTATCATCATTTTCACCATCATCATCATCATAGTTATCCCTATCGTCATCATCATCATCATCATCATCATCATCAGCCAGAGCCAATATGAAGGCTTCTCCCATCTTTCTCCACTCTGACCTTTGGGCTGTTAACCTGTTCCATCCAATCCCTGCAAATATGTAAACTTCATCTCTCCATCTTGTTCTCAGTCTACCTCTTCTCCTCACTCTTGAACTGACGAAAACGGTAGTCATCTTAAGAAAAACTGAGCTCCTTCAAGATATAGGGAAGATGAATTGTTTTAGAAATAGTATGTGTTGAAAAAATTGTTGATATATACTTAGGGAAGGCATCACACACACACACACACACACACACACACACACACACACACACACACACACACACACACACACACACACACACACACACACACACACACACACATTCATACCAATACATATATACATGTATACATTCATACATACACACATACATTTACACATACGTAAGAAGAGAGAGAGAGAGAGAGAGAGAGAGAGAGAGAGAGAGAGAGAGAGAGAGAGAGAGAGAGAGAGAGAGGTGAAAGGGTGATAATGAGAGAGAATGAGGAGGAGGAAGGAGTGTAACTTAGGTTAAACTAATCAAGACTAATTTACTTTAATCTTAGAGAGAGAGAGAGAGAGAGAGAGAGAAGATTTAATGAAAAAGGGATTGGAAAAGAGAAGGAAAGGAAAATGATAATGAAAGCGAGGAAGATTGATAGATAGAAAGACAGATAGACCGATAGAGATAGATAGATAGACCGATAGAGATTAGATAGACAGATAGACCCCGTTGCAAGGAAAGGTCTCCCTAAGCTGAATAAAATCTGTAGCAAAACTGTAATTAAAAGTCATCGAACTGAAGGGGTTACGTCATTCTATTACAGACCTTCACCCCGAGGACGCCATCTATTCTCCCTAATATCTTTCCTTAAGTGATTTATTTTGTTTGTTACACCTTTCTGTCCTACTCTATATTCTGTTCTTGCTATTACTAGATTTTCCTAAGAGAGAACCCCCAGCTCCCTAACACCTATTCCTAAGCGATTTATTTTCTTTATTATACCTTACTGTCCTCTTCTGTGTTAAATAAATCCTTGCATCATCGCCATTCTCTGTATAAATAACGTACCAAAAGGATATTAATCGGCCTTATCCAAAAATAAATCGCTAAGGAAGAGGTGTTAGTATGCAACCCTTCCAGCCAACAATATCTGTCCTGAGCAGTTCTCATATCGCAATGTGCAATCATGTGCAGTGTTCATTAAGTCGCTTAGGAAGATGTGCAACGCTACCTGTGCCGATGAGAATAAGACAGGTATGAACTCAGAACGAAGTAGTATGTAAAGGTGCGGCCATTTTTATGTATTTATTATTTTTTTTAATGTAAGGAAGAAGGAACCAAAGGCCAGGAACCCGCTGTATTGTTCCCGCCAAGAAAAACAAATCATATAGATAAGCCACATTCAAGATCCGTCCATTTCGAGGTCACAGGCTCCCCTTCCTGAAAATATGTGACCGTCAAGAAGAAACGAGGCTCTGGGGTCCGTCCAACGTTCAGACCCGGATATTGCAGTAGCTCTAACCCGGTGCATCATTTCCTCTTGTCGATCACATGTTTTTTGAGCAAGAAATGTGGCCCCAAACTAAGATTTTATTCAGCTTTTTTTAGAAACGCCTAAATACATTGAGGTGGTTTGGCCATGTGGAGAGGATGGAGAGTGAGAGACTAACTAAGAGAGTGAATGTGAGTGCGGGGGAGAGGGAAGGAGAGGTCG
Organism: Coenobita brevimanus; assembly: GCF_032717465.1. Lineage (NCBI taxonomy): Eukaryota > Metazoa > Arthropoda > Malacostraca > Decapoda > Coenobitidae > Coenobita > Coenobita brevimanus. Next base: position 16,040,622 of record NC_137069.1, read on the forward strand.
ATGATGAGATGAAGGGATGGAGTGGAGAGGTATATGAGAAAAGGGGATGTAAGTTGAGGGATAGGCAGCAAAATGGCAGAGGACGAGGGGACATGGAGGCGATTTGTTTGTGGCCACCCCTTACGGGATTAAGGCGTCTGGCTATACTGTAGATAGATAGAAATGCGTGGTGATGATGTGGGAATATTATCCTTCTCTCTCTCTCATTCAAAGACTGGTATATTTCTTGAACACTAAGCGGATCGGAGACGCGCAGAGAGAGAGAGAGAGAGAGGAGAAAAAATATATATATTGTAGCAGCCGTGGCTCAGTGGGTTAGAGCGCTCCGCTCTGACCGAAGGGTCGGAGGATCGAATCCACCCAAGGGTCATTGGTAGACATCAGGAAGGGCATCCGGTCATAAAATGCTACATTCTCCATCCAAAGTCCTCTACCCAGGGACAACGCTTTAGCCCTTCGGGGATACCTGGCGTAGAACCACTTTATATATATATATATATATATATATATATATATATATATATATATATATATATATATATATATATATATATATGCAGAGAGAGAGAGTGAGTGAGTGAGGAGGTAATGGAAGAGGGAGACTGGGAAAGAGGAAAAGGTTGAGTGATAGTGAGAGTGAAGAAGAAAGGAAAAGATGGAGAGAGAGAGAGAGAGAGAGAGAGAGAGAGAGAGAGAGATCAGTCTTTACCCATAAGCTGTGACCGACTCTTCAAACGTTTTTTTTTTTTTTTTTTTTAATTTCCGAGGCGCCAATTTACAAGTTCCCATTTTCTGTATCTCTCAGTTGATGAAGCCATTTTGACCCATCCATATTTGTACATTTTCTGTTACAATTATTCCCCCTTACAAGTATTATACCTTATTTTCCCCAATATCATCATCATCGGGCGTTTGAGTACCCACTGCAGGACCGGCCCATCCCGACCGAAGTCGGGACGATACAGCCAATGTATCTCTACCAAGTGGCTTAGGCTGTCTGGTGGAGATTGTATGTAGGGTGAGAAGTGTTTGTAAGTGTACTTGTACTGGCTTTGGATGTGTGTGTAGTCTGTGAACCAAGTGTAATCGGCCCGCGCAAGCCGACTGGGTGCAAGCATACTTTATAGTAAGCGACACTGGTTCAACCACAGCACCCCTCGTGTCCGCCAATGCAGTACATGGCCGGGTGAACACTCCCAAAGTTTATTACCTTGGCAGGGCGCGAACCCTGGTTCACCCGTGTACGAAAACGCACACTCTGCCACTGTACCACAGAGGCTCTCCCTCAATATACTCACTGTTATAGCATATTTTCATCATTATTATCCTGATTTATAGCATATTTTCCTCATTATACTTCACGATTTTATTTCTCCTATTAATCCACAGTTTCTTTTCCTCCAGGTAAGCAAGGGGGGACTTAAGCAGCTTGGAGACAACCACACCTGTCATCAATTCCAGGTAGAGTAGATCCCAGCAAAGAGAATATCAGAGAGAGAGAGAGAGAGAGAGAGTACAACATGGAGACTTGGTGGTCCTAGGGACCTAGACGAAGTTATGTCGGGAAAAAAAAAAAAAAAGAGCTAATTCTACTAAGGTCAGACCAACGTAAGAGAGAGAGAGAGTCTGACTGAGGACGAGAGTGAGAGAAACGTGTGTATGAATAATAAAAGTGGCTGAGTGAAAACAAAAGTTAGGAAAAAGTGAGCAAGAAGTGAGAAAATGAGTGAAATGATAAGAATGTGTGAAAATGAGTGAGAAGGAAAGTGGATTTGAAAAAGTAAAAGTTCAAAGAAAATGGGGTTAGGAATGAACGTTTAAGGACAGCTTGGTGAAAAAAAAATACAGAGAGAGAGAGAGAGAGAGAGAGAGAGAGAGAGACGGGGAAAAGAGGGAGGGAGGGAGCAAGCGAAGACTTTAGATGTGTGTGTGTGTGTGTGTGTGTGTGTGTATGTATCTATATAAGCTTACGGTACACATTGTAGGTGGACTGAAGAGAAGAAAAAAAAATCAGCCAAAGTCAGCTACCCTGGGAAATTGTCAGACTCCTCCCTCTCCCCTCTCTCTTAAACTCCCCACTCCCTCCCCAACCCTCTATCTCTCTCCTACCCCACTCCCCAGCTTCCCCCACCCTCTCCCCTCCCCTCCACCCAGAGATCCGCTGAGTCCACCCCTGTAAACACGAATACCGTCCCAGATAATGTAGTTACGCCGAGTTATGCTGGCAAGTAATTCCGGGTATAAAATTTTTGGCGACTCCGTGCGTGTGTTTTCATGGCACTTGTAACTTACCCATTCTCTGCCTCTGTCTCTGTCTCTTCTCTGTCTCCTGTCATTCTCTTTCTGTTTTTCTCTGTGTCTCGCTGTGTGTGTGTCTTTTTCTGTGTTCCTGTCTCTCTGTGTGTTTCTGTCATTCTCTGTGTTTTCATGGTGGTTGTAACTTACCCTCTCTTTGCCTCTCTCTCTCTGTCTCTTCTCTGGCTCCTGTCATGCTCTTTCTGTTTTTCTCTGTCTTTTTCTGTGCTTCTCTCTTTTTTCTGTCTTTCTGTCTTACTTTCTTTTTCTGTCTCCGTGTTTTCATAGTGGCTGTAACTTAGCCCTTCTCTCTCTCTCTCTCCCTCTCTCTCTCTCTCTCTCACACACACACACACACACACACACACACACACACACACACACACACACACACACACACACACACACACACACACACACACACACACACACACACACACACACACACGTCATTCTATTTCTCCTTTTTCTGTTTGTCTTTCTATTCCTCTGTTTCTCTCCCCGTCTTTGTGTTTTCATGATGTTTGTAACTTACCCCTTCTCTGCCTCTCTATCTGTCTCTCTTCTCTGTTCCTGTCATTCTCTCTCTCTCTCTCTGTTTTTCTCTGTGTTTTACTGTCTTTGTCTCATGTCAATGTTTTTCTGTCTTTCTCTGTGTTTTCATGGTGGTTGTAACTTACTCCTTCTCTGCCTCTCTCTCACTCTCTCTTCTCTGTCTCCTATCATTCTCTTTCTCGTTCTCTCCTTCTCTTTCTGGTGCTGTCATTCTCTCTGTTTTAGTTAGTCTGTTCCTGTTTGTCAGTATGTCTGTCTTTTTTATATTTGAGCTTGTAACTCCCTCTCAGCCTTTCTTCTGACTGCAGTTATTATTCTCTCTCTCTCTCTCTCTCTCTCTCTCTCTCTCTCATTGCATCATGTCACTCTTTATTTTTTTCTGTTTTTGTCTTTTTCTTAATATCATTTTTTATCCATCTGTTTCTCCTTGTGTCTCATTTTCTGTGTGTGTGTGTGTGTGTGTGTGTGTGTGTGTACCATGTCAGTCTCTCTCTCTCTCTCTCTCTCTCTCTCTCTCTCTCTCTCTCTCGACGTGGGTGCTGCTTCAGTGGTGCCAGGTGTTATAGATCATACAGACTTCACGGTCCTCACTACAGGTCACTCACTTTAACTTGACGTAGAGTTTTTCATCCTTTTGTAGATTATTTTCTATGTTTTTGTGGCGGATTAAGACAATACTAAGACCCTACATCCTTTCCATAGCACTTCTTCGTGACTAGCATCATGTTCTAGTGTTAAACTTGTGTTATAGCTCAGCATTCAAGATGGAGTGATGTTAGTTTAGCGAAATAACAAAGTCATTAATAGGGTAATTGGAGAGAGAGAGAGAGAGAGAGAGGGAGAGAGAGAGAGGACACGACAGACTTTCAGAGCACAGTGATCCTTGCCAAATCTCTCTCTCTCTCTCTCTCTCTCTCTCTCTCTCTCTCTCTCTCTCTCTCTCTCTCTCTCCTCAGTGTTAATGTAATTATTTTAGCTCGCCCAAAATTGCAATAAATGGCAGACATCAAGGAAATTTTTGCAACACTCCGAAACTTTAATTGTGAGTTATGTTTCTCTGTAATGGTTTCTCTCTCTCTCTCTCTCTCTCTCTCTGTATATATGTGAATCTATCTATCTCTTTCTGTCTATCTGCTTGTTTATCAATGTCTGTATCTATCTATGTATCAGTCAGTCAATCAGTCTATCTGTCCATGTGCCTGTCTGTCTGCCTGTCTTCCTATCTATATCAACCTATCTATTCGTCTATCTATCACAGCAGTTATCTCTCCCCCACCACAATTTCCGGTCCCTCACACCTGCTTGAACACTTAATGACCCTACCTTTATGGGACCATCAGTATACTCTTCACTAATTTACCAACAGAGAGAGCAGTGAAATTTAATACACCCACCCAATAGTTACTTTACATCTGAGGCTTCGAACTAATGAGACGAGATCCCAACCCATTTGTTTTTTTATGTATTATTACCAGCCGCCATAGCGAAGCTGGTATTGTTTTCAGTTTGCGTGTGTGTGTGTGTGTGTGTGTGTGTGTGTGTGTGTGTGTGTGTGTGTGTGTAAGTCTGTCTGTCTGTTAGCACGATAACTTCTCAAACGCTTAAAATAATATCACAAAAGGTTACAAGTGTGTAATTGGGATGAAAATCTACGTTTTCGAAATTGGTGAAAGTAGGTCAAGGTCGTCATATTCCGAGCCGTGCTAGATATGTATCGGCTCGTGGCTTGTGTGACATTCCCCTTGGGGGCCTCTAATTATTATTATTATTATTATTGCTAGTACAGTAGTAGTATAGTAGTTGTAGTAGTAGTAGTAGTAATAGTAGTAGTAGTAATAATAATAGTAGCAGTTATAGTAGTAGTAGTAGTAGTAGTAGCATTTTGTCTTTCTACCACAAGGGGTCCGTAGTAATAATAATAGTAGCAGTTATAGTAGTAGTTGTAGTAGTAGTAGCATTTTGTCTTTCTACCACAAGGGGTCCGTAGTAATAATAATAGTAGCAGTTATAGTAGTAGTAGTAGTAGTAGTAGCATTTTGTCTTTCTACCACAAGGGGTCCTAGTGGTTCTCCCTTCTCGGTGTCCATACTGTATCTATAGGACAACATAACAGAAGTAATCGTTTACGTGTGGTCGATTGGTCTACTCAGCCAGACAAACCGGGGCTGAACAACAATATCAGCAACACCATTTTTACGGATGCTTTGAACAGGTGCAAGTTAACCAGTGACTAGGTATAAGTGGATAATTATTGCACTGGGACTGAACAAACTCTTAGAGTCATTGCTCTGAGATTGCATGAAGAGCCAATGATCCTGGTTTGCAATGTCTCCAGACTGCATAACCAAACTTTCTTTTTTCAATATTTTCTTTAATTTTTTTCCTTGCTTCGAGATGGCATAAAATATTTTCCTGGTTGGCTAGATTTTGTTAGGTCGCTAAATTGGATAACCGGACCTTTTGATTTGTTTCCCCTCTATTTTTCCAGGTAATTTTTCTCCTTCCACCTCCTCGCTCCCCTCTGGCCCCACCCCCCTCCCTCGCTCCCCTTTCAGCCTCCATCCCCTCCCCCTCGCCATCCCCTCACCTCCATCCCCTTGCCCTTTGATGGTTCCAAAAATTCCCTCGCTGGATCGTCACATAATTTCCACACTATTTCCTAGATTAATGGCGGCGGTGGTGGGGTGGTTTCCCGTTCGTTCTGGGGGTAATTTCGCCGTTCATCAATTACCGGAGGAGATAGTTGTTTGTCAGGGCGTTCCGAACGTGTATGTATTGGGTTACGTTCTGTATTTATGAGGGGGTGGGGTGGAATTATTATTGTCCTTGTTGCTGTATTCGTTGTTGTCAAAATCGTCATTGACCTTAGCATCATCACTCATCATCATCATCATCATCATCATTCATGGTCATCTATCATCATCATCATCTTCATCATCATAATCATTCATGGTCATCTATCATCATCATCATCATTCACCACTTATCAGTCATCACCATCATAATCATTCATAGTCATCTATCATCATCATCATCATTCATCACCTATCAATCATCATCATCATCATCAGTCATCATCATAATCAGTCATGGTCATCTATCATCATCATCATCATCATCAGTCGTCAGTCTTCATTATTCATTAGCAGCAGCCATCATCACCATCATCATCATCATCAGTCAATCAATCAGACAATCACTCACTATTAGTCAGTCATCCTCAGTCAAACATTCATCATCATCATCATCATCATCATCATCATCATCATCCTGAGAGTCCACTACAGGCAGAAAGCCCCTGTCGACTTTATCCACTTTGACTTATTGGTTGTTGGCCTATTCTGTCTTGCAAGATCTCCTAATTTTATCTCTCTCTCTTGAAGGAGTAGCAGTAGACCGTTCAAGGAGTATTAGACCGTTCAAGGGATATTAGACCGTTCAAGGAGTATTAGACCGTATAAGATATGTTCAGTGTGGGGAAGGAGGAAAAAGGAGGGAGACTGTTCAGAGTGGAGGGAGGAAGAAGGAGGGAGATTGTACCATATACAAAAGGAGGAGGGAGGAAGGAGGAGGGAGATTGTACCATATAAAAGGAGGAGGGAGGAAGGAGGAGGGAGATTGTACCATATACAAAAGGAGGAGGGAGGAAGGAGGAGGGAGATTGTACCATATACAAAAGGAGGAGGGAGGAAGGAGGAGGGAAATTGTACCATATACAAAAGGAGGAGGGAGGAAGGAGGAGGGAAATTGTACCATATACAAAAGGAGGAGGGAGGAAGGAGGAGGGAAATTGTACCATATACAAAAGGAGGGAGGAAGAAGGAGGGCGATTGTACCATATAAGACGTGGAGAGAGCAATTTCGTGGGATGGGGGGGAGGGGTGATCGCAGACCCCCACTGTCGAGAGATGGAGTGGGGGGCGTGTGGGAGGGCGTGGGGGGAGGAACTACTCTGTGCCCCCCCGTTCATTGCCTCATCTTTCGCCCTCTCCCTCCCCCCTCCCTCCTCGACCTCCCGCTGTCCTTCTCCCTCCCATCATCTCTGTCTTCTCACTATCCCATTTCGTTCCCTGCCCCCTCCCCCCTTCCTTCCTCCCCCTTCCCAGTCTCCCTCCACCTGTCCTTTCTCCCTCCTCCATCTCTGTCTTCTCACTTCCCCTTCTGCCCCCCCTCCCGTCTCCCCTCCCTCCCCCCTCAAAATCCATTCCCCTAAAAAAAAAAATCCCCTCCCCCCAAAATCTCTCCCTCCCAAAATCCATACTTGATCTGAATGTCCCACTGAAGATAACCTATACTCCTTTCACATTAACCTGGCCTAAAACTGCCATCCCTCCATTAGATTAATACTTAAATTACCCCCTACTGAAAAACTAACCTATATTCCTTTCACTCTAACTTGGCCTAAAGCTGCCGTCCCTCCATCTTGAATTACAGTAACACTAGAGTGTGGTGATAGTCACGAAGAAGTGTTATGGTAAAGGATGTAGAGCTTTAGCAATGTCTTTTTTATCCACTTAACTGGGTCAAATACAGTAAGCCGCAAAAAGACGAAAATCTGGCCCAAGTTAAGGTGAAAGTAGTACAGATTTCCTGCCAGATGAACAGTCAAATCTGTACGTGTATATTCTTCACTGTGCAGGGAACGAATCAAAATCATACACTGAACGGCTCCATGCTAATAAAGAACGTGATGAACGGCGGAACGAGCATGGGAACGTAACGGAGTAAAGAAGTAAAGGAATTATTCTCTACTCCTTCTACTCTAACCTGGCCTAATTTGTCACCTTGAATCCTGATGTGCAACAGAAGATTAACCGTAGAATATTGATGCTAGTCATGTTGAAGTGCTGAGAAAGGATGTAGAGCCACTGTATTGTCTTCTTCCACTACTGAGCTACGCGAAATAAGCTGTAAAAGAATATCTGGGCCAAGTTAAGGTAAATGACTATAGGCAAGTGCAACCATAACTGAGTTGCTTTAGTTACAGCTTGGGGTTGATGGTATATTTGATCTCTCTCTCTCTCTCTCTCTCTCTCTCTCTCTCTCTCTCTCTCTCTCTCTCTCTCTCTCAAAAAAGAACGTGGGCGACATGAACGGCATATTACGTTCAGAAAGTATAGGATATCACGTTAGAAGAGCGGAAGTCTGGCCAAATATTCCTCGATCTCCCTCTCCTCCTTTCTTAAAATATGGAACAATCTTCCTCCTTCATCAACGGGGAATTTTATCACTATCAATTTTATGGTTCTGGGATGAAGTCGTCACTCTGTCTCGTTCTCGGTCTCCCTCTCCTTCATCTCCTGACCTTCTCCTCCCTCCTACTTAACCCCTTTCCTCCCTCCTTCTTCCTTCCTCCTTCCTCCGCCTACTCTCTTCCTTCTCCTTGCCATCATCGTCTTAATGTGCCGTAACTCTTTCAACTCTCCCTCATCTTCCCTCTTCCTTCTCTCTCGCTCTCTCTCCTCTCCTTATGTGAAGTCTGTCTTTAATCTCTCTCTCTCTCTCTCTCTATATATATATATATATATATATATATATATATATATATATATATATATATATATATATATATATATATATATATATATATACTGTCAGTCTCATCATTCCATGTAACTTTTGTATTATATCTCAGTCTTCTACCTGTGTGTGTGTGTGTGTGTGTGTGTGTGTGTGTGTGTGTGTGTGTGTAGATAGACAGACAGATAGACAGACAGACAGATAAAATATATACTGTGACTACCACCATCATCCTCAGCACCACACCATAACATCACACAGCTGTTTTGCATACTAATATATACCATTGTTTCCCACGAGAGTAAAACAGATATTTATTTTTACATACGGCGAGCACTGGCGGGCGTTTATAATTTATCTATTCCCAGGACGATGATATTCTGTTATTAACCTGTTTTAGTGTGATGGCAGTATTATATTTTTTTCTACTTAACACAAAATCATTTTACTTACCCCTCTCATTGTACTGTCACAAACTATACTCCTTTTACTCTAACCTGGCCCAAAATTGTCACCCCTCCACCTTGAATGCTGAGTTGTAACAGTAGATGGATTTATATTATGATGCTAGCCACGAAGAAGTGCTACGGAGAGGATGTGGAGCCTTATCACTGTCTCCTGCCAATGAGTTACGTGAAATAAGCTGTGAAGGGACTAACACCTGGGCCAAGTTAAAGTGGATGGAGTATAGTGCTGTCATCTCCTGTTTTTCTGACTACAGTCTTTGAAAATTTGTCTTGAATCCGAGAAAAATGACACAGGTGACACTGATCTATGGCCAGGTAAGGTAATCAGTGTCAGCCGCCGTAGTATCTGTCTATCTGTCTATCTATAGCCAGACGCAAGAGGTGGCCGTTTGTCTTCGAGTTGGTTTTTTACGGGTAGGGGCAATAACCCTACGCCAATCTACTTGTTGACACGTGAGGAACACGTATGGGTTGGTTATATGGTTACCACCCAGCGTTGTAAATGGTTTCCTGGCATACAGGAAACCATTAGGCTTGTCACTCAATATAAAGCCACCTGAAAAGGAAAGAAGAGTAATAAAAAGTAACAGGAAAGATGGAAGAAATAGGAAGAGAGGAGGGCAGATGCAGAGAAAGAATGATAAAGGTGAAGGCAGAAGTAGGCAGCACTACATCAAGTGACTGGATGATAGTTAGAAATAGGAAGAGAGGAGGGCAGACAGAAAAAGAATGATAAAGGTGAAGGAAGAAGTACTGTAGGCACCACATCAATTGAGTGGATGATGGTCGCCACCACCCACCACGCACTGTAGAATCACTAGACAGTATTTTCAAAGCCCATAGGGAGAGAGGTTGGAGTGGGGACAGGACTAGAGTGGCCGAGTGTACATAACACTTTCAGTCCGGTGGCGTGTTTCACCCATTTATTTTTGCTGCTTCTGGACAGTTTGATTGAGCTTTGGGGCTTTGTCGCTCAGTGTTGAGTTGCCTGAAGGCAGCACTACATCCTGTGAGTGGATGGTGAGCCCCACGAAATAACAAAAATATACTAAAAATTAAAGACAACCTTAAGGGAATAATAGACAATGTTTTTAACCCCATCTCTTCGAGAGGTCTTTTTTAATAAATAAATATAAATGAATAAATAAATAGATTATAAGTAGCAAGAATAAATTAAGAAGATAAAGAGATGTATTATTAACGATTATTATTATTATTATTATTATTATTATTATTATTATAGTTACTACTGCTATAATACCAATACTAATACTAACAATTATAATAATAATAATAATAATTATTATTATTATTATTATTGTTTTTAATATTATTATTATTATTATTATTGTTTTAATGCTATTATTATGTAAACAGTGATACCCCCATGAATATAGTTTTAGTGATCGATTTGGTATTAGATAGTGATATAGGCAGACATCTTGAAAGGTGGATGGATAGATTGAGGGATAAATTGAAAAAAAAAAAAAAAAGATGGGTCTACAGATAGATTGAGATGGATGGATGATTGGTTAGATAGAGACAGATAGATAGATAGACAACTAGATAGATAAATAGATAGTTCGATAGATAGACAGATAGATAGACAGACACACAGACATAGATAGATAGGAAGATAGATAGATAGATTAATTGATTGATAGATAAAGATATAGATACATAAATAGGACTGCCGGATATAAACTTCTGGTCCCACGTTTCCTGACTGTGAAAACAAAAGCCTGAATTAAAATATATATATATATATATATATATATATATATATATATATATATATATATATATATATATATATATATATATATATATATATATATATATACATATATATATATTATCATGAAAAAAGACATTGCTCCAAGAGAATCTTAATACAAGATGTGGCAGTGTGTGGTGTGGCAGTGTGAGGTGTGGCGGTGTGTGTTGTGACAGTTGTGGTGTGGCAGTGTGTGGTGTGGCGGTGTGTGGTGTGGCGGTGTGAGGTGTGGCAGTGTGTGGTGTGGCAGTGTGTGGTGTGGCAGTGTGTGGTGTGGCAGTGTGAAGTATGGCAGTGTATGGTGTGGCAGCGCGAGGTGTGGCAGATTAAGGTGTGGTAGTGTGAGATTTGACAGTGTGTACAAAGCTCTCTTCATAACAGTATGCAGAATCTGATAACCAGGCTCGACTCTATGGATTTCTTCTCGTCAGCATCAGAGCAAGATAGAGAAGACTGACAAGCAAGATGGCTGCTGATGTGACTCTTGATGTTTCCTAATGGCTTTTGAAGAATAATAAGCAAAGAAGGCTGAGAGAGAGAGAGAGAGAGAGAGAGAGAGAGAGAGAGAGAGAGAGAGAATCAACGTCATCATAACCCCATTCCCACTGTCATAAATGGGGTGGGTATGATTCACACAGACTAACAGACACGACAATATCCTTTCATGTATCATGATAGGTGAATTGATGTGCGTGGCAATTGTATGTATTTACGGCCAAGATTTTACAATACCGTAGGGGTGGAGGAGGAGGAGGAGGAGAAGGAGGAGGAAGAGAAGGAGGAGGAAGAGAAGGAGGAGGAGGAGTGTAAGCCTAAGTGTTACACTGTGAGGACGAATGGTAGGTGGTGGCAACTGTCATCCACTCACTTGGAGTGTCGCCTACTTCTTCATCCTTACATCACTGTTTTTATGTGTCTGTTCTCCTCTCATTCTACATCTCCCATCCTTCTGTCACTTTTTATTGCTCTTTCCACCTCAGGTGGCTGTAGTCAGTGACTAGCTTAACTGTTTTCTGTAAACTCAGGAACTCTTTTATAGAGCTGGGTGGTAACCCTACAACGAAATAACGAGGTGATGTGGAACCTTGTTTGGTGCTTCTGTTAACTGGGTGGAGAGACACACATGCGGCGTCCATCCAAGAACCAAATCTCCACACTCTTCCCGCGCCTCGCTGTGGCGATACGCTGTCTGCCGCAAGGGAACATCAGTGCACAACACAGGGCGGCCCTGTAAGGATGGTTATTTGTCTGTGGTTGATGGGTCTGCTCAGTCAGACAGACCGGGATTACAAAACAACAACAATAATTAGGTAGGAGCGCGCACGCACGCACACACACACACACACACACACACACACACACACACACACACACACACACACACACACACACACACACACACACACACACATTGAGACTATAGATCACTTCCAACACCAAAACATTAAATACGAGGTGTGTTTGTGTGTGTGTGGGAGGGAGGGGGAAGTGTGACGATCCAACTCTTTCACTCACCCTCACCCACCCTCACCCACCCTCACTCTCACCCTCACCCCCATCCTAACCCTCACTAACCCTCACCCTCACCCTCATTCTCACCCTCACCCTCACCCTCACCACCACTCCCACCCCCACCCCCACCCCCACCCTCACCCTTACTAACCCTCACCCTCACCCTCACTCTCACCCTCATTCTCACCTTCACCCTCACCCTCATTCACCCTCACCCCCACCCTCACACACCCTCACCCCCACCCTCTCACACCCTCACCCTCACTCTCACTCACCCTCACCCTCACCCACACCCTCACCCACACCCTCACCCACACCCTCACCTCACCCTCACCTCACCTCACCCTCACCCTCACCCTCACCTTCACTCACCCTCACCCCCACGCTCATCCTCACTAACCCTCACCCCCACCCTCATCCTCACTAACCCTCACGCTCACCCTCACTCACCTTCACTCACCCTCACCCTCACTCACCTCACTCAACCCTCACCTCACTCACTCACCCCCACTCACCCTCACTCCACCCTCACCCTCTCACCCTCACTCACCCTCACCCCCACCCTCACCCTCACCCCCACCCTCACCCTCACTCACCCTCACCCCGACTCTCACCCTCACTAACCCTCACCTTCACCCTCACTCTCACCCTCACTCACCCTCACCCACCCTCACCCACCCTCACCTTCACCTTTACTCTCATCCTCATTCACCCACACCCTCACTCACCCTCACCCTCACCCTCACTCACCCTCACCCTCACCCTTACCCTCACTCACCCTCACCCTCACTCACCCTCACCCTCACTCACCCTCACCCTAACCCTCACTCACCCTCACTCACCCTCACCCCACCCTCACCTTCACCCTCACCTACCCTTACCCTTACCCTCACCCTCACCCTCACCCTCACCCTCACTCACCCTCACCCTCACTCACCCTCACCCTCACCCTCACTCACCCTCACCTACCCTTACCCTCACCTTCACCCTCACCTACCCTTACCCTTACCCTCACCCTCACCCTCACCCTCACCCTCACTCACCCTCACCCTCACTCACCCTCACCCTCACCCTCACTCACCCTCACCTACCCTTACCCTCACCTTCACCCTCACCTTCACCCTCACCTACCCTTACCCTCACCTTCACCCTCACCTACCCTTACCCTCACCTTCACCCTCACCTACCCTTACCCTCACCTTCACCCTCACCTACCCTTACCCTCACCCTCATTCACCCTCACCCTCACTCACCCTCACTTACCTTCACCCTCACCCTCACCCACACCGTGATCCTCACCGTCACTCACCCTCACTCTCACTCACGCTTACCCTCACCGTCACCCTCACCCTCACTCACCCTCACCCTCACCCCCATTCATCCTCACCGTCACTCACCCTCACCCTTACCCTCACCGCCACCCTCACCCTCACTCACCCTCACCCACCCTCACCCTTACCCTCACTCACCCTCACCCTCCCTCACCCACCCTCACCCTTACCCTCACTCACCCTCACCCACCCTCACCCACCCTCACCCTTACCCTCACCGCCACCCTCACCCTCACTCACCGTTACTCTCACCCTCACTCACCCTCACCCTCCCTTTCCCCTCTTTTCCCTCGTCGCGTCACTCCCCTCTCCCTCCCCCACCGTCACTCCCTCAATTTTCTTTCTCATCACTTCCTTTCTCTCTCACTCCCTCTCTTTCATTATCTCTCTTATCTCTCCCCACTGATATCTCCCCTCACTCCTAGTCTCTCCCTCACGCCCCGTATCAACCTCCCTCTCATCTTTCCTCCCCTTCTCGTTTCTCCCTCCCTCATCTTGTTTCCTCCTCCATCTAATCTTTCCTCCTCTTCCTCCTCTCCTTTCCTCTGTCCTTTTGTCTCACAGGAAAGATGGTGTTAGGAGAAGGGGAGGATAAAATGATAATTCTCCCCCTCCCCTCCCCTCCCCTCCCCTCCCCTCCTCTCCCCTCTCCTCCCCACGCATTCTTTCCTCTATCCTGTCCCCCTCTCTCCCTCCCACCTCTCATACCCTGCGTCTTGTCATCCCCTCCTCCCTTCTTTCCTCCATCCTCCCCTCCTCCCTTCTTTCCTCCCACCTCCCCTCCCACACCCATTATCTACCCTCTTTTTCTCCATCCTTTTCCCTCTTTCACTCCATCCACCTCCCTTTTCCCCTCCAGTCCTCCATTCTCTCAAACTCCCCGACCCTCACCCCTTCTCCCTCCCTTCCCCTACCCCTCTGCTTCTTCCCTCCATCCTCCCCCCTCCACCTCCTCCCCATTTACCACCCCTACCATCCTTTCCTTCCTCCTTTCACCCCTTCCTTTCCATATCCCCCTCTTAATCTCTGTGACCCCAGGAGAAGTGATTAGGAGTGTAAGGAAGAGGGTAGGGAGGGGGTGTAAGAGGGGGTAGGGAGGGGGTATCGAGGGAGGGGAGGGAGGTGATAAGGGGGATAGGGAGGAGGTATAAAGGGGTGGTAGGGAGGAGTGTAAGGAGGGGGTATCAGGGAGGCACCGACTGTCTTTTCTTCTCCATCCTCTTCACTGTCTCCCCCTTCACTTCACTTCTTCCTCCCCCACTTCACTTCTTCCTCCTCCACATCATATCCTCCC
>NC_137069.1:16055472-16057972 GCF_032717465.1 Coenobita brevimanus
TATCACAGGCGGGATGAAAATAATCCAGTCTGTACTGTAGCTGTTCCACCTGAGTCTGCAAGTGAAGCTCTCCCATGCAGCATGAGCCTGAGTGATGGTTTGGGGAAGAATCCTGATATCATGAATGATCTCCAGACTAAGCTTTCTCACCTACCTCCCGAGAAAAGGCAGGAGTTTTCGGTATTACTGCAGGAGTGACCATAAGTGAAACCATGTACGCTCCAGGAAGAACCATTGTGTTGATGCATGATGTCGATGTTGGAGACGCAAAGCCAATTAAATTGCCTCCTTACCGTATGAACCCAGTGAAAGTTCCTCTCATCCAGAAGGAGTTTGGCTACCTGTTGGACCACAAGATGATTGAGCCCTGTCAGAGCGAGTGGAGTTCTCCTGTCACTCTGGTCCCTAAGTCGGGTGGGTCACAGCAGCTTTGCATTGACTACAGACGTGTTAATCAGATAACCAAAACAGACACTTACCCTCTCCCTCGCGTGGAAGATTGCATAGACAAGATCGGAAAGGCTAGGTACATAAGTAAGTTTGATTTGTTAAAGGGATACTGGCAAGTACCCAAGACTGAACTGTGCTAGGGAGATCTCATGTTTTGTAACACTAGGAAAGACTTCTGCATGTTCCGTAATGCCATATGGTATGAAGAATGCACCAGCCACATTTCAGAAGCTCATGAATGTTGTAACAGAGGGTTTGGCAGGGTGTGTTGTTTATAATTGATGATGTATTAATCTTCAGTGACAACTGGAAAGATCACCTATGCCATGTCAGTAAATTTCTTGAGCGTTTGGTTCATGCTAATCTTGTAGCTAATTTATCAAAGTGTGAGTTTGGTCAAGCTTAAAGTTCAGTACCTTGGAGTATGTAATTGGTGATGGACATGTTGCACCACCAGGAGCTAAGGTTCAGGTTAAAAGTGATCTTCCCAGACCTAAAAAGTAGGAAAAGAGCTACAAAGATTTTTGGGAATGGTAGGATATTACAGGGAGATTTGTTCTTAACTTTTCTATTCTTGTATCACCACTTACAGACCCTACTGAAAAAGGGAGTTAAATTTGTCTGGACCAACTAACTGTGAATCCTCTTTCAACAAACTTAAAGCTATCCTATTAAGTCAGCCAGTGCTCGCTACTCCAAATTTTGCTAAGCACTTTTAAGATGGCTGTTGACACACAAAGTGCAGATACAGGAGCTGGGGCTGTTTTTGCTGCAAGAGGATGATCAGAGGGTATTGAACACCCTGTATCTTATTACAGTAAGTTCACTTCACCTCAAAAGAACTACTCAACTATTGAGAAAGAGCTTTTGGCCTTGATTGTAGGTTTACAGCATTTTTCATTTTATTTGTGTTCTGGTTTTGACCCCATAGTCATTTATACCGATCATAACCCACTGAAATTCCTTAGTAAGTTTAAAGATAAAAAAATAAGAGATTGACAAGATGGGAGTCTACTTCTTCAGGAGTATTCATTAGACATACAACATATCAAGGGGAAAGAAAATGTTATTGCAGATTGCTTATCTAGACTTTAGACAGATTGTTTTAGAGTAATAAGAAATTTCCTTTGTAAATTTCTTTTTCTTCTGTCAGGGGGAGGGTGTTACACTAGCCTATGATTTCATCATCTTTTGTATAATTCTAACGGCCTGACAGTATGGTGCATGTTTGATCACGATTCGCCTCGTGGCTTCCATAGCGACCAAGCTTCCGTGTTCTACCTCACTCCCCCCTTCCTCCTCCCTTATAGTAGAAGTAAGTCTGTTCTTTCTGTTTTTCAGAGCAGGGAGTGTCAACTCTTTGTCCCCAATGGCTTCATTTACGCATCCTTCTTACAAGTTGTATCAAGCTCTGCCAGCCCCTATATAATGAGCTCCAGTCTCACTGCATTAATTGCCACTTAGTTTCTACTCCTCATTTTGTTCACATCTCTGTCCTCCCCTGTACAGTTGTTATTATTTTTGTGAGTGCTCAGGGAAGTCTCCAACCATCTGGCTGCTGTGTAATTTGAGTATATGAGGTTGTTGCATTTTTTTCTTGTACTTTTATAGCATAAGGTGTTTATTCGTAGGCCCTAGTGAGGGTTTTTGTGTGATTCATGTGTTTTAGGTGTCAGCCATTATTAATAATGTTTTGTATCTGTAATAATATACGCCTTGCATTAACTTTGAGCATTATCCGGTTTTTCTCATTTTTATCAGGGCTGACTTAGGTAAATTTACTCTTGCTAATTTCGTGTTAATAGAGGCTAATGCAGTTAACCGTATATTTAACCTGTTTTTGCCATTACATTATCCTTTATGAGTCCTGGAGAAATGTTTTGTTGTTAGTTGAGCATTAAACTTTAACTTGTAATTTTACCTAACTCTTTTGTTTTGAACCTGGAATTTTACGGGACAGTAGTGACTCTTATAGTCTGACAAATCTAAACGTAGGGGTTTGGTGGAAGTCAGCCCCTCCCTGCCCTGGTCCCACGCTTCCGAGCTGACC
>NC_137069.1:16062972-16065472 GCF_032717465.1 Coenobita brevimanus
GAATGTACTAGCTTTAGGGGTATAAGTCTGTTGAGTGTTGTAGGTAAGGTGTATGGTAGAGTGTTAATTTTGAGAGTTAGAGAGGGTACAGAGGGAGTGATTAGTGATAAGCAGTGTGGCTTTAGGAGAGGGAGGATGCGTTGATCAGGTGTTTGCTGTGAGACAAGTGTGTGAAAAGTATTTAGCGAAAGGCAAGGATGTGTTTTGGGCATTTATGGATTTAGAGAAAGCGTATGATAGAATTGATAGGGAGGCTTTGTGGACTGTTTTAAGATTGTATGGACTTGATGGTAGGTTACTAAAAGGGGTAAAAAGTTTTTATGTAAATAGTAGAGCGTGTGTAAGAGTGGGAAATGCTGTGAGTGATTGGTTTCCCGTGAGAGTGGGGCTGCGACAGGGATGTGTGATGTCGCCTTGGTTGTTTAATATTTACATGGATGGTGTTGTAAGGGAGGTGAATGCAAGAGTTTTAGGTGGTCTGAGTCTGGTAAATGTTGATGGAGGAGAGTGGAATCTGAAGCAGCTGCTGTTTGCAGATGATACCGCACTGGTGACTGATTCAGAGGAGAGATTGAGACAGTTGGTAGAGGAGTTTGGAAGGGTGTGTGAAAGGAGGAAATTGAAAGTAAATGAGAATAAGAGTAAAGTGATGAAGTGTACGAGGTTGATAGATGGTAGGGGGATGAATATAGTTTTGAATGGTGAGTTGCTTGAGGAGGTAGATTGTTTTAAATATCTAGGGTCACATGTTGCTGTGGATGGAAGAATAGATGCAGAAGTGAAGTTTAGAATAAATGAAGTAGGAAAGGTGCTGGGAGGAATGAAAAAAGTGTTTAAATATCGTTCGCTTAGAATGGATGTAAAGAGAAGGCTGTATGAGGGTGTTGTGGTACCGACTGCATTATATGGGGCTGAAACATGGAATATGGGTGTAGCAGAGAGGAAAAGTTTGAATGTAATGGAGATGAGGTGTCTGAGGAGTATGTGTGGAGTGACGCGTATGGATCGAGTGCGAATTGATGAAGTGCGAAGGAGAACTGGAGTTGTTCGGGAGATGGCTGGTAGAGTTGAGCAGAGGGTGTTGCAATGGTTTGGGCATATGGAGAGAATGGAAAATGAGCAATTGGTGAAAAAAGATAACTAGATCTGATGTGAGAGGTGTAAGGCTGAGAGGAAGACCACGAATAGGATGGATGGACAGTGTGAAGAGAGCGCTGGATGCGAGAGGGATGTCTGTTGAGCAAGGAAGAGTGGCTGTGCGTGACAGAAATAAATGGAGAGAAATTGTGAATGAATAAGTGATGACGCAGCCCTGAGGGGATATTCTCCCGCATTTGGTCTGATCAGCTAGTCAGGTCAGGTGCGGGTAAGGGGATGGGTGTATTATGATGTGGCAGGGGTAAACCAGTTCTGCTGTCGGGCCCTGCTGCGGATGTCACTGATTGCATTGTGCAGTTGACCTTTGTGCGGTGTGGTGCGGTGAGGATCTGTCCGTTCTCCCCTTTGGGGCTAAGATGCGAATAAATGTGTTTGAATGGATGAGTAAATGGAGAGTGAGTCGTCCTGTCTCGGCTACCTCCCTTTCCTTGGGGGAAGCAGCCTAGGTATATAGATAGATAGATAGATAGATATGTTAATGTAAACTTTTGCTCTCACGCACCCTCCGTAATACTTTAAGAAGAAAACAGGTAAGTTGATAGATAGATATTGGTATAGATACAGATATATCTAGTGTTCATTTTTTTCCTTAATGCGTTTGTCGTAATATCGCTCTAAGAAGAAAATAGATACCGTAGATAGAGAGATATATATAGATAGTCTTAGTATCATGTTTTTCCCAAATGCATTTTTCGTAATATTTTAAGCAGAAAATAAACAGATAGACAGACAGATAGGTAGATAAATAGATACAGATAAGTAAATAGATAGATAGCTATAGGTACAGATATAGATGTTCAGGTTAAATTTTTTCCCTAGTGCGTTTTTTGAAATTTCAGTGAAGTAAAAGAATATAAAATAAGCAAAAAATTCCAAAAATTTCTTCTGAGAACCTTCAGGGTTAAGGAAGCTCCCTAACACCTCTTCCTCATCGATTTATTTTTGTATAAGGGTGGGTAACATCGCTTTGTATGTCATTTATACAGAGTACGGTGATATAGGAATGATTTAAGTAACACAGAAGAGTACGGAAAGGTGTAATGAACAGAATAAATCTCTTAGGAATGGGTGTTAAAGAGCTTCCTTAACCAACCAGAATTGGGGCCACGGACGTCCCCATCTCTCTCTCTCTCTCTCTCTCTCTCTCTCTCTCTCTTTCAGTCTTCCTCTTTATCTCCTTGTTCCAGCATACCTGCGTTTTTAATTAACTGGAGTCTCTCACCTGTCCAATACATTTTTTTTTATTTTTCAGATTCGTCTATTCCCGTTTCTGTTTCATTTTTCAGTCATCTATTCACCTCTCTCTCTCTCTCTCTCTCTCTCTCTCTCTCTCTCTCTCTCT
>NC_137069.1:16070472-16095472 GCF_032717465.1 Coenobita brevimanus
TACGAAGATTAAAAAAAAAAAAAATGAGTCGCCTGATGGGAGGAGTTAAGGTAATTTTTTTGTTTTGTTTTGTTTTTACTATTTGACCTCTCTTTTCTTGGCCAAAATGTTAATGGAAAATTATTTTAATATTTTTTCTCTCTTTCTCACTTTAAAATCGTCTGCTGTTTACTGGAGTGAAAACACACACACACACACACACACACACACACACACACACACACACACACACACACACACACACACACCACAGTCAAGGGTTTAAAACAGACTATATAAACATGTTTTTTGGAACCCATGATAAGAGTGTAGCTTTCTCTCTCTCTCTCTCTCTCTCTCTCTCTCTCTCTCTCTCAGGAACATTTTTACCTGTCATACCTTTCCTTCCTTCTCTTTTCCTCTGTTATATTTTTCCACCTCTCCTTCTCTCTTTTCAGTTCCCTCTTTCTTTCTCCTCCTTTTTCCCATCTTCCTCCACCCTCCCTCTCTCTCTTCTCTCCCTTTCCTCCTTCCCTCCCTCCAGCCTGACTCTTCTTCATTAGCCTGCACCTCTTCACCCTTTTCTAGGCTCGTCGTCTTCCCTCCCGCCTTGAGTGTTGACAGGAGAGATCTTTCTTCCGCTTTCCTCCACCTTTCCTCCTCCTCCTCCATCTCTCCATTGCTTCCTCTCCCTCCCTTTCCTCATCCTCTTCCTCTTGGTTTCTTCTTCTTTCTTGTGATTTCCTCTTCCTCCTCTTCCATCTCCTTTTTCGCTCTTCCTTTTCTTCTTCCTCCGCTACGTAAGAAGCAATTTTACTCCACGTTGAGTATCACTTCCTACAGGTGAGCTTGTCAGGTAAAGGTAGACGGAAGTGGCAAAGATTTTAATTAATCCTGTTCCAAATAACTTCTCAACGTATTTTTTGGCGATTTACTTTTTATTTATCTTTTTAAACAGAGGAAGGAAAAATGAATAAAATAAAGCCAAATAAATATAGTAAAGCATTCCATGGTTGAAAGATGTAACCCCTTCAGTCCAAGTACTTATTTTATTAATAGATATCCCCAGGCGTCCTAACACAACCTTGATTTTGCAATTATAAGTGTTAAAATATTTTCTCCAAACTTCACTTCTATACCCCTTTCACTCTAACTTGGCCTAAAATCGACCTCTCCCCATTTTTATTGCCCAGTTTTAGCAATAGAATAACCGCAGAAAATTATACTAGTCATGAAGAAGTGCACAAATATTGTCCTATTCTGCCACTATGCTTCATGAAATAGGATGCCAGAGAATAAAAATCTGAGCCAAGTTAAGGTGAAATGAGTACAGCGTTTCTTCCTAATCTTCAGTAAAAATGTGTATTATTTAACTTTATTAAAATCAAAAATAAAAGAAAGAGTAAAAAATGAACGGGCATCTGTAGGACATTAAAGAAAAAAAAAACACAGATTTGGTACTTAATATGGGGAGGGGGCGAGTGTGTGTGTGTGTGTGTGTGTGTGTGTGTGTGTGAGAGAGAGAGAGAGAGAGAGAGAGAGAGAGAGAGAAAGGGGGGAGGACAGGTGGTGATGAAGATAGTGAGGAAAGTAGGAAAGCGGAGAGGCAATTGGAGTGAAATTGAGAGAGAGAGAGAGAGAGAGAGAGAGATCCTTAAGAGGTGGTCATGTCCTAATGGCCACTAAGAGCAGGATGAGAGAGAGAGAGAGAGAGAGAGAGAGAGAGAGAGAGAGAGAGAGAGAGAGAGATTGATCCTTAAGAGGTGGTCATGTCCTAATGGCCACTTTAAGAGCAGGATGAGAGACAGACAGAGAGACGGGATAGATGAAGAAACAGGGTGAGTTGTTGCCCAGGTGAAAAGAGAGAGAGAGAGAGAGATTGGTCCTTAAGAGGTGGTCATATCCTAATGACCATTAAGAGCAGGATGAGAGAGAGAGAGAGAGAGAGAGAGAGAGAGACACACACACACACACACACACACACACACACACACACACACACACACACACACACACACACACACACACACACACACACACACAGACGGGATAGATTAAGAAATAGGGTGAGTTGTTGCGAAGGTGAAGAGAGGGAGAGAGAGAGAGAGAGAGAGAGAGAGAGAGAGAGAGAGAGAGACAGACAGACAGACAGACAGACAGAGACAGACAGACAGACAGACAGACAGACAGATGGGATAGATTGAAAAATAGGGTGAGTTGTTGAGAGAGAGAGAGAGAGAGAGAGAGAGAGAGAGAGAGAGAGAGAGACGGGATGTATTACGAAATAGAGTGAGTTGTTGAGATACTGAGGAAAAAAAAAACAGATATGAGCGATGGAGGGAAATAAATAGAAGGAATGAAGGAAGGAAAAAGGAAGAACATAGGTTAAAGGATAATGTTAGAAGGAGGGAGAGGAGGGCAGGGAGAGCCTTAAGTAAGGGAGAGTAGCAGGTAAGTGAAAAGGTGTAAATACACTAAAAAAAATACGGCATAAAGATGAATTAATAAGGTATAGTCGATTTTTTCCACAGTGAACCATAAGGCAACACATTCTGAGCCTCTTGTCATAGTATTTCGCTTGTTGTCCCCAATTTTAAGGTCCATCTAGAGACCGATGACCTGTGGCGAGTGAAAGTGACCTGTCCAGACCAGCCCGTGACCTTGAATCCTGTCTGTGAACCGATAATGACCTGTTGTGATCAGAGAGTGAATGAAACGTGTACGAAAATAGAGCCAGAAATGTTATGTGTGGTTCCTTTGTTTAAACACACACACACACACACACACACACACACACACACACACACACACACACACACACACACACACAGACGGAGACAGAGAGAGGGGGGGATAATTAACCCAACCCAACTTAGCCTAACCCACCCAAACTCTGTGGAAATTGGCCATCATAGTCCAACCTGACCTGTGTTCTGTTGTTTGTGATAACTGAGAAATCGTGAGCATACTGCAAGAGAGAGAGAGAGGGGGGAAGGGGGAGGGAGAGAAGGTAGATAAGGAGAAGAGTGAGAAGTTGGAGGAGATAGGAGGTGAAGGGGAAAGTGAGAGAGACAGAGGGTGCGGGAGAGGGGATGTGGAGAAGGAGAATGGTGGGGGGAGTGCGGGAGAGTTGGGGGTTTGTGAGAGGTAGCTGGGAGAGAGAGAGAGAGAGAGAGAGAGAGAAGGAATGAAGAGGAAGGGGAAGAAAAATGCGAAGTGGAGGAGGAGGAGGAAGGGAAAAGAATTAGAAGAGGTGCACAGAGGGAGGGGGGGATGGAGGGAGGGAGAGAGAGAAAAAAAAAAAGGCAGGAGAGGTGGAAAGGAAGAGAGGAAGCTTGAGAGAGAGAGAGAGAGAGAGAGAGAGAGAAAGGGGGGGGGATTCTGGCTTTAAAATGTGTCTCAATTTCCCCTTAATATGAAGAGGAAATTGCATGTGATAATACCTGTGCCGTCTCATTTTTTACTCCTTGAGCCTCTCTCTCTCTCTCTCTCTCTCTCTCTCACACACACACACACACACACACACACACACACACACACACACACACACACACACACACACACACACACACACACACACACACACACATAGCGTATGTACTGTAATTGTGTGTGTGTGTGTGTGTGTGTGTGTGTCTGTGTCTGTGTGTGTCTGTGTCTGTGAGTGCGCGTGCGTGCGTGTGTGCGTTCATGAGTGCGTGTGCTTCAGTGAGCGTGGACGGCCGCATATGTCGGTGTGTATTTATAGTCCATAAAGTAAGTGTGATATCTTGCCCCAGCAACTGCGTATATAGTTCAGTGATGTCAATACAAGGTCGTCATTATTCACACTCATTTACCTTCGACCCACTACATGCCTCGGAACATCGCAAACACATATTCATTCAAACAGTTCCCGTGTGTGTGTGTGTGTGTGTGTGTGTGTGTGTGTGTGTGTGTGTGTGTGTGTGTGTGTGTGAGCTCAACATTGACTTTTTAAACTGAAGGTGTTGGATACTGTCTTCATTAACCCCATCTCACCTAGGACGCTCTTCTCAACATATTGGAATCGTCTGTTTACTTTCTCACAGTTCTTAATCTGGTCTTTTCATCTCATTAAAGTTGTAGTCTTAGTTGTACTGGATTTTTCTCAACACCTCTTCCTTGCCCATTTACTTTACATATAATACTGTTTTTCCCATTTGTGTCTTATCGAGGAAAACTGTGTGTACTATTAAAGTTATAGAAGAGAATATCTGTGTATAACTCAAAGTCAAAGTCAAAGTCATTTTTTTATTTGTCAGAGTAACATACGTATAAAGTACAGACATGTTGTATATACATGGAAAAAAAAAATAAGCTGACCAGGTTTGTTGAGCCAATGGCTCTTTTATAAACATAATAAGCTTTTAAAAGTATCTTGATTCATCTGTCTCTGACAATACAAAAATATTAATTTATGAAACAAATTTATATACATTTCTTAATGTTTAAGAATCTACTCATAATTTTATGTTTATTTGCCTGTTTAAAGAAGCTAAGATTATTATTGATTTTAAGGTGATAAAGTAAGCAGTTCCACATAACTGGTCCTGCACAGTATACAGTATACGACGTTTGCTGGTAAGTGTTGTAACCGCTGGGATAATGCGATTTATTTCACGGCCTCTTGTGTCATGATTGTGACTTGCATATTAGAACATACTGATACAGCAGTTCAGTCCATTTAGAGCCTTAAATGTAAGAAGTATGCTAATATATTTAGATATTTGATCAATGTTTGAAATTATTCAGCTCGTTAAATGCATTACTGGTTGAATCATATTTTTTAAAATAAGAAACCGTTCTTCTTATCCATTTCTGCATTACAACCAAGGGTTTTACAGGCTTGACTCTCACCTGCCATACAACAATACCATATTATTATAAGATGTGGATTTACTAAGGAGTGGTACACACTTCAAAGTGCAGAGGACGTAAGCATTCCACGTGTTTTATACAATATACCATATGGTTTGGCAATCTGATTGTTTACCTGCAGTGTATATTGCTTCCATTGTAATTTATAGTCAGTGGTGACACCCAAGAATTTAGATGTTAATTGTTTGTTTATAGTATGACCTTCAATTACTATCCGTTGTAAGGTTACAACTTCAGTCGTCCTATAAAAGTACATGTAGTGAGTCTTGGATATCTTAAGTACTAATTTATTTGCAATAATCCAGTTATTTAATTTTTCAAGTTCAGTATTTAATATACTAAACAGGCTGTGTACATTTTTATGACACATTAATATATTTGTATCATCAGCGTACCGGTACATAATACGATATATTTTAATTTGTCATTAACACTGAAAAGATCGTTAATATGAACTAAAAATAGCAAAGGGCCCAAGATTGACCCTTGAGGAACTCCTGCTGAGATATTTAAGTAACTGGAACATTATTGGTTATAAAAGACATATTGTTCCCTGTTACTCAGGGGCGCACCCAGGAATTTTCTAAGGGGGGGGGCCCATAGTGAGGTAAGGTCAGGTAATAATTACAGGGAGGTCACATGCAGGTTTAGAGTTAGGGAGCTGCTGGCTCATGTGTTACTCTTTGTTTGTACTTGCCAATTTTTCATGTTTTGCTTTTATCGAAATAAATGTATATAAATTTTTAAAGGACCCAGAGAGCTAAGGGGGGGCCTGGGCCCGGTCCTCCCCCCTTCGATGCGCCCCTGAACAGTGTAAGGGGAACACCAAATACACCATTATATTTCAGTTTATCAAGTAGTATATCATGATCTAACGAATCAAAAGCTTTTTCAAAATCTGTATAAACCCAACAACATGGTCTTTTCTTTCCAATGATTCACTGATTATATTTATAAAAATTAGTAAAGCCGTTTCTGTTGATTTATTCAGAAGAAAACCATGCTGCTGGGGATTAATTCGATTATTACCGAGAAGGAAAGGGACAAGAGTCGAACATATAGCTCTCTCAAGTAGCATACTTATTACAGGCAGAACCAATATAGGTCTATAATTGCTAGTCTCCTTTTTTTTTTTACCAGCTTTCTAAATTGGAGTAACACAGGCAATTTGAAAGTGTCAGGGAAAACACCAGTTTTATGATAAATTAATAATATGGACTACAGTACAACCTAATAGGGATAATTATATGAGAGCGAGATTTAACTATAGAAACAGGAATTTCATTACAACCGGAGGCAGTTTATCTCAAATTACTAATAATATCTAGCATTTCTTGAAGAGTTACAGGGGAGAACCAGAGTGATAAGTCTGGTGGCAGAGGAAGATACTTAATGAAACTTATCCTTCCCTGACAAACACCTTGTGATATTGACCTCCTAAAGGTTAACAAAATGTTTATTGAATGCATTACTGATGTTCGAGATATTATCAACATTCATGTCTGAACTATTGTGGCTGCAGTTATTTTCCCTACATAAAATTTCATTCAAAATCTTCCACGTGTTCTTAGGATTTCCTTGTTCGTTGTTAAGTTTATTATGAAAATAGTGCTTCCTTGCTTGTCAAATAATTATAGTTAACTTATTGCGAAGACAAATGCCCCTATGATTACCACATTCTTCTTTTTCTCTTGTACAGTGGAATAATTATACCTGGCTTCCAATCCTCTGGGACTCTACCTTCCTCCCAGGCCAATTTGCATATATTCAACATCCATTCTACTACTATCTCTCTTCCATGCCTCAGCATTTCACCACAAACTCCATCAATTCCTGGGGCTTTCCCCATTTTGACTTTCTTCATTGCTTCCACAATTTCCATCCTACTGATTTCTGCCTCTCTTCTCATATCACTCCGTCTCCCAGCCATTCCTCAGCCACTTATACTTGCATTACTTTCATTCTTTATGTTCAACAACTTAAAATGTTCTCTCTATCTGCTCACTTTTTCTCCATTCTCCACTAGTGATCTACCATTTTTATCTTTCACTCCCAGCTAACCTCTTTGGCACCCTGTCTAACTCTCTTTACCTCTTTCCAGAACATTTTCTTACATTCCCTCCACTTTACACTCAAATACCTCCCAAATTCCTCATCCACCCTCTTCTTACTCTCTCTTACTAATCTTTTCACCTCTCTCTTCCATTCTACATAATACAGTAACTCTATTTTCCGTTTCTCAACTTCTTCCACTCCCCTGTTTCTCATCCACTCACTATATGCTTTCTTCTTTTGTGCCACAGCCTCTCTCACCACTTCATTCCACCATGCTGGTCCCTGCACCCCCTTTCGTCTTCTCTTCACCCCACACACCACCTCACATGCTGCACAGATTTCTTCTATGAATACCTTCCACACATCTTCCACGTCCCCCATCTGCCCCAATCCCTATGAACCCAGTCGATTCCCCACTTCCCTCATATATTCTGCCTTTTTTCCATCCTCTTGTAACCTTTCCACCCTGCTTGTAAGAAATACTTCCTCCTGTCCTTCCCTTCTTCTATTTCTCCATTTCATTTGGACCTTGATTCTGTCCACCACAAGAAAGTCCACTCCCCCAACCTCAATATGTACTCTTGCATCCATTACACATCATCTCATCCTTTCATCCACACACACACATAATCAATCATTGGTTTCTATTTACTCTGTTCACCAACCATCCTTCTCATCACTCGCCACATATACATATGGATCATATTGTGCCTGAAGAGGGTATTGGCTATCACCAACCCCCTCCCGGCACAAATGTCTACTAAAGCACTGCCATTCTTATCCATCTCTGCAGGCACACCCCACACACCAACTACTCCATCCACCTTCACAGTCAATATTTTGCCATTCATATCTCCAATCAGAAACACTCCCTCATTCCTTTTCAAACTTTTCCATGCACACTTACACATTTGTGCAGAACTCTTCTCTCACTCTGCTTGTATGATCTTGCGTTGGCGCATACATGCACACAATCGCCCACATTTGTAGTCCAACTTTCAATCTTACCCACCCAATCCTTGAGCCAGCTGATCCATACTCTTTCATATTCTCCTTCCATCTGTTACTCACAACAATACACACTCCTTCTTTTGCCCTCTCATTCTCACCTGCTCCCGCGCATATACTCCATCCAAACTCCCATTCTCTCACACTTGCACCTCTCCATTTAGTCTCAGTTTATCAACATACATCCACTTTCGCACCTTCAAGCACCTGGACAATCTCTCTTTTGCCTCATCATTTGCACCCCTTACATTCCATGTAGCTAACCGTACCATGTCCTTTGTTCGGTCCTTAGTAGTAATTTTTTGGTCAGTCCTGGTCCGAGGCTTCTTGCTCGTATTTTTAGTTAGCTGTTTTCCGGGGAGGGGCACTAACCCTCCGCCAACCCACTTGTTGTCACGTAGGGAACACGTGTTGGTTGGTTATAAGGTTACCATCCAGCGTTGTAAATGCTTTCCTGGTTTACAGGAAATCATGGTTTGTCTTCTTAGTGTACTAGGAAAAGTATATGGTAGGATACTTTTTGACAGAGTTAGCGAAATAACAGAGGAATTAGTTGGAGAGGAACAGGGAGGTTTTAGGAAGGGAAGAGGTTGTGTAGATCAGATATTCATTCTTAGATCGTTAGTGGAAAAGTTTCTAGAGAAGGGAAAGAAGTTGTACTGTATGCGGCCTTCATGGATTTGGAGAAAGCATATGACAGGGTGGATAGAAAAGAGTTGTGGAAAGTATTAAGAATATATGGAGTAGATTGGAAGTTGTTTAATGCCGTGAAGAGCACGTATGAGAGTGCTAAGGTTGCAGTGTGTGTGGATGGTGAACTGAGTGAATTTTTCTATTTTAAGGTTGGATTGCAATAGGGATGTGTTAAGTCTCCATGGTTGTTCAGTCTGTATATGGATGGGGTTACAAATGAGATACAATGTAAGGTAGTGGATGTTGGAGTGGCCCTAGTGAGAGAGGGCAGTGTTTGGAAACTCCGTGTACTTTTGTTTGCAGATGATACTGTGTTGTTAAGTGACGACAAAGGGGAGCTGCAAGGCTTGGCGGATGAGTTTGGGAGAGTGTGTAAGAAACGGAATCTAAAGATGAATGTAGGGAAGAGTAAAGCTATGGTCTTCGAGAGAAGTGAAGTCAGTGAATGTACAGTGAGGCTGGATGAGGAGGAAATGGATAATGTGAGTACGTTTAAATACTTGGGTAGTGTGATGAGTAAGGATGGAAGTTTGGAGGGTGAAGTGGTTGAAAGGGTACAACAAGGAAGAAAGGTTGCTGGTTCCTTGAAAGCAGTGATAAGAAACAGGGAAGTGCGCATGGAAGTGAAAAAGTCCCCACATGACAGAACTGTGATAACAACTCTAACGTATGTTAGTGAAGCTTGGACCTTGTTGGAGGGACGGAAGTTAAGAGTGAGAGTAGTGGAAATGAGTTATATGAGAGGAGCTTGTGGAGTCACATGGAGAGACAGACTGACAAATGAGGAACTGAAGGAGCGTTGTGGTGTGGATGTGGATGCGATAGAAAGCCTAAGGAGAAGCACACTGAGGTGGTTTGGCCATGTGGAGAGGTTGGAGAGTGAGAGACTGACGAGGAGAGTGTATGTGAATGAGATGGAGAGGAGGAGAGGGAAGGGGAGGCCGAGGATGAGATGGAAGGATGGAGTGGAGAGGTATATGAGAGAGAGGGGTGCCAGCTGGGAGCAGGGCAGTGAAATGGCGGAGGACAGGACGGCATGGGGCCTTTTTTTTTTTTGTGGCCATCCCTTACGGGATTTTAAGGCGTCTGGCAATAGATAGATAGATAGATAGAACTTTTTTTGGTATGCCTTAAAACGAGCATCAAACGTATTGGGCCATTTACCAGCGAGCCTTGCTAACCTATTATTCTCGCAGATCGAGTCTCTAATTCCTGGGGTAATGTAAGGCTTATCTAACTGATCCCTTTTTAGGACAAACTTTTTTTCTGGAAATGTTAGTTCAAATATATCTCTTAATTTCTGATAAAAACAGTCATATGCATTATTAGGACAGGTTTTGGAAAAAACATAATCCAATTTTGTGCCATTGAGTTTCAAAATTTGTCTTTCTTTCGCATGGAAAACATCCTTTTATGGACCGTGTGTGTTTGTTGTTGTGTACGTCCAGTCGAAACATCGAATTGCGAGAAAACAGGAAGGTGGTCACTGATAGTAGAATACATTATATAGTGAGATTTATTATACATAATCTGGTTAGTCCATATATTATCTAAAATTGTTGCAGAATTCTGATAAATGCGTGATGGTTTGGTTATTGTGGGAAAACATGAATGGGAACACATTAGGGTTACGGAATCTGTCGTAGGCATATGAATATTATTCTTTAAGAGATCCAAATTCCAATCACTCATGAAATAAATCTGTTTAAATTTTTGTTCTTTAATGTAAATGAATACGTCATACATTTTTGACAAAAACTCCTGTATATTACCATTGCTAGGGCGATAAAAACAAGCAGCAAATACTTTACCATTATTACCGTTCAGACTGTCACTGACACACTGAAGACAAGACTGTGAGCGAAACATGCGGTAGGTGAGTGCTATTAACCCCTTAACCGCGGGTGTCATTCCAGAATGACGGCGACAAAACTGGACCAAACCGCGGGTGGCATTCTGGAATGATCGTGAATATTTTGAACACCGCGCGTTTTCCCGGCGCGCAAATATTCTCACGCAAGAGTAGCTGTCGAGTTCTTTCATGCCAGCCATCCCACACCTCCCTCCTCCAACCCCGAGGGGCCCCCCCCCACCCCTGCCCTGACCTGCGTCAGTCACTATCTGTCCAGCTCTGTGCGTGATAATGGCGCTCCGTCCCGACTCATCGTCGCTCGCTTCCTCCTCTACAGTGTTTAGTGCTAGTGTTCCCTCTACCTCTACACCGGTAAAGGAACTGCCGATGGCGAGGCAGAAGGGGTTGAGCACTCCTGAAATTAGAACTGAGCTGGACAAAACTGTAAGTACTACTCTTGATTGTGGCAGTGAAAGTGACACACTCGCAGCAAGCAGTGATGATTTGGCAGTGATTGGTGGTGAACCATTTTCCATTGATAGTGACAGTGATGAAAGTGATCGTGTTGATTCCCCCCCACCACCCCCAACTTACTCTGGGAAAGGAAAGGCTCCTATGGGCAAATCTGGTATTGCACGTGGGAAGGGAGTGAAGCGCAGGCTCACGTCTCCCACACCAGGCCCTAGTACGCATTTCCCATCAATTTCCCGTTCCCCTAGCCCAATTGCCCTCACATCATCATCATCATCATCTGTCATGCCCTCTCCTCAGTCTACATCATCTGAGGAGTACGAATTACCAAAGCCTGCAAAGCGAGGGAAGGCAGGCCGTGCAGGCCGTGCAGGCAGGCCTAGAACAAAGGGGATGCGTGGCAGTTGGAGGGCAAAGCTGGACGATAAGCGAGGCGATAAGCGAGGTGATAAGCGGGGTAGAAAGGGTCAAGTTTCACCACGCACCAGGTCAGAAACCCCCGCCTGCCCCCGCTCAGTTCCCTCACCCGCGCCACCCCCCACTCACCACCCCGCACTCACCCCCCTCCCCGTTGCCTCCTGCCTCACCCACCTCCCGCTTGCCTCCTGCCTCACCTCCTGCCTCACCCATTGCCTCTACATCAGCTCCTTCTCACGGGGAAACGAGTGGAATGCAACCTGCCCCTGCCACTGAACCACGCACAGGGCAAGTGGATGCATTTGTTTGGACTGACGGTGGAGATTTCCAGCCACACAATCCACCGTTTGATATGACAAATGCTGGAATACAGCCTGCCTTCCCATGCAGTGCAGGTGATGAGTTTGTTGATTACTTCCTGGCCTTCCTTGATGATGAAATTGTGCAGCATGTCAGCGATGAGACCAATAGGTATGCAACTCAGTGTGCAGCAGAAGGGCGGGGACCTATTGGCTCACCAAAGCAAGTGTCGTGGTTGCCTGTCGGGATCAGAGAGCTGTATGTTTTTGCACTCATGTTTTTGATGGCCCATATAAAGAGACATGAGTTGGAGGAGTACTGGCTCGTGGATGACATAACTACTATCCCCATGTTCGGGAAGTATATGTCACGGGATCGGTTCCGACAGCTGCTTGGATACCTGCACTTCGCTGACAATGACAACCCGTCCCAAACTGACCCTTTGTGGAAAGTGAGGGATTTCCTCAACAATATTAGGGATCGATTTATGCGATTTTTCAGGCCTATGCAGAAAGTCGTCATAGACGAGTCCCTGGTATTGTTCAGAGGACGTCTCAAATTCAGGCAGTACATCCCCAGCAAACGCCACCGCTTTGGGATAAAGTTCTTTGTGCTGTGTGACTGTGAGACGGGGTATATAATGGATTTTGTCATTTACTCGGCTAGCACAATGGATGTGAACAGGAAAGACCCCCTTGGCTTCTCTGGCTCCGTTGTAAAAGTGCTGATGGAGAGGTATTTTGGTGGTAATCATGTGCTGTACACAGACAATTATTACACAGCACCGAAACTCTCCAAATACCTTGCTGAACACGGCATTGGCACTGTTGGCACTGTGCGGAGCTATAGGAAAGAGTGGCCTAGTTTCCCCGAAGCATCATCATCATCCAGGGGAGATGTTCACCTGAAGAAGTCAGACAAGCTTCTTGCGATCAGGTGGCATGACAAGAAGGTCGTCAATATGATCAGCACCATCCACAAGGGGGAAATGAAGAGAACTGGGAAGGTCAGCTACAGGACGGGAGAGCCAATCATGAAGCCTGATGCTGTCATTGATTATAATGTAAATATGAGACTCGTTGATAAGTCTGATATGATGATTGGCGAAATAGACTGTCTCAGGAGAAACACCCGATGGTACAGGAAGGCTTGCCTGCACATGCTCGATATGTGCATGCTCAATGCCTTCATTCTTTACAAGACACAAGTCGGGGGCATAAGGCAACCATCACTGAGACAGTTTTCCAAGACTGTCGTGCAGCAGCTACTTGAACGATTTGGTCAGGTGACGGCATTGATCCCGAGGCGACACTCTGACACACAACCTGACCGTCTTGAGTGCCGCAATTACATGAGCCGGCACCAGCTTGTGAAATTGCCTCCTAAAGCAGGCGGCAGGTTGTCACAGGGCCGCTGCAGAGTATGTTCAACCACCACACGAAGGCCTACGACGAGAAAAATGAGCACACACCAGTGCCTTGAATGCCAAGTCGCTCTATGTGTAACTCCGTGCTTTGCCGAGTACCACTCTCTGAGTAAATACTGAAAGTGACAGTGATATATAGTGATGCGACAGTGACGTGCTTTGCCAATAATTGTATAATGGATAATGTAGTAATAAGGGATATTTTGCCTAGAAAATAAAGGAAATATTGGCCAGTATAATAAGTGATATTGTAATAAGAGAATCTGCGGCACTTGTGGAATTCTGCGGCACTTATGTAATTCTGTGATGCGCCAGTGACGCAATATAGTAATAAGTGCATTGTAAATATAATGTACATTGCCCATATTATATGTAAAATAATATTAGAAGTTAGAAAGAATGAAAAGATCGCAGGAAACGTCAGTGAGCGGGTGCCGCCGCAGTGAAGTGAGGCGCAGCCGCAGTGAAGAGCGGGTGCAGCCGCAGGGAAGTGCCTTTTACCTACCTCAGTGAACACAGAGTGGGTGTTTATCGTATGTACAGTGTTCATATATGTTTATATTACTATTATGAGAGAGTGGTTGGCATTTGGTACTGGTGTGTGGGGCGTAAAATAGTTATTTCACACCCCTCACTTCTAACGGCTCTCCCCGTCCTGTGAAAGTCAACAAAGTCATGAAACCTACATCAGTGGAAAGCTGAAGGTTAGTACTTTCTAATGGTACCTTATTTTTTTCTCTAGCTTTATTCTGTGCAGAGTTATTAAGGTTTAAAGGTTTGTTTACATTTGGCTGAAACCCCCGCGGGAGAGGACAGTCAGACCAAAACAATACCCGCGGTTAAAGGGTTAAGGAAGTCCTCTAACACCTCTTCCTTAGCGATTTATTTTTGGATATGGTTGGTTAATATACTGTTGTACGCCATTTATGCAGAGCATGGCGATATTGGAAGGCTTTTTGTAACACAGAGGATGGGAGTGTGGTGTAATAAGAAAAGCAACTAGCTTAGGAAAAGGTATTAGGGAGCTTCCTATACTAATCATCACCTGGTTGATTTTTTTTTTTTTTTTTTTTTGCCATTGTACAAGATCGTGTGGAGAGGAGACTTAGAGACTGACTAGGAGAGTGTTTGTGGATAAGGTGGTAGGGGGGGACCGAGGATGAGATGGAGGGGTGGGCATACTGTTTGTGAGAATGGGATGAGAGTTAGGGAGATGGCAGTGTGATGGCAGTGGACAGGATGACATGGAGGCGATGGGTTTGTGGCTACCCATTACGAAGTTTAGGTGTCTGACGATAGATAGAAATATAGATAGACAGACAGATAAGTAGATAGATAGACAGATAGGTAGGCAGGTAGATAGACCCTGAAGCACTCAACATCAACTCTACCCACAGTGTCTCCTGTGTAGATTTATTATACTCAAAGAAGTGCTCAGCGTCTTGGGTTTTCTTGTGCATATTTTACTGTCTTCTCTGCATCACCTGTCAGCCTTTGTTTCTTCTTTTCTCCCTTCGTCTTCTTCCTCCTTCCTCTCTCTATTACATCTCTTTCTCTTCCCATATCTTTTTCCCGTTTCTCTCTCTCTCTCTCTCTTTCTCTCTCTCTCTCTCCTCCACGATCTATCTCCTCATTCCTTCTCTCACTCTGTCTAGTATTTTTCCTCTCTCTCCTTTCTGTCTCTCCTTCCGGCTTCATAATTATCTTCATAGCATTATTTTTTTAGTTTCTTGTTTTCCTAGTCTGGCTTTATTACTGATTCTTTATTTCTCTTTCTTGCGTTCTGTTTCTCTCTGTCGTGTTCTCAGTCTGTCTTCCATTTATTCTTTTCCCCTCTTCTTTCTCGTTTCTTTCTGTTTATATTTTTTCTTTCTTCTACTCTCTCTCTCTCTCTCTCTCTCTCTCTCTCTCTCTCTCCCTCCCTTTTCTTCCTGTATTTTCTTCTGTTCCTTCTTTCCTTCTCTCCTCCAGCTTTCTTATCTTAATCTTATCTTCATCTCATAAATCAGATATCATAGTCTTAGTCTTATCTGTAACAGTCTTGAAGGAAACATTAAGTCTGTTGCTTTGTTCTTTCCTTTGTACTCCTCCTCTTCCTTTCTTCTTCATCCTCTCTCACTTCCACTTCCTCAGCCTCTCCCCCTTCCCTCTCCTCCTCCTCCTCCTCCTCCTCCTCCTCCTCCTCCTCCTCTCTTTCTCCTTCTCATCCTTCTCTTCCTCATCTCTTCCTTCCTGTTTCTTCCCCTCTTCATCCTCCCCCCCTCTTCCTTCTCCTTTTTCATCCTAATTCTCATCCTATCCTCCTCCCTCTTCCTCCTCTTTCTCTTCACTTCCTCTTCCTTCTCCTCTTTCATTTCCCCCCCTCTTCTGCCTCCTCATTCTCTCTCTTTCACCTTCCTTCTCCTCCACATCTCATCCTCTTCCTTCTCTTCACCTCCTCCCCCCTAGTCTTCTCTTTCTCTCCACTTCCTCACTCCCATCATCATCCTCTTCCTCCCACTTCCTTCACCCCATCCTCTCCCCCTTCCTCTTGCTCCCTCTTGCTCCCTCTTCCTCCACCCCATCCTCTCCCCCTTCCTCTTTCTCTTCCCTCCTCTTCCTCCACCCCTTCCTCTCCCCCTTCCTCTTCCTCCACTCCATCCTCTCCCCCTTCCTCTTCCTCCTCCCCATCCTCTCCCCCTTCCTCTTCCTCCTCCCCATCCTCTCCCCCATCCTCTTCCTCCTCCCCATCCTCTTCCTCCTCCTCCCCATCCTCTTGCTCTTCCTTCCTCCACCAGTCTTCCCATTCTTCTTCCCTCACCTCACTACAGTTTTCTCACACTCAGGAAAATTTATACTGTTAGTTTTGTCATTGTCTTCCGCCTTCCTTCAGGTAACTCACACACCTGGCATGACGTATGGCAGGTGATGTCAGATCAGGGGAGGTCAGGTCAGGGACAAGAAGAGGTCAGGTGTCAGGTCACTGAGGAGAAAAGGTCAAGGGTTAGGTTAGGAAGGAGAGAAGGTCAGGAGTCAGGACAGGGAGGAGGAAAGGTCAGGGAGGAGAAAAGGCGGAGGAAAGGTGAGGGAGAAGAAGAGGTCAGGGGTCAGTTCAGGGAGAAGAAAAGGTCAGGGGCTAGGTCAGGGAGTAGAAAAGGTCAAGGGTCAGGTCAGAGGAGGAAAGGTTAGGGCCAGGTCAGGGAGGAGAGAAGGTCAGGGAGAAGAAGTCAGGGGTCAGGTCAGGGAGAAGAAGAGGTAAGGGTCAGGTCAGAGAGAAGAAGAGGTCAAGGGTCAGGTCAGGGAGGAGAGGTCAGGGGTCATGATAGGGAGAAAAGGTCAGGGTGGTCAGGGAGGAGGAAAGGTCAGGGGTCAGGTCAGGGAGAAGTAAAGGTCAGGGGTCAGGGTAGGGAGGAGAAAAGGTTGGGAATCCCGAAAGGAGAATGATGGACTGCAGGAGAAGGTCAGCTTTAGTCTGCAGTCAACGGGGTTCACATTCAGTTGATCAAGAAGCAAAATAAGTCTCTTAGGAAGAGGTGTTAGGGAGCTTTCTTAATCGACGAGAATACGGACCCAGACATCGTTCGTCAACATAATAATAATAATAATAATAATAATAATAATAAGCCTTTAGCAAAGACGTATCCCCACCATATGGTAAACGATATATATAGATATGCAGTAATAAGTATGACAATTACATATATAGAGACATAAACTAGGACTCGTACACTGTCTTTCTATAAGAAGTGAAGATGATCCAGCAAGTAGTTTGCAAGATACAGCTATTGACAGATTAGTTTCCTTGTATGGAAATACGGTACTGGTAAATACTTAGTGTGACAGTTTCATCGATATGAGGAGAATCCAGCGAAGTTTCCAGAATATAATACAAAACAGAATTTTCCTTATATGGTCCTAGCTGGTAAAGTACAGACAATATGGCAATTGTACATATACGGGCATCAACTAGAGGTGTATGGTATGTAGGAGGACTGCTGGGCCTTGATAGCAGGCTGTGAAGCCTATGCCCAGAATCGGACACACACACACAAAAAAAAAAAAAAAAACTACCACACATACTCTATCTTTCTGTGTGATATGAAGCCAAGCCACCTGCTAGTTTCCCAGATACAGGCCCGGACGGAAAGACGGACAGACAGACAGACGGACAGGGGCGATTCCTATACCCCCACCATAGGGAATAATAGTGGGAATGATGATAATAATAATAATAATAAAAATCGTGTGGATGTATAAAAAAGAAATATATGTAAATGCTCCGCCACCTTGAATTTTTAAGCTAGCGAAAATGGCTGAGAAGTAGCAGAAATAAAATAAAACTAGCATTAAGGGGCGCTAAAAAGAGTGTTAAAGCCAGGGTCGAGAAAAATAAGTCAGGTGCAGCGGAAGGAGAGTCGAGTGAGGCAGGAAGTAAGAGGGTGTTTAGATGAGGTGAGGCAAGGGGCAGAAGAGGCTAGGTGAGGCAGGAAGAGGCAGGTTGAAGTGCAGAGGGAAGGGAAAGGTAGTGAGAGGCAGGTTGAGGTGCAGAGGGAAGGGAAAGGTAGTGAGAGGCAGGTTGAGGTGCAGAGGGAAGGGAAAGGTAGTGAGAGGCAGGTTGAGGGGCAGAGGGCAAGGAAAATTGGGGAGAGGCAGGGTGAAGCAGGAACAGACCAAAAGAGGCACTGTGAAATAGGGTGAGGCAGGGGACGGTGGGATAGGGTGAAGTGCAGAGGGCTGGGAGAGGTAGGGAGAGGCAAGGTGAGGCAGGGTGAAGTTGGGTAAGGAAAGGGTGCCGGAAGAGAAGGGTGAAACGGAGACGTGGAGTGATAGGAAGACAGAAAAGGGAGAGGTGGGGAGAGACAGAGAGGCAAAGAGAGAGAAAAACATATGTAGGGAAGAAGAGAGAAGATGGTAGAGACTGATATGGAGAGATAGAGAAGTAGAACAAGGAGAGTTGGAGACGTTGAGGTAAGGACAGGGAAATAAAAGTGAAGGATGAGAAGGGAGAGGAAAGAAGAGGTGTGGGAGTGGACAGGAGAGAGAGAGAGAGAGAGAGAGAGAGAGAGAGTAAAGAAGAGGAAGTTCAGAGCGGAAGGGCAGCCGAGTCAAGAAGGAAGTAGGAGAGTATTTAGATGAGATGCGAGACAGACAGACAGACAGACAGAAAGAGAGAGAGAGAGAGAGAGAGGGGGGGGGGCAGGCAGGCAGGCAAGGTGAGGCAGTGAGAGGGGCAGGTACTGTAGGCCTATGTAGCCTAATTTATTACCTGGCTACGTCTGTACCTTCTCTCTCTCTCTCTCTCTCTCTCTCTCTCTCTCTCTCCCTCTCTCTCTCTCTCTCTCTCTCTCCATGTTAAAAAGAAATTATTTGAGTCGGAAGAGATAAATATTCCTATACTCTGTATTTTAATTCTTTTCTTGGAGGGAACAATCTTGCGGTTCTGGCCTTTGGTTCTTCTTCCTTTCAAAATAGAAATATGCTCAACTTCTTCCATATCAGAGATGTATAAAACTGTTAAATAAAATCTTGTGAAGGTGTAAGTGTGAAATGAAAAACAGGTCATCAGACTGATGGAATCAATGTATGTACACTCGCCCCAAAAACTATGGGTGCACTGTGGGTCCGTTGCCATCCGGAATGATTCGATCCTGTGGCAGTGGCAGCCCGTTAATACCTGTATATATTATAACAATTACTGCCATTCCCTACTCATTATGGAGGACACAAGAGGTATTGGACATAGCAGTCGTCTGTCGTCTGGGATGCCTGTGTGTGGCAGGACAGAACCGCAATGTCCAGTTACCTTTGTTCCGTGTGTCATAATATTTAACACATATTCTGCACCCATACTTTTTGGTGCCAGTGTACATTTGCGAGGTCAGCGGTCAGTGTTAAAATTTTTCAGTACTCGAGAGAGAGAGAGAGAGAGAGAGAGAGAGAGAGAGAGAGAGGTGGAGAAGAGGAAGGGGAAGAGGAAGAAAGACAGGAAGTGAGAAAGGTAAGAAAGAAGAGGAAAGACACGGATCAAGACAAGGGGAGAGAAAGAGAGAGAGAGAGAGAGAGAGACAGGAAGAAAGACAGGAAGTGAGAAAAGTAAGAAAGAAGCGGAAAGACATGGATCAAGACAAGGGAAGAGAGGGAGAGAGAGAGAGAGAGAGAGAGGGGGGGGGGTCGGGAGGCAGCCAGGCAATGTGAGGCAGTAAGAGAGGCAGGTACAGTATATACATAATATATTGCCTAGCTACGTCTACACCTTTGCACACAAACTCTCTCTCTCTCTCTCTCTCTCTCTCTCTCTGTTCATAGAAGAAATTACTAGAGCCGGTGGTGTCAGTTATTCCTACACTCTGTTATTTTAATTATTTTCTTCGAGGGAACAGTCTTGCTGTCTTCTGGCCTTTGTATTTTTTTTCCCTAAAAAAAAAAAATATGCTCAACTTTTTCCATATCAATAAGTGTTGAATAATATCTTGTGAAGGGCGTAAGTGTAAAATGGAAAACAGGTATTCAGGCTGAAGGGATCAGTCAGTGTGTGTATATTAGTGAGTTCAGAGGTCAGTGTTATTTTGTTTTGTTTTTTCAGTTCAGTTCGAGAGAGAGAGAGAGAGAGAGAGAGAGAGAGAGAGAGAGAGAGAGAGAGAGCACTGAAATAGATTCTTTGGATAGCTAAAAGCTTCCTATGCAAAGGTGAATTGGAATATTTTATTCCTGTGTTGATAAGTTGACATAGATTACTGCAAATGTGTTTTTTAGTCTTTTCTATATTTGTATAAATATAATTATTACACATCCCCGCCCCGAACTAGCTCCGGGACGGGTATTGTTTTCTTTCGGTTTGTCTGTTTGTTTGTCTGTCTGTCTGTCTGTTTACAACTTTACGCGAAAACTATTGGTGCGATATTGACAAAAATTACAGGGGTGATGGGCTATGACCTGATCACCTGATTAAATTTTGGGCCAAAATGGGCCGAGGCCTAGGCTGTAGGCCTGAAAAATGTGTAAAAAAATAAAATAAAATTCGGGTTAAAAAATCGTTTATCTTTTTTCGGCATAACTCCTTCCAAAGTCGTCATATCGACATGAAACCAAAACCTAAAGGTGCATCTTTCAAATCTGCATCCTATAACCTGCCTCATTACATCAGGGGGGTCACCCCCCAGTTAGCGGTAGGGGGGTCAGTGCCAGGTGGATCGGGCCTAATATTTCACATGGGCATAAAATCGTTAATTTTCATCCAATTTACTTCATATCTGATATGTGACATCTTTGACTAGATATCCTGTTGTGTTTATACGTCAGCACTAAAATTACTTCCGGGGACGGGTTTGCTATGCCTTGGCACCGCTTCTTGTCAGTTTATTGATAGGTGGATAGATAGTTAGATAGACAGACGGACAGATAAACACGGTACCAGGTTAAGATGTGATGATAAATTATTTCTGGACAAAGTCTGTCCTCGTATTAGCATTTATTGTTCACTTTTTTTTTTTCATTACAGGTAAGACACACACTCCTACTGTACTATAAATGATGTAAGCATAAGGGCAATATTTCTGCAGACAGGCTGATATAAATATGTACGAGGAACTGATCTTGAGAAATATCCATAGATTTGTAAAGCCAAATTTTCAGTCAAATAAATGTTGCCTGGGCTTGCTTACCCTTCCTGTTGATGGGTTTGGTGCATCTTAATTGCTTTCTTCATAGCTTCTTAAATATTCTTTTAGTTCTTCTTATTGGTGGTAGGTGGTGGCGAGCATCATCCACTCACTTGATGTAGTGCTGCCTACTTCTTCCTTCGTCGTAATCATTCTTTTTCTGTGTCTGCCCTCCTTTCTTTCTATTTCTCCATTTCTCCTGTCACTTTTTATTACTCTTCTTTCCTCTTCAGGTGACTTTACATCGAGTGACAAGCCTAATAGATTCCTTTAGCTCAGGAAACCATTAACAACTCTGGATGGTAACCGTATAACCAACTCAGTTCACTATCCCCACACACTGCAGCCTGAGCACCCTCATACATACTCTTCACGGCATTCAACAACTTCCTATTCACTCGATATATTCTTAATACCGGTACTTTCCACAGTCCTTGTCTATCCACCTTCTCATATCTTTCTCCACATCCATGAAGGTCGCATACAACTTTTTCCCTTCTCTAGAAACTTCTCCACTGAAGACCTAAGAATGAATATCTGATCTACACAACCTCATCCTTTCCTAAAACCTCCCTATTCATCTCCAACTAATTCCTCTATTATTTTCCTAACTCTGTCAATAAGTATCCTACCATATACTTTCCCTTTTACACTAAGAAGACAAATGCCTCTATGATTACCACACACTTCTTTTTCCCCTTTTCCCATGTACAAGGGAATAATTATACATGACTTCCAATCCCCTTGGACTCCACCTTTCTCCCAGGCCAATCTACACATCTTCCATATCCTATCTACCTCTATCTCTCCTCCATGTTTCAGCATTTCACTACACACTCCACCAATGCCTGGGGGTTTCCCCATTTTGACGTTCTTCGTTGCTTCCACAACTTCCATCCTACTGATTTCTTCCTCTCTTCTCAAATCCCTTCTTCTCCCAGCCATTCCCCAGCCGCTTATACTCGCAAATACTTTTATTCTGTGTTCAACAATTCCTGAAAGTGTTCTCTCCATTTCCCTTCTCCACAAGCAATATACCATTTTTATCTTTCACTTCCCGACTTAATTCTTTATCACCCTGTCTTACTCTTTTTACCTCTTTCCAGAACATTTTCTTACATTCCCTCCACTTTACACTCACATTCCTTCTAAATTCCTCATCCACTCTCTTCGTACTCTCTTACTAATCTTTTCATTTCTCTCTTGCTCTCTACATATAACTCTCTCTTCCGTCTCTCAGCTTCCTCCACGCCTCTGCTTCTCATCCACTCACTACATGCCTTCTTTTGTACCACAGCCTTTCTCACCTCTTCATTCCATCATGCTGTTCCTAGCACTCCATTCGTCATCTCTACACCGCACACACCACCTCACATGCTGCACAGATTTCTTCTGTGAATATCTTGCACACACCTTCCACATCCCCCATCTGCCCCAAATCATATTCACCCAATCGCTTCTCCACTTCTGTCGTATAGTATGCATTTTTTTCTATCCTCTTGGAACCTTTCTGCCCTATTTGTATGGACTATTTCCTCCTGTCCTTCCCTTCTCCTCCTCCTCCATTTCATTTGAACTTTGACTTTCACCACCACCAAGTAAGAAAGTCCACTCCCCCAACCTTTGTATGCTCTTGCATCCATTACACACCTTCTCACTCTGTCATCCACAAACACATAATCAGTCATTGCCATTCGTTCATTCAGATCATCACCATTCCTTGTCATCACTCGCCACGTATACCTGTGGATAATTTTGTGTCTAAAGAGGATATTGACTATCACCAACCCCCTCCCTGCACAAATGTCCACTAGAGCACTGCCATTCTCATCCACTTCTGCAGCCAGACCCCGCTCACCAACTACTCCATCCACCTTCGCATTCCCTACTTTTCCATTCAAATCTCCAATCAAAAACACTCTCATTCCTTTCAAACATTTCCATGCACGCGTACACATTTGTCCAGAACTCTTCTTTCATTCCACTAGCACGGTCTTGCGTTGGCGCATGCACGCATACAATTGCCGACATTTGAAGTCCAACTTTCAGTCTTACCCACAATATCCTTGCGCTGATGGATCCATACTCCCTTATATACTACAACTAATGAAGCCAAAAGTACGTCTTCGATCTGAAGGGCTTATGTACGTACCACAAAAACATTCTTTACTTACCTCAAGGCATTTTAAAGGCAGAGAGACAGGAGGGAAACTGAACAAGAAGATAGAGGGGAGAGATTAGGCTATATAGATATGAAAGCTGGTCGGTTCCACAGATATTCAACAGGAGAGAGAGAGAGAGAGAGAGAGAGAGAGAGAGAGAGAGAGAGAGCACTCAGAGATACCGAACTAGTGGAGGACTACACTACGAAATCTACCTTCAAATTCCGCCCACACACACACACACACACACACACACACACACACACACACACACACACACACACACACACACACACACACACACACACACACACACACACACACACACACACACACACACACACACACACACACACACACACACACACACACACAGCTTGCATATTCAGTCCTGTGTCCTAACCCTCTCTCACTTGATAGTGCATTCACCACATCCACCACATTCACCACATTGCATCATTTCTCTGTATATGCAGATTTCACTCTCTCTCTCTCTCTCTCTCTCTCTCTCTCTGGATGGTCATTTCGCAAACGAAAGATAGATCCTCAGGGAAAGGATGTGATAGTGTGTGTGTGTGTGTGTGTGTGTGTGTGTGTGTGTGTGTGTGTTTATAGTTATCATAATCATCATCATCATAATCATCATCATCATCATTACCATCATGTTCATTACCTTACAGTGACAGTATCTAAAACCAGGAAAAACTAGAGAGAGAGAGAGAGAGAGAGAGAGAGAGAGAGAGAGGCACTATATTCCTT
The DNA here is from genome assembly GCF_032717465.1 of Coenobita brevimanus. Taxonomy (NCBI): domain Eukaryota; kingdom Metazoa; phylum Arthropoda; class Malacostraca; order Decapoda; family Coenobitidae; genus Coenobita; species Coenobita brevimanus. The sequence continues at coordinate 16,094,131 of NC_137069.1, forward strand.
AATCCCGATATCACCGCCAGCTGCTTCCCCACAAAACTAATTCCCTTCGTAATTTGGGTTTCTTTGGTTCCCCTGAAATTAGATTTAAACCCATTGATGAAAAGATGGAGACTGTCTGTAGATATTTCAGCTTCTGGGTCCGTAGTCTGACATGGGAGTCTCCTTAGCGCCGTTGCCCGAGCGGTTTACTTTGCATATTACACACTGATATTTTCTCGAATGCTGTTTGGTTTTAATAGTAGTATGATTTGGATCTTTAACATAACCGAGAATATGACACACAAACCAATTCGAGAAAAGTAGGGACCATCTGCAGAGTTAGCTGTCAGGTTAGCAGGAAACGTTAGCTATTTTTGTCAGATTAGCAGAAATAAGTTAGCTTTCTGTGTCAGGTTAGCAGAAAAAAGTTGGGTATTTTTTTTCGGGTTAGCAGAAAAATTTTTTTTGCTATCTTTGCCAGGTTGGCAGAAAGAAGTTAGCTATCTTTGTCAGGTTAGTAGAAAAAAAGTTAGATATTTTTGTCAGGTTAGCAAAAAAGAGTTAGCGATCTTTGACAATTCTGCAGAAAAGAGTCAACTATATTTGTCTCGTTAGTTGAAAATACTCGTAGTTAGCAGTCTTTGTCAGGTTAGATCAGATGCACAAATGTTAAATCAACCCTCCAGTCTAACCAACAACACCCGACCCTCAGCTATGCATAAAGGAAGTTAGATGAGGTTAGAAAGGAGTTAGTTATCTTTGCCAAGCCCTCCAAGCCCTCCTGGCCATCAGAAGTTAGGTGAGCTTAGAACTGAGTTAGCTATTTTTATCCAGCTCTAACAAACGCGCCAAAACACCGCCAGTCTCCTCCATCACCAAATCCATTACTGTGTTGAAAATAAAGAGTGTTCGACCCTTCCCTCGCTTCTCACTAGCAGCCCCAGGCGAAAGGAGAGAAATGGGCCACAATAAATAGTTTCTCTGCGGGCTTTTAAAAGAATTTCCCCTACTTCCTCATCTCTGGACTCGGTTTGGCGTGTCTCTGGGGGCTTCTTCTCCGTTGCCAACACTGTTTTTATCAGTGAGTTGCAGGGAAGGACAGGATGATAGATACAGGCGATAGATAAATTGCTAGACGCCCAATAACCAAAGGTGATTCACTCTCCACTTTCTCCTTTCTCTTTTCTGTTGCCGTCTCTCTAGGGGGGCTTCCTCGTTTTGACTTTCTACTTTTATTATATATTGTGTTGGAGGAAAGGACTAGGTGATAGATAAAAGAGATAGATAATATTGCTAGATAATATTGCAACAGTTGAGATACTGTAATATTGCAACAGTAGAGATAATATTGCAACAGTAGAGA
>NC_137069.1:16102972-16122972 GCF_032717465.1 Coenobita brevimanus
CTGGGCTGCCTGGACGTTTCTATTCCTGACCCTGCCTAGAGTAAGAAAGGAGGTCCAGATTTTGATTATATATATATATATATATATATATATATATATATATATATATATATACTGTGTATTATATATTACAGGGAATATGTGTAACCAGTGACTTCGTGAAATCCGTAGGGAATTCGTGAAATGAGTTGAAATTAGGATGGGTTAAGATTAGGTTAATTTAGGCTGCGGATAGGTTAAGCTGGGATAATGTAGGTTAAGTTTAGCATAGGTTAGGCTAGGTTAGTTAGGTTAGGTTAGGTTAGGATATGAACGCTTAACATAACTTAGCGTTCATATAAATTAACCTTTCCTAACTAAACAAGCCTATCCTAACCTAAACTGATCCTAGATTATCCTAGCCTGACCTAACAGCAGCTTAAATCAACCTAACATTAATTAACCCAAACTAATTTCAACTCATTTCACGAATTCCCGGTAACATAATATATAATTTATAAATTTACCTCGCCCGGATGGAGTCCGTGAGGTATTGTTTTTGGTCGAGTTTGTTTGTTAGCAACATCACGAAAAAAACGGCTGTATGAAATTACATGAAATTTTCAGGGTATGGGCACTGGTCCCAAAAGAGTTATTTAATTTGGAGGTAATCAACTGACCTTAAAGGTCATAATCAAGAAAACGCATTTTCGAAAGGAAATAACTTGAAAACGGTTTGAAGACAGAGATATTTACTATTAGGAACATACAGGAACTCGTAATACGGGTTTTCATTTGGCACCAAGACCTTTGACCATAAGTGACCCTGAAAGATCAAACTCAAGGTCACGCATATTAAGGGAGCTATAACTCCAAACTCGCTGAAGTTAGAGAGATTTTCTTTTACCAAAATATAGGAAGTCTCATATGGGCTTTCATTTGGCAGGAGGACCTTTGACCTTGAGTGACCTTGAAAGATCAAACGCAAGATCACGGATTTTCAGACGCCAAATGGCAGAAACGAGTCACTGTTTAATAGCAATAAAATAACTGCTGTCTCGCGAGGATTGTTATACCTGGCACTACTTCATATATATATATATATATATATATATATATATATATATATATATATATATATCATCAGCCGTTTGAGTGTCCACTACAGGACCGGCCTATCCCGACCGAAGTGGGCACGATACAGGCAATGTATCTCTACCAAGTGGCTTAGGCTGTCTGGCAGAGACTGTATGTAGGGTGAGAAGTGCTTGTAAGTGAAATTGTTGTGTTGGAGTGGCTTTGGATGTGTGTGTAGTCTGTGAACCAAGTGTAATCGGCCTGCGCAAGCCAACTGGGTGCAAACATACTGTTACAGTATGCGACACTGGTTCAACCACAGCACCCTTTGTGTCCGCCAATGCAGTACGTGGCATGAAGAACGCTCCCAAAGTTTATTACCCTGGCGGGGTGCAAACCCTCGTTCTTCAGTGTACGAAGACGCACACTTTACCATTGTACCAGAGAGGCATATATATATATATATATATATACAGCATATATTTATATACTCGTCTGGCTGCAGCGAAAATAACACATTTAAGACGGTTAAGGAAAGAGGCAGAGGAAGAAAGTGTGAGAGAGGGAAAGAAAAGTGACAAGTAAGGACAGGACAGAAAGGGAAGAGAGAAAGAGGCTTTGAAACTTTGTAAACACGAGCAACAAAGGAGTTGGGGCTTATGAGAGAGAGAGAGAGAGAGAGAGAGAATATGTGTGTGAAATCTCTACTTCTGAAAAAGTTGATATCAGTATTATGCATGAGCGGCATTTACGACATGGACGCAGTGAGAGAGAGAGAGAGAGAGAGAGAGAGAGAGAGAGAGAGAGAGAGAGAGAGAATGTGTGTGAAATCTTTGTTCTGAAGTTTAATATTATGTATGAACGGAATTTATGACGTGGACTGTCGGCAAGAGAGAGAGAGAGAGAGAGAGAGAGAGAATGTGTGTGAAATCTCTATTCTGAGGTTTAATATTATGTATGAACGGAATTTATGACATGGGCAGTAGGCATGAGAGAGAGAGAGAGAGAGTAAATGGATTGAGAGGGGGAGTGAGGTAAGGCTGTCAAAAAACAATCTCCCTTTTTACTGTCAACTTAATGATTAACCCCCGAGAGAGAGAGAGAGAGAGAGTAAATGGATTGAGAGGGGGTGTGAGGTAAGGCTGTCAAAAAACAATCTCCCTTTTTACTGTCAACTTAATGATTAACCCCCGAGAGAGAGAGAGAGAGAGAGAGAGAGAGAGAGAGAGAGAGAGAGAGAGAATGTAAAGATATGGATTCTCGGACGAATTAAAAGACAGACACACATTAACAAAGAGACAGACAGACAGACGGACAGAGATACCATCCCTCTCTCAGTGTCAGCTTAGTTATCAATCCCGTCGCTTTTTGTGCATCCCTGTCACAAATCATTCAAGTTAAGCTACAGTCAATATCAAAAGTTGTTTACGATTCCAGTGCGTCTATTTCACTCCAGGGATGTTCGTCACTTTACCTCGTAACTTACAAAAGAGAATCATCTATGGACAGAGAAACATACCAAGCCTCTCTCAGCTTGGGAATATTTACCTACAGAGGAAAGTGGCAAGTAGAAGTGAAATATTAGGCAAACTTTTGACTGCTGTGGTACAGTTGTGTTAGTTCATAGCTTTTGTTGCTTATTGCTTGCCGGAGTGGAAAGATTCGGAGAGTATGTTGGCCAGTATGCTTGTCTGTCTGTTTCTCTGTCTCCACTCTACAGGTCACAATTTTGCGCCAGTCATTCTGAAAAAAGAAAAAATCAGAAGCTATACAGTATATCCATAAACTCTGGAAGGCTATTGTGTCCCATCAAAATCGGTCAAAGGCCCCGGTCGGGGGGGGGGGGGTTGAAACCCCTCAGTGACCGTGGGTCCAGAAATCGTCGGTATCCAGTGGCCGGCCTGCCCCGGTACCATTTGTTCAAATTTGGAACATCTATTTTTTTCTTACCAAAGTTGAAGAGAGAAGTTTGGAGCACCTTGCGGTACAATTTTTAGCCCCCGAAACCCATCCAGCGCTTGGCAATGATGCACAAAAATTTTCGCCAGATTACTGCCCACACACCGGTGATAATACACACACACACTCGGATCCATCCGCCATGGGCTGTACTGCCCACATGCCGGTAAAAAGTAAGAACTCGGATCCTTCCGGCGAGGGTGGAAGAGGGGGGAAAAAAGGGGGGAAGAGGGGGGGAGGAGGGAAGAGAGAGGGAGGAGGGACGAAGGGAAGAGGGAAGATGGGGGGAAGCAAGGGGGAGAGAGGGGAAAGAGGGGAGGAATCCATCCGGCAGGAATTCTGCCTTTGGCAGTTTCATATTTAGTTTCCTGGTTATTTATACTTTCATGGGCGTATGTAAGTTTGTGTGTGTGTGTGTGTGTGTGTGTGTGTGTGTGTGTGTGTGTGTGTGACAGACAGACAGACAGACAAACAAAGGTTTACATGCTCTAGGCTGTCTGGCTGTCTGTCTATCAGAGTTGCTAATTAAAAAGTACTGAATTAGACTGCACTACCGGTAATTTAGAATACTGATAGAGGACTGTTAAAGGAACAATTAAAGTTTGAGCGAGGAAGGTCGTAGGTCAGGATCTGAAGGGAGGATGGTGATGCCTTGTTAGAGCTATGCTACTACTACTACTGCCACTACTGCAGCTGCTACAGCCACTACAACTACTACTACTACTACTATTATTACTACTACTACTACCACCATCATCATCATTACTGCTATCCTCAAACAACCTAATTTACCCCAAAACAGGCTTTTTGAACTGGAGGAGTTAGATACAGTTTTCGAAAGCTAAATAAAATCGTATAGAAAAGGCAAGAATTAAAAAAAAAAAAAAAAATGCACAGGCCATAGTGACACCACGCCCTAATTTTTTACCTTAATTATTTACCTTGACCTTCGATTGACCTGGGCGAAAATCAAATCACTTCTTCCCGTCCCTAATTAGAAGGTCAAATATGATCCTAATCCAGCCAGGCATTCAAGATGTATTTTGGTTACACACACACACACACACACACACACACACACACACATTAATACATGTAGACGGACTTGATCACATTGGGCGTCGCTCATAAAGACCATCACCATATCGAAAGTAAATTAAATTCATTTATTTATTTTCGGGCAAGAGAGCTAGGTCACTCACTAAAAATACCCTCCACTGTGGCAGGTGGTGGTACGGTGATGGCAGATGTTGATTGGGGTTAATTGCCAGGTAGTCGCATTCCCTAATTTCCAGGTACACGTATTCCTTTGTCATCACGCCCGTAGTTTGAGTTGCATACTCGTACCCCTGATGCGTTTAGCGGGTGATGGTTTGTTGGGCTGGCCTGATTGACTTAGAGTTAAGTTGTAGGCTACGGGACTTATCTGTGTTTTCATTATTTAGTTTTTGTGAGTGTCGATAATTTTCGTGAGTGTCGATAACGATTTTCCTTATGGTGGAAGGGGAGAGGGTTTGTTTGTGTGTGTTTAGGTTTATGTAGTAGGGGTTGAGGGGGGAGTCTGTGTGTGTGTGTGTGTGTGTGTGTGTATGTGTGTGTGTGTGTGTGTGTGTATTTACCTAATCATAAGTCTTTGAGATAAGCTCGCGTTATCATATATCCATATCCTCTTACATCGTTTAGTGTGTGTGTGTGTGTGTGTGTGTGTGTGTGTGTGTGTGTGTGTGTTTACCTAATTATAACAGTCTTTGAGATAAGCTCGCGTTATCATGTTTCCATATCCTCTTACATCCAGTTTAGTGTGTGTGTGTGTGTGTGTGTGTGTGTGTGTGTGTGTGTGTGTGTGTGTGTGTGTGTGTGTGTTCTTACCTAATTGTTCTTACCTAATTGTATCTTTACAGGAATGAGTCAAGCTCGTACTGTCCAGTGTCTTATACCATATTTATCGTACATATCCTTAAATTTGTGAATTGTTTTGGCACACACTATTTCATTCGGTAGTGCATTCCACTGATCAATTGCTTTGTTTGGGAAACTGAATTTCCTCACGTCTTTATCACCTCTCTTCTTATGCAGTTTTTTGTAGTGTCCTCTTGCTGATGCTTCCCCATATGTTAAGTAATCATTTATGTCTATTTTCTCCTTCTCTGATATGCACTTATATAGCATTATCATGTCACGTATTTTCCTTCCCTCCTGTAGTGTCGGTAGATTCAGTTTATTTAGTCTTTCTTCGTAGCTTAGATCCCTTAAGCTTGGTATCCATCTTGTAGCGGCCCTTTGAACTTTTTCAATCTTGTCTATGTGTTTTTTGAGATGAGGACTCCAGACTACTGATGCATACTCCAGGGTTGATCTGATGAATGATGTTATTATCCTTCTTAGTATGTCTTCATTTATGTATGTGAATGCTATTCTCATGTTTGCAAGCAGTGTATACATGTTCCGTACCTTCTCACTGATGTGATCAGCCGGAGATAGTCTGTTATTGATAATCACTCCTAGGTCCTTCTCTCTTTCTGATGTGTGTAGGGTTTTATTTCCTAACGTATAATCCCAATCAGGTCTTTTTCCACTTTTACCAAACTTGATTACATGACACTTGTCCACATTGAATTCCATTTGCCATGTATTACTCCATTCATGAAGTTTATTTAATTCTTCTTGTAGCTCTTTACAAGAGTCTGTGTTAGTAATTCTCCTTTGTATTTTTACATCATCTGCAAACATATTTAGATAGCTTTCATTTCCAGTGTTACTGTCTATATCATTTATATACACTAAAAACATGATTAGTGCCAGCACTGAGCCCTGTGGTACTCCACTAGTCACTTCTTTCCATGATGAGTAGTTTCCCCATAGTACTGTTCTCATTTCTCTTTTTATGAGAAAATCTTGCATCCAACAAAACAGTTTGCCTCGAATTCCTCCTTGATGGTACAGTTTCCATAAAAGTCTTTGGTGTGGTAGTGTCAAATGCTTTCTTGAAATCTAAAAGGTACTGTCCACCCATCCTTCTCTTTCCTGTATTGTGTCTGTTACTCTGTCATAGTAGCTCAACAGATTAGTAACACATAATTTTCCTTTTCTGAAACCAAACTGTCTTTCTGTTATCATACTGTGTTCTTCTAGATGATTTACCCAAGCTTTTCTTATAAGCTTTTCTAATACCTTGCTTACAACACTGGTTAGTGATACTGGTCGGTAGTTGAGTGGATTTTGTCTATTCCCTTTCTTGAATAAGGAGACAATATTTGCATTCTTTCAAATATCAGGTAGTTTACCTTGACTCAAGGACTTCTTGAAAATTAAAAATAATGGTTTACTTAACTCCTTTGCACATTCTCGTAGCACCCAGCATGAAATTTCATCAGGACCATTTGCTTTTCCTCTGTCTAATTTACTTAATTCCTCCTGTATTACTTTTTCTGCTATTTGTATATCTGGTAGTTTGTGTGGGCATGCATGTTGCACATAGTCCCTCAAAATTTTATTCTTCTGTAAAAACTGATTGGAAATTCTTATTTAGTGCTTCACAAATATCTTTCTCTTGTGTATAGGTGATTCCCTCGTCCGTAATTGATTGTATTATATCTTTTACTTGGTTTTGCTTCTGATGTAGCTGTAAAATAGCTTCGGTTGATCACTACTTTTATTTATGATATCCTCCTCAAACTGTTTTTGGGCTTCCCTCCTTATTCTTGTATAATCGTTTCTTGCCTGTTTGTAATTATTATATGCCCTTTCACTATTGTGTCTTCTGTATCTATTCCACAACAAATCTCTTCTTTCTTTTGATTTTTTACATTCTGTATTGAACCATTTCTGTATTTTCTTATCTGCTTCTTTGTGCTGTGGGATGTACTTCTGGACTCCTATTTCATAAAATTCACAGAATTTTTTATATACAGCATTTAAATCTTGTCCTCTAAGCTCATTTTCCCAATCAACTTCTAAGAAATACTTCTTTAGGTCATGATAATTTCCCTTTTTATAGTTTAGGCTCTTTTTGTAACTTTCATTGCTGTTAACTATGTCATATGCTATCCTGAAGTTGCAATTTAGTACTGCATGGTCGCTTTTGCCGAGTGGAGGGTGATATATTAAACTGTCAGTATCATTTTCTTGCCTAGTAAATATGAGATCTAGCATTGGAGGTACATCGAGTCCTCTTTTTCTGGTGGTTTCCCTCACATGTTGCGTTAGGAAAAACTCTTGCACGAGATCCAGGAGCTTTGGGTCCCAGCAGCTTTCTTGGCTTATTATATCTAGAGTATTCCAATTTATATTTGTATTAAAATCTCCAGTTAGTATAATTCTTTCTGATTTCTCTTCCAGTTTATGTAGTAATGCTCTTAAACTCTGAATTGTACTCTCTGCCAGGTAATCATATTCGTCTCTTTCCCATGTGTTTGATCTGGGTGGCATGTACAAATTGGCTACAATTACTTTCCCTTCAGATGTGTAGATCTCTACTGCAATCAGTTCTACTTGTGAGGGTATATCTAGTTTTATTTCATTGACTTTTAGATTTTTCTTAGTTAATATTATAATTACTCCTTTTTTTACGTTTCTATCTCTTCTCCATATATTATAATCCTCTAAGTTTAGTATGTCATTTGATATCCTTGGTGTTAATTTTGTTTCAGTTAGGCATATTATATGTGGTTCATTTTCTCTGACATAATCATTCATCTCTAATAATTTAGATACCATTCCATCCACATTTGAGTACATCAACTTAATCATATTGTTTATATACTTGTCATGACATGGTTCTACTACCTTCCTCCTTTTTATTCCCTCATGTTTATGTACCACTTTCGTACCTGCAATCCTATTACTTTGTAAAAAAAAAATGTGTTCTCCTCTTCTGATCTCCCCTCATATTTTGTTTTTGCTTCCTCCCTCTTCTCTTTCAGTAATTCCAGTTCCTCTTGTATTAGGCATCTTTTTATCCATACATTTTTGAACTCCTCTTTTTCCATAAGGTTCTTTGCATTTTTTTTTAGTATCTCCTCCACGGTGTTTACACTCTGGAAAGTTACCTTTAGAGGTCTTGACTTGCTTTTCTCGTATTTCCCTAACCTTTTGTGTTCCTCTATGTCTTTACTACAGATTTCCTCTGATACTTCTTTCAATAAACTCATTACATTTGCCATTTCCTTATTGTCTCTTGAGATTTGGTGTTTAATTCTTCCTCTTCTATACCAGTGATTACTATAGATTTGTTGATATCTACTGAATCTCTGACTAACTTTGGATTGTTTTGTATTATTCTTTTCACTTCCTTTTTAATGCTTTTTTCTTCCACCCTTGTTTCTAAGTCTTTCTTTACTTTCACCATTTCAGCATATGTGGTTTCCACATCATTTTTGTAGCTTTGCACAGCTTCATTCACCTGTGTTATCTTCTCCTCAGTATCACTGCTCTGGTCTATCAGACTGCTTACTTACCTAATTGTCTCTGTATCATCTTTGAACTCTTCCATAATACTCTCGTGGTTGAATACTGTACTTGCAATTTCACTCATTTTCCTTCTAAGTGTACTCACTTCCACTGGTAGTTCACACATGGTTGTGTCTTTCTTGTTGACCTCCCTTCCTAGTTTTTCTATTTCTTCCTTTTGCAAGTGCATCTGCTTCTTTATTTCATCAATCTCATTCTGGAAGGCCATCTCCAGTCTGTGTACACGCTTTACCAGTTTATTGTGAGTCTCCATTTCAACCAGTTCTTGGTAGAAATCATCATCTTGTGTGTGTGTGTGTGTGTGTGTGTGTGTGTGTGTGTGTGTGTGTGTGTGTGTGTGTGTGTGTGTGTGTGTTTACCCAATTACAACAGTTTGAGATAAGCTCGCATTATCATATCCCCATATCCTCTTACATCGTGTAGTTTGTGTGTGTGTGTGTGTGTGTGTGTGTGTGTGCTTTTCTGTTTAAGTTTACATAGTGTTTTAAAAGTCATTTTGCCATAAAAAACACAACCATACCTCACACACATTTCATACATCACGCTGCCACACCACATATTGCCACACCACACATTGCCACACCACACATTGCCACACCACACACTGCCACACCACACATTGCCACACCACACACTGCCACACCACACACTGCCACACCTCACACTGCCACACCTCACACCACCACACCTTACACTGCCACATCACACACTGCCACACATCACACTGCCACACCACACACCGCCACACCTCACACTGCCACACCACACACCGCCACACCTCACACTGCTTCCTCGCACTGCCACACCACACATTGCCACACCACACATTGCCACATCACACATTGCCACACCACACACTGCCACACCACACACTGCCACACCACACATTGCCACACCACACATTGCCACACCACACATTGCCACATCACACATTGCCACACCACACATTGCTACACCACACACTGCCACACCTCGTACTGCCACACCACACACCGCCACACCACACACTGCCACACCTCGTACTGCCACACCACACACCGCCACACCACACACTGCCACACCTCACACTGCCACACCTCACACTGCCACACCTCACACTACCACACCACACACTGCCACAACAGACACTGCCACAACAGACACTGCCACGTCTCACACTACAACACCTCATACTGCCACTCCTCACACCGCCACGCCATATACAGCCACACCACACTGCTACACCGCAGACTGCCACACCATATCCCATTTTCGTGACTAGCATCATATTCTAGTGTTACTCTCCTGTTACAGCTCAGCAATCAAATTTGAGAGATGACAATATTAGGCCAAGTTGGACTAAATTAAGTATAGTGAGTGTATATTTAATATTTTCAGCCTGTCTACATATAAAAGGATTTGAATATCATTTTCATTTTCTGCACATGTTAAAAGGAATTTATTTTCATTTTAAAACAAGGACAATAAAACTACACAGTACTCATTGCAGTTTGGGTGGATAGGGATGCATTGTCCTTAATGAATGAATAAATAGATAGGCGGATAGATATATAGACTGGTAGATAGATAGATGGATAGATAGAGAATAATCCTGAGCTAGCCAGCAAGTCTGCCCAACTAGTAAACAAAAGATAGATAGACAGATAGACAGACAGATATAATAAACATAATATTCCTCACCTGACAAGGTAGTTTGCCCTACAAGTCAAATAAAATACATATAAATAGACTGATAAGCAAATAGACTGATAGATGAAAGGCGAAATCGGGAAGCGAATCAAATATCCTTTCCCGCCTTTCGTAGCCAACTTCGTCAAATCGTACCCTGGCCAACAAATCAGGGGCATAAAACTCCACCACCAGCATATCCCCGATGAGTGAAAGACCCGGGATTTACTGTATATAGAACGACTTAAGTAATTGAATAAGGACACAGTCTTGGGAGAAAGCATTGGCCCTCTCTCCCAGGTCAGGTCAGGTCAAGGAAAGGATAAGGGGGGTGGGGAGATAGATAGATAGATAGATGGATGGATGGATAGACTGTACATAGAACGACTTAAGTAACTGAATAAGGACACATACTCTTGGGAGAAAGCAGTGACCCTCTCTCCCAGGTCAGGTCAGGTCAAGGAAAGGATAGGGGGGTGGGGAGATAGATAGATAGATACATACATACATACATAGATGGATGGATAGACTGTATAAGGAACGACTTAAGTAATTGAATAAGGACACATAACCTTGGGCAAAGCAGTGGCCGTCCCTCTCCCTGAAATGAGGTCGTCTTGGTTGGGTTCAGGTCAGGTCAGGTTAAGTAAAGGGATGAGGTCGTCTTCGTTGGTTCCAGGTCATGTTAGGTCAAGAAAGAAAGGGAGGGAAGGCAAGCGGAGGATGTGGGAGATAGACAGATAGATGGATGGATAGATGGTTAAATATGTTGATACATAGGTAGATGGATAGATAGGTGGATGGTTAAATAGGTTGATAGACAGACAGATAGATAGGTAGATGGATGGATGGATAAATAAGTTGATAGATAGATAGATAGATGGACATATAGATGGATGGATAATTAGGTAGATAGACAGATAAATAAATAGTTGGTTAAATAGGTAGATATATAGAAAGACCGATGGATGGATAGATAGGTGTATGGATGGATAAATAGATAGATAGATGGGTGGATAGAGAGATAGATGGATGGATAGATATAGAAGGGGAGTAAGAAGTGATCGGTAGCAAAATAAGTTAAACTACAAATATATCCATAGTCTGTGAATGCACCACAGAAGGATATCAAGAAAATGAGCCAAACGCAAACTGAAGAAATGCGAGGTCAAGGTCATACGGAAGGTCAAGGTCATCAAATGTTGAGGTGGTTGATATGCTCTCGCCAATATGTATCTGTTTGAAGTTTAATGAAGGTGTCTTAACAGTGTCTTCGGAAATGAGATAAACCAAAAATGGGACGGACGGACGGAAGGAAGGAAGGAAGGACGGGAAGACGGAAGGAAGGAAGGAAGGACGGACTGAAGGACAGAAGGACAGAGGAAAGGACGGACGAAAGGACAGACGGAAGGACGGACGAAAGGACGGACGAAAGGAAGGAAGGAAGGAAGGAAGGACGGAAGGACAGACGGAAGGACTGAAGGACGAAAGGACGAACATGACCAACACTATATGCCTCGACCATATACGTGGCGGGGCATAAATGTGGAGAATTTGAGAAGAAAGATGTAAAAAAGGGAAGGGAGGACTTGAAAGAGAGAGAGAGAGAGAGAGAGAGCGAGAGAGAGAGAGAAAGTGACAGGCAGGAATATTTGAAAAACTGAGAATCTGAAAAGAAGAGAAAGATTGAAAAAAAAAAAAAGGGGGGGGAAGGGAGGGATTTGAGAGAGAGAGAGAGAGACGGGGGGGAGGAGGGATGAAATGGAGAAGAGGGGAAAGAACTGGCAAAGTTTCAAAGGTCACTTGCAGGCATTGAAATATTTTGCAGGAGTCAGGTTCGGTTATTCACGAAAAAAATTGCACTGTGAACAACAAAGCATCTAGGGAGAGAGAGAGACCAAAATAAAATAAAAAAACGAAAAATAGTTAAACGTTCTGAGAAATTTCCGTTATTGTAGTGATGATTAAGTGTATCAAAGTTAAATATTAAAAGAAAATTATTACTTTTCGTGTGTTTCTTCAGTGATGCTTAAAAGTCTTTTGGAAAATGTGTGTGTGTGTGTGTGTGTGTGTGTGTGTGTGTGTGTGTGTGTGTGTGTGTGTGTGTGTGTGTGTGTGTGCTCGAGCGCTCGCTTAGTGCTAGAAAGACACTATACTAACAGCTTTGCATCTTTTCCACGACACTTCCTCGTGACTAGCATGATATTCTACAGTAGTGTTAATCAATTGTTACAGCTCAGCATGCAAGGTGAAGAGAGGACAATTTTGGGCCGGGTTAGAGTGAAAGGAGTATAGTCAAATCCCGCCTCAATGCCGACTACACCTGGCCATTAACCGAGCAGAAAGGGGGTTAGAGATTTTGCCAGGTTGATGTAAACGCACTATAGATGCCATGGTTTGGAGAGGAGAGTAGCAGTGGTAGTAGTAGTAGTAGTAGTAGTAGTAAGCAGTTAGCATCCCTACTCAGAGAGGACCCTTGGGAAATTATTGTACAGCAAGTAACAAGAGTTTCGTGTCATATTTCGTCTCTCTCTCTCTCTCTCTCTCTCTCTCTCTCTCTCCCCCCCCGTTTGTATGTATGTATGATATGGAGGAAAATAGTGTACATAACTAAGTGTGAAGGAGCCCCGATGGAAAAGTAGGCTAACTTTTTTGTGTGGCTGTAGGTATGTTCCTAACCGACAGAGGTTCGAGCCGGAGCAGAGAAGGTAAAAGGTAAGTTAGATAAGTAGATAAGGCCAGGGTTAGAAGGATTAGTTTGAAGGGTAGGATTTTCAGCCATCATCATCATCATCATCATCATCATCATCACCACCACCACCACCACCACCACCACCACCACCACCATCACTTTATTTTCCTTTCGTTACGAAGAGAAATTTTACTCTATAAGGAAAAGCCTCTAATATTTAAGAATTTTATAAAGATGCAATGAGCGCACAGACCTAGATAGCCTTTCTATCGGCGGACTTAATAGAAAGACTTGCTCTCTAATTATACAAGTTGAGAGAGAGAGAGAGAGAGAGAGAGAGAGAGAGAGAGAGAGAGAGAGATGAAATTGGTTTGGGAGGAAATTATTCGCCTAGAGAATGAAAAGGGCGAAAGTTTTGGAGAGAGAGAGAGAGAGAGAGAGAGAGAGAGAGAGAGATGAAATTGGTTTGGGAGGAAATTATTCGCTTAGAGAATGAAAAAGGGAGAAAGTTTTGGAGAGAGAGAGAGAGAGAGAGAGAGAGAGAGAAGCCAGGTGAAAGAAAAAAAGTGAGATAATGAGAAAGTGAGAGAACAATTAAGAAGACAGGGAGACTGAAATATCACACGGCTGAGAGATCAAAGGAGAGAGAGAGAGAGAGAGAGAGAGAGAGAGAGAGAGAGAGAGAGAGAGAGAGAGAGAAATCTTAGTCTTAAATTTAAAAGAAAAAGTCAATGTAAGTCGTTTCTAATATCCAAACTCAAATATATGCATAATAATTATCAGGCAAATCGAGAGAGAGAGAGAGAGAGAGAGAGAGAGAGAGAGACATTAGGCCAAGACGAGTATCTTTAACCCTTGGCCTCCGGGTGGCGTCTTTTTCCGGATGCCGTTACTCTTGTTCACATCTGCTGATTTTTTTTTCACTCCTGATTTTTTTCACTCCCGCTGATTTTTTTCGCTTCGGAATTTTTCATTCCTTTTTTTTTTTCACTCCTGATTTTTTTCATTCTTGATTTTTTAAATGCTGCTAATTATTTTCACGTACGCTGATTTTTTCATTCCTGCTGGGTTTTTTTTCACGTGATTTTTTCACTCCTGCTGATTTTTTCACTCCTTAAGTTTTTTCACTTGAATTTTTTCACCGCTGATTTTTGCACCCGTATTTTTTTCACATCCGCTGATTTCCTTTCACCCCTGCTGATATTTTTTCCCCTGATGTTTTCACTTCTGATTTTTTCACTCCTGGCTTTTTTCATTCCTGCTGATTTATTTCACTTCCTGATTTTTATATTCCTGTTTTTTTCACTCATGCTGATTTTTTCACTCCCCCAGTGGCGGAGGGGACACAATCTGGCCGCACTATGGGGTGGTACTACTACTCAGCGGCCAGGTTGTATTAGGAAGAATAATGCCACCGTATTCCCTGCGTGTCGTAAAAGGCGACTAAAAGAGGCGGGGTGAGGGGACTAGGGACCCCCTCCTCTGTTTTTCAGTTCCTAAAAAGAGACAGGCCAGAGAAAGGGATGGGGGATGGAGTTATCCCCGTACCCTGAAGATTGGGTCTATGAATGTGCGTGGATGTAGTACGATTGAGGCTAAAAGGGAGGAGATTGGGAGAATGTTTGTCAGAAGAAAGTTGGATGTGTTAGCTTTGAGTGAAACGAAGATGAAAGGGAAGGGTGAGTCTATGTTTGGAAGTGTGAATGGAAGATTGTCAGGTGTTGATAGAGGAAGGGCAAGAGAAGGTGTGGCCTTGTTATTGAGTCCGGAAGTACAGCAGTGTGTGACTGAATGGAAGGAGGTGTCATCGAGACTGATGTGGGTGAAAGCGAAATTTGAACGTGAGTTGTGGGTGTTTGTGAATGCATATGGGCCTGGTAGTGAAAGGGATGAACAAGAGAGGGAGTCTTTCTGGAATGATGTTGATGAGTGTCTGCAGAGTTTTGGAGCAAATGTGAATGTGGTAATTATGGGAGATCTGAATGCTAGAGTGGGAAATGTAGCAGTTGAAGGTGTAGTTGGTATGCATGGTGTGCCTGGAAGAAATGAAAATGGGGAACGAATGATAGGGATGTGCGCTGAGCGAGAGATGGTGATTGGAAATATGCTATTCAAGAAGAAAGATATTTGCAAGTATACATGGGCGAGACAGGAGGGTGGAATGGTTGTGGATAAAGCATTGATGGACTATGTGGTTGTGTCTAGGAATGTAATAGGAAGATTGTTGGATGTGAGAGTTCTGAGAGGGGAGGGTGGAGGTATGTCTGACCACTACCTGGTGGAGGGAAAGTTAAGAGTAGGTAAGAGATGGGTGAGAGCTAGGAGGGTTAGGTGTGGCAGGGAGGTTTTGAAAGTGAGTGAGTTGGATAAAAGAGAGAAAATTATAGAGTATCAGGAGAAATTGAAGATGAGTGGAACGCAGTGAAAGAGCAGGAAAATGGCAGTGTGGAGGAGGAATGGCAGTTGTTTAAGAGTGCTGTGGTGGGGCATGCAGAAGAGGTGTGTGGTGTAAGACGTGTGGGTGATGGTGTAAGAAAAGGAAGTGAATGGTGGTGCGAGGAAGTAAGTATGGCTGTGGCTGGGAAGAGACGTGCATATGAAGTGTGGCTGCAGAGGAAGGATGAGGAGTCATATGAGTCATAGAGGAATAGGGCGAGAAGGGCTGTTTGTGATGCTTAAGTGGCAGCAGATGAAAGGTGGGGTAGGCAACTGACTGAGAATTTTCAAAAGAATAAGAAAATGTTCTGGAAGGAGGTGAAAAGGGTGCGAAAGGGAGAGTCTGGGAAGGAAGAGCGAGTAAAAACAGAGGATGGAAGGATGTTAATTGAGATGGATGCAGTAAGGAAGAGATGGACAGAGTATTTTGAAAGATTGTTAAATGTAGAGGAGGAAAGGGTGGCTGAGATTGTGGTGGATGGAAGGGTGCAAGGAATAAATGTGTTGGGAGAGTTGAATGATTCTTTGATCATGAAAGAGGAAGTGGAGAAGGCAGTAAAGATGAAAACAGGGAAAGCTGCAGATATGGATGGGTGTGCTGTGGGAATGCCTGAAGGGTGGTGGAGTGACTATTGTTGACTGGCTAGTAAGATTGTTGAATGTGTGCTTTGTGAAAGGTATGGTGCCAATTGACTGGGCAAGTGCTTGTGTGGTCCCGTTGTATAAAGGCAAGGGTGATAAGTATGAATGTACTACCTTTAGGGGTATCAGTCTGTTGAGTGTTGTAGGTAAGGTGTATGGTAGAGTGTTATTTATGAGCGTTAGAGAGGGTACAGAGGGAGTGATTGGTGATGAGCAGTGTGGCTTTAGGAGAGGGAGGGGATGCGTGGATCAGGTGTTCGCTGTGAGACAAGTGTGTGAAAAGTATTTAACGAAAGGCAAGGATGTGTTTTGGGCATTCGTGGCTTTAGAGAAAGCGTATGATAGAATTGATAGGGAGGCTTTGTGGACTGTTTTAAGATTGTATGGACTTGATAGTAGGTTACTAAAAGGGGTGAAAAGTTTTTATGTAAATAGTAGAGCGTGTTTAAGAGTGGGAAATGCTGTGAGTGATTGGTTTCCTGTGAGAGTGGGGCTGCGACAGGGATGTGTGATGTCGCCTTGGCTGTTTAATATTTATATGGATGGTGTTGTAAGGGAGGTGAATGCAAGAGTGTTAGGTGGAGGTCTGCATCTGGTGAATGTTGATGGTGGAAGTGGAATCTGAAGCAGCTGCTGTTTGCAGATGATACTGCACTGGTGGTTGATTCAGAGGAGAGATTGAGACAGTTGGTAGAGGAGTTTGGAAGGGTGTGTGAAAGGAGGAAATTGAAAGTAAATGAGAATAAGAGTAAAGTGATGAGTGTACAAGGTTGGTAGATGGTAGGAGGATGAATATAGTTTTGAATGGTGAGTTGCTTGGGGAGGTAGAGTGTTTTAAATATTTAGGGGCACATGTTGCTGTGGATGGAAGAATAGATGCAGAAGTGAAGTTTAGAATCAATGAAGTAGGTAAGGTGCTGGGAGGAATGAAAAAAGTATTTAGATGTCGTTTGCTTAGAATGGATGTAAAGAGAAGGGTGTATGAGGGTGTTGTGGTATCGACTGCATTATATGGGGCTGAAACATGGAATATGGGTGTAGTAGAGAGGAAAAGCTTGAATGTAATGGAGATGAGGTGTCTGAGGAGTATGTATGGAGTGACGCGTATGGATCGAGTGTGAAATGATGAAGTGCGAAGGAGAACTGGAGTTGTTCGGGAGATGGCTGGTAGAGTTGAGCAGAGGGTGTTGCGATGATTTGGGCATATGGAGAGAATGAAAAATGAGCAATTGGTGAAAAAGATAACTAGATCTGATGTGAGAGGTGTAAGGCTGAGAGGGAGACCACGAATAGGATGAATGGACAGTGTGAAGAGAGCGCTGGATGCGAGAGGGATGTCTGTTGATCAAGGAAGAGTGGCTGTGCTTGACAGAAATAAATGGAGAGAAATTGTGAATGAATAAATGATGACGCAGCCCTGAGGGGATATTCTCCCGCATTTGGTCTGATCAGCTAGTCAGGTCAGATGCGGGTAAGGGGATGGGTCTGTTATGATGTGGCAGGGGTAAACCAGCTCTGCTGTCGGGCCCTGCTGCGGATATCACTTACTGCACTGCGCAGTTGACCCTTGTGCGGTGTGATGCGTTGAGGATCTGTCCCTTCTCCCCTTTGGGGCTAAGATGCGAATGAATGTGTTTGAATGGATGAGTAAATTGGGAGTGTGTCGTCCTGTCTCGGCTACCTCCCTTTCCTTGGGGGAAGCAGCCTAGGTATGTACAGTAGAAAGATAGATAGATAGATTTTTTCACCCAAGCAAAGATTTTTCACGCATGATTTTTTTCACTAATGATTTTTTTTCATTCTGCCGATTTCTTTCGCTTCTAATTTTTTTCACTTCTGTTTTTTTTCCTCCTGATCTTTTCTCACTTCTGCTGATTATTTTCACTCCTGATTATATTAATCCTGATTTTTTCACTCCTGATTTTTTCACTCCTGATATTTTTCACTCGCTGATTTTTTAACTGATTTTTTCACTTCCGCTGGTTCTTTTTCACTTCCGCTGTTTTTTTTTTTTTCACTCCTACTGATTTTTTTTCACCCCTGATTTGCTCACTCTTGATTTTTTGTTCACTCCTACTTTCTTTCACATGATATTTTTTCACTTCCGCTGATTTCTTCACTCCTGATTTTTTTTCACTCCTGATTTTTTTTACTCCTGCTGGTTTCTTTCACTCCTGACTTTTTCACTCCTGATATTTTTTCACCCCTGATTTTTTTTTCACTCCTGATTCCTTTCACTCCTGATTTCTTTCACTCCTGATTTTTTTACGCCTGATTTTTCACTCCTGATTTCTTTTCACTCCCGCTGATTTTTTCACTCCAGATTATGTTTTTTATTCCTGCTGATTTTCTTCAATCCTGATTCTTTTCATTTCTGATTTTTTTACTTCCGCTAATTTTTTTTTTCCACTCGATTTTTTTTTCATTCCAGCTGATTTTTTTTTTTCTCCTGCTGTTTTTTTTTTCCACTCGAGTTTTTTCACGACCGCTGATATTTTTTCACTCCTGATTTTTTTTACTAGCTGATTTTTTTTATTTTTCAGTTTTTGACGGTGTTTTGAAAATTCAGGAGTAAGATGCAACATTAATAAACATCTTCAGTACAAGAGAAAGTTATAAAATTGATTTTAAATTGTCTGTCGGCAGCAATAAAAAAAAAAAAAAAAGTATGCGTTCCCGGACTGAAAAGATTAAAGAAAATGAGACAAAAGTAGAAACAGGAAGTTTAGGATTTTTTTTTTTTTGTGAGAAAGGAAATGAAGGAAGAAAATGGAGTAAGAAAATTAATAAGGAAAATAGAGGTGGGGAAAAATCATGAAAGGAGAGAGAGAGAGAGCTAGTAAAGTTTGTATATGTTGATGGGACCCTCTTCATCTCCGACCATTAAAACTTTCCACTTTTTTACTTCTCTATCGCCTCATTTCTCCTCTCCTTTCCTCACCTTCACTTCTCTCTTTTTTTTTTTTCTCTCTCTCTCTTCTTCTTCGTCTTCTTTTCCTGTCTCTCATTCTCTTTAACCCTTACACCGCGGGCATGTTTCCCAATGTTTTGCGTGTCCAGCGGGGTTATTCGGGCTCCGACAGACTCTCAAAAAATATTTGCCAAAAATCAGTTATTAGTCTTAGAATATTAAAATTACATATGCATATGGCACATACCTTCAGCTTTCTCCTGGGATGTTTGTTGAGCCTTCGTCGATTACCGTAGGACTTGTGGAGACCTCTGAAGTTGGGTAACGAAGTCTCCACTTTACACTTCCCAACAACCCGTAATATGATTACCACAGCCAGATATTAACACTATAAACACTACTCTATGATTATCAGGTAGTTTGGGATCCATACTCCAAAAAAAAACCACTGTGAAAGCAATGAAAATTACGAGCGCGTATGACCTTCCCACTTGCGCTAGTTCGCTGTTGGTATTCTGTCATTTATTATTCATAAAACCCCTCACCCTTTATATTTCTATTACTATATAACACTTACATATATCTGCAGTCTTTATCCATAAGTTTCCTTCAGTAGTATTAGTTTATTTTCACTGTAGGTATTCAATTTCTTTCTGTAAAATACGTAGCATTCACTTTCTCGTCCTGTATACTAGCATTGAGAGTGAATGTCACTTTCACCTTCACTCTCATAACTCATAGTATTCATACATGCTAGAGTGAAACATTCACTTTCTTTACTCCTAGGGTATATACTCGTATTCTTATAATACTACTCATTTACATTTCTGTTTACGTTCTCTATTTTATTTACATTATTTACATTTCTATTTTATTTACGCTGTTATGCACTGTCACTTGAAGTAACTTATAAAACTATTTTCCACTGTTCACGTATATTTACATTCATTACTTTCACTTGCTGTTTACACATTATTTACAAATTATTTACAATTCCACTTGCACTGTTTTACTCAATAGAAAGATTGTAGTCACTCTTTTATCAATTGTCAGCCCAATACCTCTTTCCACACAAGGTTTAGTAGGGGGTAAAGGTCACAGGGCCCTTTGCATGGGGGTGAAAAGTGGCTGAAGTCAGCAGGAGCAAACAGATATACCTTCACATTG
>NC_137069.1:16127972-16150472 GCF_032717465.1 Coenobita brevimanus
CATCCTCCTTTGGGGGGATAGGGAAGTAGTAGAGGGATGATTGTATAACCAGGCAGTGGAGCCGCCCAGTTATATCAGTGCCAGGACGTGAAGGCGTCCCTCTCCTGTTTCCCTTGAGAGAGAGAGTGAGTCTGAAAGTGTCTGAAACTTTCCCGGGTTAAGTGAATCGTTTCATTCTTTTGAGGAAGTCTCGTTTCTTTTTTCTTGGGGGGGGGGGGAGGGGGAAATGCGTGTAATTAAATAGCAAGATGGAATGTACAATCAAAGACAAAAGTCGTGTCGTGAAATTTGAAAATATCTGCTGAAAGACTATAATTTTGGAGCGGTCTGCTTTGTGTCGAACAATCGGTTGGTAGCACTGAATTGAGTTGCCATATGCTCCCCCTGTGGCAGGGGGAACACAATCTGGCCGCACTATGGGGTGGTATTACTACTCTGCGGCCAGGTTGTGTTAGGAAGAATACTGCCACCGTATTCCTTGCATGTCGTAAAAGGCGACTAAAAGGGGCGGGGTGAGGGGACTAGGGACTCCCTCCTCTGTTTTTTAGTTCCTAAAAAGAGACAGGCCAGAGAAAGGGATGGGGGACTGAGTTATCCCCGTACCCTGAAGATTGGGTCTATGTATGTGCGTGGATGTAGTACGATTGAGACTAAAAGGGAGGAGATTGGGAGAATGTTTGTGAGAAGAAAGTTGGATGTGATAGTTTTGAGTGAAACGAAGATGAAAGGGAAGGATGAGTCTATGTTTGGAAGTATGAATGAAAGATTGTCAGGTGTTGATAGAGGAAGGGCAAGAGAAGGTGTGGCCTTGTTAGTGAGTCCGGATGTACAGCAGTGTGTGATTGATTGGAAGGAGGTGTCATCGAGACTGATGTGGATGAAAGCGAAATTTGAATGAGTTGTGGGTGTTTGTGAGTGCATATGGGCCTGGTAGTGAAAGGGATGAAGAAGAGAGGGAATCTTTCTGGAATGACGTTGATGAGTGTCTGTAGAGTTTTGGAGCGAATATGAATGTGGTGATGATGGGAGATCTGAATGCTAGAGTGGGAAATGTAGCAGTTGAAGGTGTAGTTGGTATGCATGGTGTGCCTGGAAGAAATGATAATGGGGAACGAATGATAGGGATGTGCGTTGAGTGAGAGATGGTGATAGGAAATACCTGTTTGAGAAGAAAAATATTTATAAGTATACATGGATGAGACAGGAGGGTGGAAGGGTTGTTGATAGAGCATTGATGGATTATGTGGTTGTGTCTAGGAATGTAATAGGAAGATTGTTGGATGTGAGAGTTCTGAGAGGGGAGGGTGGAGGTATGTCTGACCACTACATGGTGGAGGGAATGTTAAGAATAGGTGAGATGGGTGAGAGCTAGGAGAGTTAGGTGTGGCAGGGAGGTTTTAAAAGTGAGTGAGTTGGATAAAAGAGAGAAAATGATAGAGTATCAGGAGAAATTGAAAGATGAGTGGAATTCAGTGAAAGATCAGGAAAATGGTAGCATGGAGGAGGAATGGCAGTTGTTTAAGAGTGCTGTGGTGGGGCATGCGGAAGAGGTGTTTGGTGTGAGACGTGTGGGTGGTGGTGTAAGAAAAGGAAGTGAATGGTGGTGTGAGGAAGTAAGTATGGCTGTGGCTGAGAAGAGACGTGCATATGAAGTGTGGCTGCAGAGGAAGGATGAGGTGTCATAAGAGAGGTATAATGAAAAGAGGAATAGGGCAAGAAGGGCTGTGCGTGATGCTAAAGTGGCAGCAGGTCGTGGTGGGGTTGGCAGTTGATTGAGAATTTTCAACAGGATAAGAAAATGTTCTTGAAGGAGGTGAAAAGGGTGCAAAAGGAAGAGTCTGGGAAGGAAGAGCAAGTAAAGCTGAGGATGGAAGGATGTTAACTGAGATGGATGCAGTAAGGAAGAGATGGGCAGAGTATTTTGAAAGATTGTTAAATGTAGAGGAGGAAAGAGTGGCTGAGATTGTGGCGGATGGAAGGGTGCAAGGAATAAATGTGTTGGGAGAGTTGAATGATTCTTTGATCACGAAGGAGGAAGTGCAGGAGGCAGTAAAGGAGATGAAAAAAGGGAAAGCTGCAGTTATGGATGGGTGTGGTGTGGAATGCCTGAAGGATGGTGGAGCAACTGTTGTTGACTGGTTAGTAAGATTGTTGAATGTGTACTTTGTGAAAGGTATGGTGCCAGTTGACTGGGCAAGTGCTTGTGTGGTCCCATTGTATAAAGGCAAGGGTGATAAGTATGAATGTACAAGTTTTAGGGATATAAGTCTGTTGAGTGTTGTAGGTAAGGTGTATGGTATAGTGTTAATTAAGAGAGGTAGAGAGGGTACAGAGGGAGTGATTGGTGATGAGCAGTGTGGGTTTAGGAGAGGGAGAGGATGCATGGATCAGGTGTTTGCTGCGAGACAAGTGTGTGAAAAGTATTTAGCGAAAGGCAAGGATGTGTTTTGGGCATTTATGGATTTAGAGAAAGCTTATGATAGAATTGATAGGGAGGCTTTGTGGACTGTTCTAAGATTGTATGGACTTGATGGTAGGTTACTAAAAGGGGTGAAAAGTTTTTATGTAAATAGTAGAGCTTGTGTAAGAGTGGGAAATACTGTAAGTGACTGGTTTCTGTGAAAGTGGAGCTGCGGCAGGGATGTGTGATGTCTCCTTGGTTGTTTAATATTTATATGGATGGTGTTGTAAGAGAGGTGAATGCAAGAGTTTTAGGTGGAGGTCTGAGTCTGGTGAATGTTGATGGTGGAGAGTGGACTCTGAAGCAGCTGCTGTTTGCAGATGATACTGCACTGGTGGCTGATTCAGAGGAGAGATTGAGACAGTTGGTAGAGAAGTGTGGAAGGGTGTGTGAAAGGAGGAAATTGAAAGTAAATGAGAATAAGAGTAAAGTGATGAAGTGTAAGAGGTCGGTAGATGGTAGGAGGATGAATATAAGTTTTGAATGGTGAGTTGCTTGAGGAGGTAGCGTGTTTTAAGTATTTAGGGTCACATGATGCTGTGGTTGGAAGAACAGAAGCAGAAGTGAAATTTAGAGTGAATGAAGTAGGAAAGGTGCAAGGAGGTATGAAAAAAGTATTTAGATGTCGTTTGCTTAGAATGGATGTAAAGAGAAGGCTGTATGAGGGTGTTGTGGTACCGACTGCGTTATATGGGGCTGAAACTTGGAATATGGGTGTAGCCGAGAGGAAAAGTTTGAATGTAATGGAGATGGTGTCTTAGGAGTATGTGTGGAGTGACGCGTATGGATCGAGTGCGAAATGATGAAGCGCGAAGGAGAACTGGAGTTGTTTGGGAGATGGCTGATCGAGTTGAGCAGAGGGTGTTGCGATGGTTTGGGCATATGGAGAAAATGGATAATGAGCGTTTGGTGAAAAAGAACTAGATCTGATGTGAGAGGTGTAAGGCTGAGAGGGAGACCACGAATAGAATGGATGGACAGTGTGAAGAGAGCGTTGGATGCAAGAGGGATGTCTGTTGAGCAAGGAAGAGTGGCTGTGCGTGACAAAAATAAATGGAGAGAAATTGTGAATGAATAAATGATGACGCAGCCCTTAGGGGATATTCTCTCGCATTTGGTCTGATCAGCTAATCAGGTCAGGTGCGGGTAAGGGGATGGGTCTGTTATGATGTGGCAGGGGTAAACCAGCTCTGCTATCAGGCCCTGCCGCGGATGTCACTGATTGCATTGCGCAGTTGACCCTCGTGCGGTGTGGTGCGGTGAGGATCTGTCCGTTCTCCCCTTTGGGGCTAAGATGCGAATGAATGTGTTTGAATGGATGAGTAAATTGGGAGTGTGTCGTCCTGTTTCGGCTACCTCCCTTTCCTTTGGGGGAAGCAGCCTAGGTATACAGTATAGATAGATAGATAGATTTGCTCCAGGTGACTGGCCTGCGGATGCCAGCATATACGTTCTTGTAACAACGAAACTGTTCTACATAATTATTTAATCTTTCTGGCTGCTGTTTTTAGTTAGTATTTATGAAGCTTTTCTCATCTTTTATTTTCTTATAACCACATTCGCAACGTTACAGTTAGCTAAATATGTGTTCGGAAGTCATTTCTCTGTCTTTATTAACTGTAAATTAGCTAATCAAGTTGATAATTATGACCTTGGACATTATTTACCGGTGTTGTAAATCAAAATTCACTATAGAATTCAACACAAGAGAACAGAGTTATTCTATTATGTTAATTTACTTTTTTTCCTTTAGAGTGGCTGGCTATCTGAATCCAACAGACGAGTTCGAACACATAAACCAGACGACCGAAGTCTACGCACAACTGTCCGTGTGCTTCATTCTTGGTGCACTTCGTTTCTTATGGCGTAAGCACTGCTTGCGGGAGCTGCTTCCATCGTTGTGATTATTTTCTGGTCCTATAGTGGTATGGTAAGACGAGGACGACCTGAACGATGACGGTTCTCCGTTGTGCCTTCCTCCTGAAATCCTAATCCACCTTTCTATGGTTATGCTTATACCAAATGTTTGAGCTTTCTGTTCAGGCTTCGCTTCCCGTAATTAAAGGAAGATCATGCCACCTCTCATATTCCTATTAGTTGGCTGCATGTTGCTTGACCTCTCCATACTATGGTATAATAGGTCTGCTTGACGTTTTGTGGTAAGATGTAAGATGAAATGTCAGGTGATCATCGCCTAACTGTTGGCGTTTCGTCTCTCATACGAACTTCGGGCTCAGCATTTCTTGCGAGTCGATGTTAAGGCTTCGGAATTTCATGGATTCATTCATACCGTCATCCCATTAGTAGCTGATATGAAGCTTGAGGAAGTCAGAGGCTAGCCAACCATGAACATGTAACTGGGGTAGAGATTTCATAATGCTTCAAATGTTGCACTTAATCTTCGGACAAAACCGGACACGACTTTTGTCTTTGATTGTACACCCAATCCATTATTTTATATCCTGGTGATCGATGGTTTAGGAGTGAGCGCTGTTGTTTTTCTGTAGTAGATTTGTTTTCATCTGATAGAACTGGGACACTCTCGCTGCATGAAATTCGACGATCCTTAGTCATGATGTAGGAATGAGTCTCCTTGGCTACTAGTCAAACCCACCTTTTAATCTGACTTCACCTGGCCATAGAAAGCGTGGCATAGAAAAATAGTGTAGGTGCGGAACTTCCACCAATTCCTGCCTCTTTACTGGAAAAAAAAAAAAAAAAAAAAAAACATTTTTATTTCACGTATGACCGTATTATTACAGCTGAGTGCGCCAGTGTGTGTGCAGACCCCTTATATTCTATGTCTTTTACGGAACACCTGCAGTGGCTCGATATGACCAGCTTGCATTCAGAGATTGCAGAGTGTAGTTTGCAATAAGGCAGAAGATCCAGACTTATTCTATACTTGTCACATCCTTCAGAAATTAAAGTAAAATATCTCCTCACATTTATATATATTATATATATTATGGTGGCAAGGATATCTCGAAAGAGGTGTATTTGGGCTGAAAGGGTTAGGGTTGTTTGGTTTCAGAGGTGTATACTTTCGGTTCATTCACTCAGTCGTTCATTCATTCAGTCAGTCAGTCAGTCACACATCATCATCATCATCATTATGACTATTACCTTCATCATCATTACTACTACCAACATCACCACTGCCAATCATCATCAGTATTACCAGTACCATCATCATCATTACTACTGCCACCATCACCACCACCGATCATCATCATCATCATTATTACCATTACTATCATCATCATTTCTACCACCACCATCACCACCACCAACCACCACCATCATCATCATCACTACCACCACGATCACCACTGTCATCACCATCATTATCAAATTTTCTTACTTGTTTCTAATGACTCTTTCTTTCTCTTGCAGGTAAGAATAAGATGACACAAGCAGCTACTGATGAAAGGTGAATTACGGCATTGGATAATCGGTAGGTGAAGTACAGACGTGTGTGTGTGAGAGAGAGAGAGAGAGAGAGAGAGAGAGAGAGAGAGAGAGAGAGAAACACAGGGAAAGAGAAAAATTAGAGAAAGAGAGAGGTGCAATATACTTCCTATATTTTCAGGCGTCATCTTTCAGCTTACGAAAAAAATTAAAACTAAATAAAAAAAAACATGACAAGTGTCAAAAAATCTGCTACACCCAAAGGCCTGAAAACTGAACGCTCACCCCCGGCAGGAAAAAGTACGGAAAAATAATAAAAACGAAAAAAAAAATAAAACTAAAATAGAAACCGAATCTTTCCCATCTGGAGTGAAGGTGAAAAAAAGTAGGAACATTTTTGTGTTTTTCATTCTTTGAGAGAGAGAGAGAGAGAGAGAGAGAGAGAGAAAACAAACTGGCAAAGAGTACGGAGCCTGTGTTGTATCCCCGTATTCACCCTAACACCTATTCCTAAGCGATTTATTTTGCTTATATAGAACCGGAACCTGTGTTGTTCTAGGCCGGTACTCTCGTCGCTCTCCAACACCTATTCCTAGGCGATTTTTTTTTTCTTTTTTTGCTTATACAGAACTGGAGCCTGTTTTGTCACCATTAGTAAGGACGAAGTATTGAAAAAAGTAATATGTTAAAACCTAAAAAATCTCCAGGTAGGAACGATATCTATGCAAAAATTTATAAAGGAAACCAAGGAAGATTTTTTTTTTTTTTTTTTTTTTTTTTACAGATGATCAGAAGGAAAAAATTAATAAGAAATAATCCCTACACCAGATTACAGGTGCCCTCCACATACAGCGCTACTTAATTACAGGTGTCCTCCACTTACTTGATTACAGGTGCCCTCCACTTACTTAATTACAGGTGCCCTCCGCTTAATTACAGGTGCCCTCCACTTAATTACAGGTGCCCTCCGCTTAATTACAGGTGCCCTCCACTTACTTAATTACAGGTGCCCTCCACTTACAACGCTACTTAATTACAGGTGCCCTCCACTTACAACGCTATTTAATCATTCTTCAAATTCAAGTGAAGTTTCAGAAGCGTGGAAGACAGCAAACGTAGTAACCAAATTTAAAACAGGTGGTAAATCAGCTTTTGGAGTTACACGGAGAGACCGGCTGACAAATGAGGATGTGAAGGAGCGTTGTGGTGTGGGTGTGGATGTGACAGAGCGTTAGGAGAAATACACTGAGATGGTTTGGCCATGTGGAGAGGATGGAGAGACAGAGACTAACGAGGAGAGTGTATGTGTGTGAGGTGGAGGGAGGGAGAGCCAGGGGAAGGCCGAGAATAATATGGAGGGATGGAGTGGAGAGGTGTGAGCTGGGACGTGGGTAGCGAAATTGCAGGGGACAGGACGACATGGAGGCGATTTGTTTGTGGCCACCCCTTACGGGATTAAGGAGTCTGGCTATAGATAGATAGATAGATAGGGTGCCACATGAAAGGTTATTTAGGTAGGTCAGAGCACGTGGTATAAGACGGTGATATCTTAAAGTATATGGAATCTTGGCTGAAGGGACGAAAGCAGAGTTTTTATATGATGTGAAGGCTGTCTCTTCATACAGGACTGGTGTGTGTGTGTGTGTGTGTGTGTGTGTGTGTGTGTGTTGATATAATAATCTAATATTCGAAAAAATCGGTAAAATATTCATTTTTTTAAATATTTTTCCCTACCCGGATTTAAATCGGAAAAGGAAAAAATAAAATTTGAGAATAATTTAATTTAATAATAATTTCAGTTAAATGATATAACAGAGACTTCCCAAATTTTTATATAAAAAAAAATCCTCCCTCTTATAAGTTAAAAAAAAATCTGGCTTTAGCCAAAAGTCTTAAAAATACATATCCTGAGGGAAGGGGAATTCAGATCTTAAATTTGGTGATATTTTGAAATGTTTAAGTATTATTGTTATTGTTTTTATTTTACCATTATTACTATTGTTATTGTGTATTAATAATAATAATAATAATAATAATATTATTATTATTATTATTATTATTATTATTATTATTATTATTATTATTATCATTATTATTATTATTATTATTATTATTATTATTATTATAATAACCGTATTATGATTACTGCCACTACTGCTAATACTACTACCACTACAGATATTACTACTACTGTTATTATCACCACCACTTCCACCACCACCATGACTCCTTTACTACTACATTACCACTACTGTTGCTACTATTACTACCACTATTATTATTATTATTATTATTATTATTATTATTATTATTTGTAGTTGTAGTACTAGTAGCAGTAGTAGTAGCATTTGTATCCTAACTCTATCTTAATGACAATATCCATCTACATATCCCCACCTTCATCTATCGCACGAAGACAATTTTCCAACCCAAGATAGATGCTCTCAGGAAGAAGCGTTTGGCAGCTTCCGTGTCTCGCTATAATTCACTAATTAATGCACCTCTCTTTAAGACGATCACTTTTTCTCCTTATTTCCGTCTGGAATTTCATTTAGTTCGAAAATCTTTTAATCGAAGCAAAATCTTCGTGTGGAGGGGGGTGGTGTCTTCACTCAGAGAGACACAGTATCATCTGCAAACAGATCAGTACAGCCTGTGAGAACACTATCCTTTACCAGCCACTAAACACAACTTCATTCCTTGTTTATAAGTTGACTAGCAGGCGGATTGGGGCTTCGTTGTAGAGAGAGAGAGAGAGAGAGAGAGAGAGAGAGAGAGAGAGAAAGACTGACGCTTTCCTCCACCACTCCTCCCACATCTCCACTACTTTCCAAACCATGCCACTACTCTTTCATAATGGAATAATAATAATAATAATAATAAAATATTATTTATTATTATTATTATTATTAAACATTACATTTGGGTTGATTTTAGCGCCGGTCAGACTACTGGGAGTAGTTTGATTACTCCTTTTGTACCGCTGTTCAAACATAAATACGTTAAGGGACCTTGGTGTAACAATGACGGTTGTGTGTCCTGGTCAAGAGGGAAAAATAGAACCTTAGAAAATTATGATATTCTGAACTAATGATTCAAGAGCCAATAGGCAAAAATTTTCATCATTTTCTTTATCAACCACTTCATTCCCCTCTCTCTCTCTCTCTCTCTCTCTCTCTCTCTCTCAATACATAATTTTGAAATGCTTCGTTCAACTCGAGACTAAAAAAAAAAGAAAAACAAAAATCGTCAAGAGATTTTGTTCAGCTGGGAATTTTGCGGAAAGATAGCAAAATCTTCGTGTGAGGGGGAGAGGCTTGGGGTGTGTGTGTGTGTGTGTGTGTGTGTGTGTGTGTGTGTGTGTGTGTGTGTGAGAGAGGGAGCGAGAGGGGGGGGGAGCAGATCAGTAAGTTAGGCCTGGGAGAAAATTTGGAGAGTAAACACAACTTCATGCCTTGTTTGTAAGTTGACTAGCAGGCGGATTGGGGCTTCGTTAGTGAGAGAGAGAGAGAGAGAGAGAGAGAGAGAGAGGAAAGACTGACGCTTTCCTCCACCACTCCTCCCACATCTCCACTACTTTCCAAACCATGCCACTACTCTTTCGTAATGGAATAATAATAATAATAATAATAATAATAATAATAATAAAATCAACAAAATTTGGGTTGATTTTAGCGCCGGTCAGACTATTGGGAGTAGTTTGTTTCCTTTTGTACCGCTGTTCAAACACAAGTACGTTTAGGGACCTTGGTGTAACAATGACGGTTGTGTGTCCTGGTCAGGAGGGAAAAATAGAACCTTAGAAAATAATGATATTCTGAACTAATGATTCACGAGTCAATAGGCAAAAATTTTCGTCATTTTCTTTATCAACCACTTCATCCCCCCCCTCTCTCTCTCTCTCTCTCTCTCTCTCTCTCTCTCTCTCTTTCTCTCCAATACATAATTTTGAAATGCTTCGTTCAACTGTAGACTAAAAAAAAAAAAAAAAAAAAAAATCGTCAAGAGATCAGCTGGGAATTTTGCGGAAAGATAGCTGGATGATGGTGTGTGTGTGTGTGTGTGTGTGTGTGTGTGTGTGTGTGTGTGTGTGTGTGTGTGTATGTGTGTGTGTGTGTGTGTGTGTGTATACAATCAGGAAGTTTTTCTTAGTGTCGTCTAAATTCCTGTTCACAAAAACATTAATTATCATAACGATTTTTTTCATAGTTTTTTCCAATTATATTTCTAAGATGGAAATACTCTGTCCAAATATTAAATCTATGCATACTTGCTGAGAGGAAACCTTCGGCGGCCTCCGCTCGATGTCAAGTCACTTGCTATCTTCAGAAATGAGTCATAACTCGGGAACCAGTGGCCTGATTGGACTGGAAATTGTTAGTCTTCAAGTTAGAGCATTTTAACGGTACTTTGCTGTAACAAAAAATGCGCTACATGCGACGTCTTTGCCGTGTTACGGTAACAAACCAACAAACATACAGAAATCGGATCTTTATAATATAGATTGTGAGAATGAAACGCTTTTGGCCCATCTTTGACCTGCGTATTATACCTCATCATCCTTCAACATGCTGCTTATGCAAACTGTGTCATTAGTAAAGCGATACAGATAACATACAAGGAAAGTTTAAGTTGGAAAAGAATGCGGAATAAATCACTTAGGGAACGGTGTAACGCAGCTTTCTATACCACGTGGGATAAATGCCTCGGACCCTCGTCAAGAAATGCCTCTGAACTTTATTTTCATATTTTTATATTTATTGTATTTATTCTTAGTCACTTTCTTAACGCCTTCCCTTCGATTATTTATTTTCCATTTTGTTCTTCGGATTTTTAAATTACAGAAGACGTCTCGTATTCTCGTCGTTTAAGGAGGCTCCCTAGCACCTCTTCCTTAGCGATTTATCTATGGATACGGCCGGTTAATTTTGCACGTTATTTATGAAGTGTAAGGTGGCATTAGAATGACTTGTGTTGCACCGAAGAGGATAGCAAAGTGTAATAAACAAAATAAATCGCTAAAGAAGAGGTGTGTTAGGTAGCGTATATAATCCCATCTTTTAGAAGAGCGTCCTGTGCTGAATAAAATCGTCTGGAGATACCAAGAAGGAAATGAATAAACAAATATATAATCGAAGATACGAGATTTTTTTTTTTCCATCTCGTCTTATTCAAGAGGATAATGTGTGTATCTTGAATATTGTGTTCTTCCTTTATTCATCATGCATTATTGACACGTGTTGGCATGATTGATAGAGCACTCCACTTTCCTTCCAAGTGACCCCAAGCCACACTGAGGCCGTGTTGCCTGCGTGGGTGAGGTGAGCTGTTACTTGTCAAGTGTACAGTAGGTCAGGGTGCGATGTGGTGGAAGACCAGCAATGATTGGACACACAGCAGGGTAAAGATTAGGCGGTGCGTCCCCTTGTGCCTACGCCTCACTCCAGCCTGGGTGAGGCTTGGTAGTGTGTCGACGCTCCTCAGGAGCAGCCGCAGCCAGGGGCAGCCTGTTGGCCCCCTTAGCTTACCATACTAGATTGACCACCTGTGTATTTTCAGCTAGTGGCTGCCATGAATAATATTATTAATACTGATATAAGGTAATGTGTTTACCATGAATATTCTGTTGTTCTTTTATTCATCATGTATTATTCACGAGAGTAACATATTTCCCATTTAAGGTATCTTGTCCCCTCTCACACTGTATTCGTTCTCGTGGTGGCGGCTCCAGTTTTTGCTTTTTCCTTTTCATACATTATTCATGAAGATGTGTGCCCCTCCATGCATAAATCCCTAAGAGGCTTTCACACCACACAGTGAGGGATATCCACAAAACAGTGCTACGGCTGGTAATTAGAGGTGGGAGGGAGGGGGGGAAACGTGGAAGAAGGAGTGAATGGAAAAGAAAAATAAGAATCGCGTGTAGTATACATGTGTGTGTGTGTGTGTGTGTGTGTGTGTGTGTGTGTGTGTGTGTGTGTGTGTGTGTGTGTGTGTGTGTGTGCGCGCGCACGTAGAATTCTTCCTCCCTTTCTCTTGACTAATACAGGTGAAATCTTAACTGTAGATGGTATAGTGTGAGTTATTCTTTATATTTTCTCTATCTTAATTTCTCGCAATAAAAGCGTCTTAGAAATTTACCTTGAAATAATTTAGAGTCATTTAGGCTGGTCTTTTGGTGGTAGGTGGTGGTGACCATCATCCACTCACTTGATATAGTGCTGCCTACTTCTTCCGTCACCTTTATCACTCTTTTTCTGTGTCTGCCCTCCTCTCTTCCTATTTCTCACCATCATCCACTCACATGATATAGTGCTGCCTACTTCTTTCTTCACCTTTATCACTCTTTTTTTTTGTGTGTGTGTGTGTCTGCCCTCCTCTCTTCCTATTTCTCACCATCATCCACTCACTTGATATAGTTCTACCTACTTGTTCCTTCACCTTTATCATTTCTTTTCTGTGTCTGCCCTCCTCTCTTCCTGTTTCTCCCATCTTTCCTGTCACTTTTCATTACTCTTCTTTCCTTTTCAAGTGGCTTTACTTTGAGTGGCAAGCCTAATGGTTTCCTGTAAGCCAGGAAGCCAATTACAACTCTGGGTGGTGACCATATAACCAACCCATACGTGTTCCCTACGTGTCAACAAGTGGGTTGGTGGAGGGTTTGTGCCCCTCCCCGTAAAACAACTAACTGAAGGACAAACGGCCACCCCTACGGGATTATGGCGTCTGGCTATAGACAGACAGACATTTATTCTTTTCCAGAGCCCCTCAAGTCGTTAACAGCAAAAATCTGTTATATATATTTTTATTATCCTCCATTACAAACAGTGTTCATTTTATTTCTCCTCGTTTCAATCCAATCTTTCCTTGCAGTGATAAGAGGTAGAGTTTTTTAAGCCCAAATGAAAGCTGAATTTTACCAGCCTAGTGTATCCTTTCAGTAAACACAAAGTCTATATATCTATTGCCAGATGCCTTAATCCCGTAAGGGGTGACCTCAAACAAATCGCCTGCATGTCGCCCTCTCCCCCGCCATTTCGCTGCCCTCCCCCCAGCTTACACCCTCCTCTCTCATATACAGTATCTCTCCACTCCATTCATCTATCTCATCCTTGGTCTCCGCTTTGCTCTCTCCACCTCCACCTCACTCTCATACACTCTCCTTGTTAGTCTCTCGCTCTC
Source organism: Coenobita brevimanus (assembly GCF_032717465.1). Taxonomy (NCBI): domain Eukaryota; kingdom Metazoa; phylum Arthropoda; class Malacostraca; order Decapoda; family Coenobitidae; genus Coenobita; species Coenobita brevimanus. The sequence goes on from NC_137069.1 coordinate 16,141,027, forward strand.
CATCCTCTCCACATGGCCAAACCGCCTCAGTGTATTTCTCCTAACGTTTCCCATCACATCCACACACAAAGTAAACACAAAATATATTATAATAAACACAAAGAGATAAATACAAATGGACACTGAGTTTTACCCTCACGCTTGATTCAGAGAAAAAAAAGACCCAAAATAAATTCGAGAAGTACAGTATATCTTGAAAGCAAACATCATATATACACAATTGAATACAGAATTATAAACACACACAAACTATCTTCATAATACACAGAAAAAAAACACAAAACAGAGCAGAAATAAACACAAAAATAGAAAAAAAGACGAACAACAAACAAATTAGGACTGAATTTTGCCCACATATTGTATTTTCAAAATAGGGGCCAAAAATACACCAAATAAACACAAAATCAAATAATTTACTCCTTATACACAAAATCTACTCCAAAATAAACACAAACAGAAAAACGAAAACAAAATAAGAAAAATAAAAAGTACACATGATAAACACAAAGATAAAAACAAGGGTAAACACCAAAATAAGCATAAAATCAACATAAACATAAAATATACACAAAAATAAAAATAAGAATAAACAAAAATTATACAAAAAAAAATTAAAAAACAAAATAAACAAATATACACAAAAAATAAACAAAAACACATAAATAAAAACAAAAACAAAAGATATACACAAAATGTAAGCAAATAAACAAAATTTACACAGCCACAGATAAATCCTCTAACTGGAAATAAACTCAATTATCGCCAGTCCATCTAAATATTTACAAGGCATTAATATAAATCACTTTAATTTACCCACTGAGTCTGGCATTGATAAAGTGATAAATGACGAATAAAGGAAATTATTTTGAGCACTATTTTTTTTTAGTATGGTGGCGTCTCATTTATGAAACTTTCAGGCATATTATTTTTACTATATTTATTTATTCACCGCCTTTTACCATTGCGTGAGATTCAGCCTGTGTGTGTGTGTGTGTGTGTGTGTGTGTGTGTGTGTGTGTGTGTGTGTGTGTGTGTGTGTATTACTCGAGAAAAAATTGTGCTTTATCATTATGGTTCCAGTAGACGATTTGTGTGTGTGTGTGTGTGTGTGTGTGTGTGTGTGTGTATTACTCGAGAAAAAATTGTGCTTTATCATTATTGTTCCAGTAGACGATTTGTGTGTGTGTGTGTGTGTGTGTGTGTGTGTGTGTGTGTGTGTGTGTGTGTACGACTGTAGTTCTAAGCTTGATTACCCTTTCCCTAACCCCCAACTGTCCTCCAACGTACCACACAACTTCACATATCACCACCACGGCACTACTACCCACCAACTGACCTACATCATTTACTTCTATGGTGATAAAATTTAGCGGTATATTTATTTATTTATTATTTACTTATTTGTTTAGTGTTTGGAGGGTCATATCGTTATGAAGGGGGCTTAAGATTATATTCTCTTCATGCTCACCAAACTATTTTCTTTTTTCATTTTTGATGAGAGATTTGTGAACCCTTTCGGGATTATGGAGTCTGGCTGTAGATAGATAAAGAGAGAGATTGATGGGTAGATAGATAGATTAAATGATTTATAGGTAGATAGGTAGATAGATAGATAGGTAGGTAGGTAGATAGCCAGATAGGCAGATAGATAGGTAGACAGATAGGCAGACAGGTGGATAGATAGAGAGATTGGTAGACAGATAGGTAGATAGATAGAGAGATAGACAGATAGGTAGATAGATAGACCGATAGATAGGCCGATACGTAGATAGATAGGTAGATAGATAGGTAGGCAGATAGGTTGTTAGATAGATAGGTAGGTAAATAGATAGATTGGCAGATAGGTAGATAGACAGGTAGATAGGCAGATAGGTAGATAGGTAGGCAGATAGGTAGATAAATAGATAGGCAGATAGATAAATAAATAGATAGATAGATAGATAGACATTTGCGAGCAGTATGAGCAGGAAATCAAGCCACTGAGCCAGGCACCTCTTATTTACTTCTCACCACCGCCAGACGATTTTCTTCAGCGTAGGATGGAGTGGAGAGGTTTATGAGAGAAGTGGCTGTGAGCTGGGGGAGGGCAGCTAAATGGCGGGGGACAGGGAGACATGGAGCCGATTTGTTTGTTGCCACCCCTTACGGAATTAAGGCGTCTGGCAATAGATAGACAGAGGGATAAAATTTTGGGACTGAAAGGGGGTTTGATATGTATTTTAAAATAACAGTACGAGAGGCTGAATGAAATCGTCTGAAATCAACGAGAGAGAGAGAGAGAGAGAGAGACAGACAGACAGACAGACAGACAGACAGGGACAGAGACAGACAGACTGACACAGACAGACAGAGAAACGGATAAACAAACAGACAGACAGACAAACAGAAGAAGAAGAAGGCGAAGAAGACAAGAGGACAGAAAAAACGAGGAAGATGAAGATGGAGGAGGAGGATTACATAGGATTACATAGGATTACATAGGAAAGCAAACAGCAACAGACCTTATGGTCCTTTCGAGGCTGCTTGTTACAGAGAAAACTATGACTACAAGATCTAACTCTACAAGATCTAACTTTACATGCTGAAGGATAAGGATATTAAAGCAAGAAGGCTCCCCCCACCCCCAAACCCTCCAGGAAAAATTGAGAAAAACCACCATGCAGCATGGAATAACTGACTTGGAAATTTCATAGGAAATACTGGAAGAAAAAGTCACATTCTATAATTCTTTGTCTATAAGCTACCCGATTGAGTAACCTGAAAGAGAAAGTAATCAAATAAAGTAATAGTTACGGCATGACATCATAAACCGGTACGTTGAGAAGGAGGAGGAGGAGGAGGAGGAGGAGGAGGAGACAAGAATAAGAGATTATGTTTTCCTGGGCTACTGAAATATTGGATCTAGGCCAGAGGGAGTGGAGGGGCGAGACGACGAGGCGCTGGGCGAGAAAATTGGGCTAGAAAAGTACTTGCACGATCTTTCTTGCTGGATATGTGAAAGACGGGGGAATATTTCATGTGTTTACGCGTTTGTGTGTGTGTGTGTGTGTGTGTGTGTGTGTGTGTGTGTGTGTGTGTGTGTGTGTGTGTGTGTGCTTAATCCATTTTTTCTGGATTTTTATATTTTATGAAAACAAAAAAAAAAACATGATATATATTCCTTTTATTAACTGCTTTTTTTTTTTTCGGTTTGTTCTGAGTGGTAGTTACTGTTTTTTCTTTGTTGTTTCTGTTTTCTTGTAATTGTTGTTGTTGTTATTTTTATTGTCTTCCTATTATTTGGCTGGATGTTTTGACATTCATTAATTCATTCATTCATTGACTGGTATCCCTTTAACTTTCATTCACCATTCCTTCCTTCCTTCTGTCCTTCCTTCCTTCATTCCTTCCTATATTCATGCATTCATTCAATCACTGGTATCCCTTTAACCTTTCATCCATCCTGCTCTCTATCATTCCGTCCTTCCTTCCGTCCATCCTTCCTGTCTTCCTTCCGTCCATCCTTCCTGTCTTCCTTCCGTCCATCCTTCCTGTCTTCCTTCCGTCCATCCTTCCTGTCTTCCTTCCGTCCATCCTTCCTGTCTTCCTCCAGTCCTTCCTTCCTGTCTTCCTTCCGTCCATCCTTCCTGTCTTCCTTTCGTCCATCCTTCCAGTCTTCCTCCAGTCCTTCCTTCCGTCCATCCTTCCTGTCTTCCTCCAGTCCTTCCTTCCTGTCTTCCTCCAGTCCTTCCTTCCTGTCTTCCTCCAGTCCTTCCTTCCTTCCCTTCATTGACCCATTCTCTGGTATCCCTTTAACCTTTCATCCCTCCTTCCTTGCTTCCTTTCTTCCTTCATTCTTTTCTTCCATTCTTCCTTCCATCCTTCCTTCATTCATTCATGCATTCTATCCCTCCTTCCTTCCTTCTATCCTTCCTTCCCTCCTTCATTCATTCATTCATTCGCTTCAACCCAATCAGGACCTATTTGTACTTAATCCGGGATTCGCTAATATTACTCCCCAATCCTCCACGCTCTCCTCCATCTGTCTGTCTCTCTGTCTATCCGTTTATCTGTCTACCTGGTTATCTGCCTGTCTGTTTATCTATTTATCTATTTATCTGTGCTTTTGTTTATTTCTGTCTAAAATATCTGTCTGTGTATCTCTATGTCTGTCTCTCTCTCTATCTATCTATCTATTTGTCTACCTACCCATATCTATATCTATATCTGTCTATCTATACACACACACACACACACACACACACACACACACACACACACACACACACACACACACACCTGTCTATCTGTATGTCTGTCTAACTGTGTCTGTGTGTTTCTCTGTACCTGTTTGTCTGTCTGTATGTCTGCCTGAGCCATTGTGTTTATGTTTGCATCATTCTGTCTGTCTGTATACCTGTCCGTCTGTCTATCGAACGAGCTGTCTGTCCGTGTGTATGAGTGTATGTATGTACAGTATGTATGTATGTATGTATGTATGTTTCTCTTTCTGCCAATCAGTATTTCTTTGTATACAAAGAAGAATTTTATGTACAGGACACATAGCCCATTTTTCCACTTGTATTCCACTTGCCTTTTATCGACTTCCGGTCCACTTTTTATAAACCGGAAGACAGGTAAATAATAGAATAGTGTACAGTCGCGTCCGCGAAATCCGTCCTATTCTGTTTAAGAGTGGGAAAGATGTTGATGATGATAACGATAATGGTGGTGGTGGTGGTGGTGGTGGTGGTGGTGGTGGTGAAGATTGATAATTATGATGATGGCGATGACGATGTTGATAGTTGTTATTATGACAGTAGTAATATTACTACTACTACTAATAATAATAACAATAATAATGAACCACCTAAATAAATAATGCTACGAAATATTTGTTATCTTTTGTATCCCGGAAATACAGGTACGAAGTAGAATAGCTTATATTTGCGTCCGCGAAATCCTTGGGGGAGGGGAGTGAGAGAGACTGGGGAAGAAAGGGATAAGATTACAAAGGAACCGAAGAAGAAAGAGAGAGAGAGAGAGAGAGAGAGAGAGAGACAGAGACAGACAGACAGACAGACAGACAGACAGGGGAGGGAGATTGAAAGGGAAGTGGGAGGTAGGAAGGAGGGAGAGAAGAGGAGGAAGGATGAGGGGGGGAGGGAGAGAGGAAGGATGGGGAGGGAGGAATCTGAAGGAAGGAAAGGGAGAGGGAAAGTAAGTGGGGAGGGAGAACTATCAAAGGAGGAGAGGGACGGACGAAGGGGGAGGGGGGAAGGAGGGAAGGAGAGGAGGTAGAAGGAAGAAGGGAGGGGGAAGGGAGGAGGAATGGGGAAGAAGAAAAGTATGGGAGGAAGGGAAAAGAAGAGGAAAGGTAAGGAGAGGGAGAGGAGGAGAGGGAAGAGGGGATTGGAAAGCAGAGTGAGGTCCCCCAAGGCCCTCTCAGGTGCGTGTTGTGATAGCTGTTATCAGGAAGAGGGAGTTTAGGGAGAGGAAGGGTTAACATCACAGACTCGTTTCTCTCTGGTGATGTTGATAATGATATGCTCAGAGGGGTCAGCCTGTTGTTAACCCTTTAGCTGAGAAACACGAAGCATTATTAACCCATTAGCTGAACATATGAGCTTAGCATTGCAAGAAAAGAATGTGAAAACTGGGTGAAAATTGTCTCTTGAGAATATAGATTATTTTTTTTTCCGACATGATCTATTCGACCCGGTTTTGTCTTAGATAATTCATTTATTAAAACATGACTTTTGTTGTCGTTCCTTAACCCCCACGAGCAGACCCACCGACCACAGGGAAGTACTTGTTTCTGTAAGGCTACCCTGTAGTTGTAAGTTCAGTACATACATTGTGTAGAGATCCGGCGCCCGCTTGTGGTAGACAGCGCCTTGGTAGGGTCGGGCCAGGGTCCTTCCCACGGCCAGGTGCAGGGAAATATGAAGGGTTTGGCCATTATTTTCCATCACTGCTACTAATGAATAACATCGATGAATAAACGAACCAGGCGCTGGCTCGAATAAACTGCCAGTGACGCGCCTAGTAATGAAGAAATTAATATCGCGGAAAAAAAAAAATCGCTTCCCCAGTTTCCAAGATGATATGTTTATGTTAATGATCCCGGTCTAAGTTATTCGCCCGCTGTAAGATGTTAAGGGATAGAAGGGTTAATTGTAGGCCAGTATTTCCTTCCTTTCTTCTCTTTGCACTCCCCAGTTTAAGTAATCGTCATCGGATCTGTATCGGATAGGCATCATCATCATCATCATCATCATCATCATCATCATCATCATCATCCATCTCCATTTTTCTTTCTCTTTTTCATATTCCTCTCATTCATTTATTTCTTGCCCTGTGTTATGTCTTTCCTTCCTTCCATACCTTTCATTTCCTCCCTCTTCTCTCTCTCTCTCTCTCTCTCTCTCTCTCTCTCTCTCTCTCTCCGATCCCCTCTTCTAGACACTATTTCTCTCTCTTCCTCCCTCTCACTCACTCCCTCTCACTCACTCTCTCTCCCCCTCCATTCCCCTTCCTCCCTCTCCCCCCTCTCTCCCTCAGTTTCTCTCCCTCCCACTTCCCCCATCCCTCTTTCCCTCCCTCCCTCCCTCTCCTCTCTCTCCTCTCCCTCTCCTCCACTGAACACTCTTCCTTCCCGCTCTTCTTTATTGCTACTATATTCCCTTCTCTCTCTCTCTCTCTCTCTCTCTCTCTCTCTCTCTCTCTCTCTCTCTCTCTCTCTCTCTCTCTCTCTCTCTCTCTCTCTCTCTCTCCTGTGTGATCTTAATTTCTCCTACCTGGTCACCGTCGCTACTATTCTCTGTCGATAGATAGATAGATAGACAATGAGAGAGATAGAGACAGATAGACAGACGGATAGACAAATAGATAGATAGTTTGACAGATTATTTCATTCTTCATCATCCAGTCCCTCTGCACTCTACTATATAGGCTTCCATTTCTTCATTTTTTCCCTAACATTGTCTCTTCCTTCCCCTTCTCTCCTTCCTCGTCTTTCTTTCTCTCTCACTTTTCTCCTTTCCTTCGTCCTTCATCTTGTCTTTGTCTTTCTCCTTCCTCCGTCCCTCCCTTCTTGGCGATTCTCTCTTTTATCTATCAAACAGAAATCTCACTTACTGTATTCAAATCTTCGCTTCCTTTGGATTTTTCTGAACTGGCTCCATTTTCTTTAAGTTCAGTTTTGGGGGAAGAGGAAATTTTTTTTGAGTTCAGCCATTCTCATCTTTCATTGTGCATATATAAAATATTTTCTTCGTTTTCCTCTTTTCTCTCCTCTTTCCTTCCTTCCTCTTTTCGTTCTACCTTCCTTCCCCTTTTCTCTCTCCCCTCCTTCCTCTTTTCTCTTCCTTCCATCCTCTTTTCCTTTCTTCCTTTGTTCTCTCTTCCTTCATTCCTCTTCGTAATTCTTCCTCTTTTCCCCCTTCCTCTTTTCTCTTTCTTCCTTTTTCTCTCTTTCTTCCCTCCTCTTTTCTTTTTCTTCCTTTTTCTCTCTTTCTTCCTTCCTCTTTTCTCTCTCTTCCTTTTTCTCTCTTCCTTCCTCATCTGTCTTTCTTCTTCATCTTTTCTCTCATCCTTCCTTCATCTTTTCTCTTTTCCTTCCTCCCTTCCTCTTCTCTCCCCCTCTCTCTTCCTTCGCCTTTCCTCACATAATTTTTATCAGCCCTTTTATACTACCGCATTCTTTCCTTCTCTCTCTCTCTCTCTCTCTCTCTCTCTCTCTCTTTGCGTAGATATCCACACCTCCTTCTCTCCTGTCCCACTCCCTCCCTCCCTTCCTCCTTGCGTCTCCTCCCACCTTATCCACCCCTTTTAATATAAATCTTCTCTCCCCTCCCCCTTCCCTAGCCATCTTATGTATGTCTCTCTCTCTTTATCCCTTCCAATTTCCATTATCCTTTTCCTCCTTCCCCTGTCTTTATCGAATTTTCATTCTCTCTCTCTCTCTCTCTCTCTCTCTCTCTCTCTCTCTCTCTCTCTCTCTCTCTCTCTCTCTCTCTCTCTCTTTCACGCTTGTTCTAATGCTGTGCACAACAAGGAGAGGGCCAACAAAAGGTACAAGAGCCAACCCACCTCTGAATCTCTATTTCGTTTCTGCCCTGAATCGTGCTAAGTCTGTTCTTCGCTCTGCTATGAATAATTTCATCCGTACTAAATGCTCACAACTCTCCAACTCGAATTCCTCCCACTCCTTCTGGTACCTTGACAGAAACCTTTCTAACAACTTACATCATCATCCTTCCCTCTTCTTTTCTACTCTGATGGCTCTGTAGCTATTTCTTCTAATGATAAAGCAGATCTCTTCGCTCAGACTTTCTCCTCCGATTCCACCTTAGACGATTCATGTGCTGTTCCTCCATCACTTCCCCCCCCCCCGTGACTTCGTCAAGGCTGACATTAAAATTTCTTCAGTTGATGTATTTTCTGCCATCACTGGCCTCAATACTAACAAGGCCTGATGGAGTCCTTCCTGTTGTCCTCAAGAACTGTGCTTCTGTGCTTACACCCTGCCTAGATAAACTCTTTCGCCTTTGTCTATCAACTTGTACCTTTCCTTCTTACTGAAAGTTTGCTCTCATTCAGCCAGTCCCAAAGAAGGGTGACCATTCCCAACCCTCTAACTATCGTCCAATTGCTATAACATCCTCTGCCTCAATAGTTTTTGAGTCTATTCTAAACAAAAAATATTTTATAGCATCTTTCCTGTCACAACCGTCTTTCTGATCGTCAGTATGAGTTCCGTCAGGGACGCTCCACTGGCTATCTTTTCACGTACCTTTCAGACTCCTGGTCATCCTCCTTTCGGGACTCGGCGAAAGCTTTGCCATTGCACTTTATATCTCAAAGGCTTTCGATCTAGTCTGGCATAAACCTTTAATTTCCAAATTCCCCTCTCATGGTTTCTATCCTTCTATCTGTGCTGTTTCTATCCTTCTATCTGAGACTTCATCTCTAGCTTCCTTTCTGGTCGTTCTATAGCTGCTGTTGTAGACGGCCACCGTTCTTCTCCTAGATCTATCAACAGTGGTTTTCCTCAGCGCTCTGTCTCATCAAGAACTCTTTCTTTTGTTCATCAATGACTTTCTAAGCTGTACATATAACCCTATCCACTCATACGCTGATGACTCCACCCTTCACCTTTCCAATCGCTTTCCACAGCCTCCATCTCAGCAGTTACTTCAACAAACAAGGGATGGGGCTGTGGCACACCTACTGTCTAACTTGGTTAATATATCTGACTGGGGTAAATCTAATCTTGTGTTTAATGGATCCAAAACTGAATTCTTACATCTATCAACCCGACATAATCTACCACAGGGGTACCCTGTAATTTTTATCAATACCCATGTTTATCCTGCATCATATTTAAACATACTTGGGGATTCTTTCGGGATTTATCTTGGAAAGAACATGTTACCTCTCTTGTAAAGTCTGCTACCAAGAGA
>NC_137069.1:16155472-16160472 GCF_032717465.1 Coenobita brevimanus
TGTACGAGATCCAGGAGCTTTTGGTCCCAACAGCTTTCTTGGCTAATTATATTTAGAGAACAGTAGTGCACCAACTTTCGCTACAGCAGGATTTGCGGAATCCACTCTCGCGGCATGCACCAAATATTCCCTAACTTCCACTTTCGCTTGAAAAAAATCGATTTTCGCGCACAAATTTTGGGTTTGGGACAATATTTTGAACTTTGAATTTCCTGCACCGCCCGCCCGCAACCCACCGCCTTCTTGAATGACGTCATGTCAACACTCTGTCCACCCATTCCCGCCATTGTGTACGAGCGTGCTAGCTCCATTGTGTTGGAGTCTCACGGTTCAGTGGCCTATACTATACCTGGTAGTGTGGGGAAAGGGCCTGGTGGTGTGGGGGGAGAGCCTGGTGGTGTGAGGGGAGGGCCGGAAGGCAGTGGTGGTGATAAAAAGTGGCCGGGACATTCAAAGTCGGGAGGAAACGCCTCGGATACTTACCCCCAACATCCATTAAACACCTCAACCTGGTCTCTGTGGTATGTTTCTCCTCATATAATGTGTACTGTACAGTTTTTATTGTTTGTATCTCACAATGCAATGTACAATAGTGATTTGATGTACTGTATTGCAAGTGAAAATGAAAATCTGATGTTACTTTAGGATAACCGGGAACCAATTAGCCTTTTTGCCATAAAGACAATGCCCCAACTTTCGCTAATTCCACTTTCGCGCATTATTTTTGGACCCAATTAGGCGCGAAAATTGGTGCCCCACTGTATTCCAATTTATATTTGTATTGAAATCCCCAGTTAGTATAATTCTTTCTGATTTCTCTTCCATTTTATTTAGTAATGATCTTATACTCTGAATTGTACTCTCTGCCAGGTCCTCATATTCGTCTCTTTCCCATGTGTTTGATCTGGGTGGCATGTACAAATTGGCTACAATTACTTTACCTTCAGATGTGTTGATCTCTACTGCAATCAGTTCTACTTGTGATGGTATATCTAGTTTTATTTCCTTGACTTTTAGATTTTTCTTAGTTAATATTATAATTCCTCCTCCTTTTTTTAAATTTCTGTCTCTTCTCCATATATTGTATTCCTCTAAGTTTAGTATGTCATTGGATATCCTTGGTGTTAATTTTGTTTCAGTTAGGCATATTATTTGTGGTTCATTTTCTCTGACATAATCATTCATCTCTAGTAATTTAGATACCATTCCATCCACATTTGAGTACATCAACTTTATCATCTTGTTTATATACTTGTCATGACATGGTTCTACTACCTTCCTCCTTTTTCTTCCATCCTGTTTGTGTACCACTTTCGTACCTGCAATCCTATTACTTTGTAAAAAAAATGTCTTCTTCTCCTCTTCTGATCTTCCCTCATTTTTTGTTTTTGCTTCCTCCCTTTTCTCTTTCAGTAATTCCAGTTTCTCTTGTGTTAGGCATCTTTTTATCCATACATTTTTGAACTCCTCTTTTTCCATAAGATGCTTTGCATTTTTTAGTATCTCTTCCACAGTGTTTACACTCTGGAAAGTCACCTTTAGAGGTCTTCCCTAACCTTTTGTGTTTCTATATGTCTTTACTACAGATTTCCTCTGATACATCTTTCAGTAAGCTCATTATATTTGCCATCTCCTTTTTGTCTCTTGTGATCTTGTTTTTTTACTTCTTCCTCTTCTATACCAGTGATTACTATAAATTTGTTTATCTCTACTGAATCTCTGACTAACTTTGGATTGTTTTGGATTATTCTTTTCACTTCCTTTTTAATGCATTTTTCCTCCACCCTTGTTTCTAAGTCTTTCTTTACTTTCACCATTTCAGCATACGTGGTTTCTACATCATTTTTGTAGCTTTGCACAGCTTCATTCACCTGTGTTATCTTCTCCTCGATATCACTGCTCTGGTCCATAAGACTGCTTGTGTGTGTGTGTGTGTGTGTGTGTGTGTGTGTGTGTGTGTGTGTGTGTGTGTGTTTGTGTGTGTGTGTGTGTGTGTGTGTGTGTGTGTGTGTGTGTGTGTGTGTGTGTGTGTATGTGTGTGTTTTAATTTGGGTTCATTATCGTCATCTTTCTCATCACTCTCTCAATTTATTCCATATGTTTTTGTCTAAATTGGGCCCAACTACTGATTTTTGTACAACATGAGGACGCTATTTTTGACTCCCTTTCCCTCTGTCTTATCCTCCCTCTTCTCTTTTTTTCCTCCTCTCTTTCTCTCTCTCTCTCTCTCTCTCTCTCTCTCTCTCTCTCGATCGATCGATCGATAGATCGATAGATAGGTAGACAGACAGACAGAAAGACAGACAGACAGACAGGCAGACAGACAGACAGACAGACAGGCAGACAGAGACAGACAGACAGACAGGCAGACAGAGACAGATAGACAGACGGACAAACAGACAGACATAGATAAACAGAGAAACAGATTATTTCATTCTAACTCTTCCATTCCCTCTGCCCTCTATAGGCTTCCATTTCTGCATTTTTTCCCTAACATAGTCTCTTCCTTCCCCTTCTCTCCTTCCTCGTCTCTCTCTTTCTCTCACTTTTCTCCTTCCCTTCGTCTTCATCTTGTCTTTCTCTTTCTCCTTCCTCCGTCCCTCCCTGCTTGGCGATTCTCTCTTTTATCTATCAAACAGAAATCTCACTTACTGTATTCAAATCTTCGCTTCCTTTGGATTTTTCTGAACTGGCTCCATTTTCTTTAAGTTCAATTTTGGGGGAAGAGTAAAATTTTTTTTGAGTTCAGCCATTCTCATCTTTCATTGTGCATATATAAAATATTTTCTTCGTTTTCCTCTTTTCTCTCCTCTTTCCTTCCTTCCTCTTTTCGTTCTACCTTCCTTCCCCTTTTCTCTCTCCCTTCCTTCCTCTTTTCTCTTCCTTCCATCCTCTTTTCCTTTCTTCCTTTGTTCTCTCTTCCTTCATTCCTCTTCGTAATTCTTCCTCTTTTCCCCCTTCCTCTTTTCTCTTTCTTCCTTTTTCTCTCTTTCTTCCCTCCTCTTTTCTTTTTCTTCCTTTTTCTCTCTTTCTTCCTTCCTCTTTTCTCTCTCTTCCTTTTTCTCTCTTCCTTCCTCATCTGTCTTTCTTCTTCATCTTTTCTCTCATCCTTCCTTCATCTTTTCTCTTTTCCTTCCTCCCTTCCTCTTCTCTCCCCCTCTCTCTTCCTTCGCCTTTCCTCACATAATTTTTATCAGCCCTTTTATACTACCGCATTCTTTCCTTCTCTCTCTCTCTCTCTCTCTCTCTCTCTCTCTCTTTGCGTAGATATCCACACCTCCTCCTCTCCTCTCCCACTCCCTCCCTCCCTTCCTCCTTGCGTCTTCTCCCACCTTATCCACCCCTCTTAATATAAATCTTCTCTCCCCTCCCCCTTCCCTAGCCATCTTATGTATGTCTCTCTCTCTTTATCCCTTCCAATTTCCATTATCCTTTTCCTCCTTCCCCTGTCTTTATCGAATTTTCATTCTCTCTCTCTCTCTCTCTCTCTCTCTCTCTCTCTCTCTCTCTCTCTCTCTCTCTCTCTCTCTCTCTCTCTCTCTCTCTCTCTCTCTCTCTCTCTCTCTCTCTCTTTCACGCTTGTTCTAATGCTGTGCACAACAAGGAGAGGGCCAACAAAAGGTACAAGAGCCAACCCACCTCTGAATCTCTATTTCGTTTCTGCCCTGAATCGTGCTAAGTCTGTTCTTCGCTCTGCTATGAATAATTTCATCCGTACTAAATGCTCACAACTCTCCAACTCGAATTCCTCCCACTCCTTCTGGTACCTTGACAGAAACCTTTCTAACAACTTACATCATCATCCTTCCCTCTCCTTTTCTACTCTGATGGCTCTGTAGCCATTTCTTCTAATGATAAAGCAGATCTCTTCGCTCAGACTTTCTCCTCCGATTCCACCTTAGACGATTCATGTGCTGTTCCTCCATCACTTCCCCCCCCCCCCGTGACTTCGTCAAGGCTGACATTAAAATTTCTTCAGTTGATGTATTTTCTGCCATCACTGGCCTCAATACTAACAAGGCCTGATGGAGTCCCTCCTTTTGTCCTCAAGAACTGTGCTGCTCTGCTTACACCCTGCCTAGATGAACTCTTTCGCCTTTGTCTATCAACTTGTACCTTTCCTTCTTACTGAAAGTTTGCTCTCATTCAGCCAGTCCCAAAGAAGGGTGACCATTCCCAACCCTCTAACTATCGTCCAATTGCTATAACATCCTCTGCCTCAATAGTTTTTGAGTCTATTCTAAACAAAAAATATTTTATAGCATCTTTCCTGTCACAACCGTCTTTCTGATCGTCAGTATGAGTTCCGTCAGGGACGCTCCACTGGCTATCTTTTCACGTACCTTTCAGACTCCTGGTCATCCTCCTTTCGGGACTTTGGCGAAAGCTTTGCCATTGCACTTGACATCTCAAAGGCTTTCGATCGAGTCTAGCAGAAATCTTCAATTTCCAGATTGCCCTCTTATGGTTTCTATCCTATCTGTGCCTTCATCTCTAGCTTCCTTTCTGGTCGTTCTATAGCTGCTGTTGTAGACGGCCACCGTTCTTCTCCTAGATCTATCAACAGTGGTGTTCCTCAGGTCTCTGTCCTATCAACAACTCTCTTTCTATTGTTCATCAATGGCCTTCTAAACTGTACATCTAACCCTATCCACTCATACGCTGATGATTCCACCCTTCACCTTTCCATTCGCATCCCACAGCCTCCATCTCAGCAGTTACTTCAACAAACAAGGGATGGGGCTATGGCACGTACTGTCTAACTTGGTTAATATATCTGACTGGGGTAAATCTAATCTTGTGTTTAATGCATCCAAAACTCAGTTCGTACATCTATCAACCCGACAAAATCTACCACAGGGGTACCCTGTAATTTTTATCAATATCCAGGTTTATCCTGCATCATATTTAAACATACTTGGGGATTCTCTCGGGATTTATCTTGGAAAGAATATGTTACCTCTCTTGTCAGATCTGCTTCCAAGAGATTGGTTGTGCTG
>NC_137069.1:16165472-16195472 GCF_032717465.1 Coenobita brevimanus
CAACTCTTTTCAGTCCAACTCTTTTCAGTCCAACTCTTTTCAGCCCAACTCTTTTCAGCCCAACTCTTTTCAGTCCAACTCTTTTCAGTCCAACTCATTTCAGTCCAACTCTTATCAGTCCAACTCTTTTCAGTCCAACTCTTTTCAGTCCAACTCTTTTCAGTCCAACTCTTTTCGGTCCAACTCTTTTCAGTCCAATTCTTTTCAGTCCAGCACTTTTCAGTCCAGCTCTTTTCAGTCCAATTCTTTTCGGCCCAACTCTTTTTAGTCCAATTCTTTTCAGTCCAAATTTTTTCAGTCCAACTCCTTTCAGTCCAGCTCTTTTCAGTTTAACTCTTTTCATTCCAACTCTTTTCAATCCAACTTATTTCAGCCCAACTCTTTTCAGTCCAGCTCTTTTCAGTCCAACTCTTTTTAGTCCAACTCTTTTTAGTCCAACTCTTTTTAGTCCAACTCTTTTCAGTCCAACTCCTTTCAATCCACCTCTTTTCAGTCCAACTCCTTTCAGTCTAACTCCTTTCAGTCCTCCTCTTTTCAGCCCAACTCTTTTCAGTCTAACTCCTTTCAGTCCAACTCTTTTCAGTCCAACTCTTTTCAGTCCAACGCTTTTCAGTCCAACTCTTTTCAGTCCAACTCTTTTCAGTCCTACTCTTTTCAACCCAACTCTTTTCAACCAAACTCTTTCCAGTTCAGCTTTTTTCAGTCCAACTCTTTTCAGTCCAACTCTTTTGCAATATCAGGCATGTGAGGTCATTTTTTAGTGCAATTCAGATGCAGTTCGGCCGATGTGGGGACGCTGAGGTCACATTAGATAGTTACTTCAGGTTTCATCCCATAAAGCAGGTCACGTACAGTCCGACTCAGGTCAGTGTGGGGTCATCTTAGGCCATTCAAGATCCGTCATGTTGTGTGTGTGTGTGTGTGTGTGTGTGTGTGTGTGTGTGTGGAATCTGGTTTGTTTAGTCAGGTGGTTTGTGTAGGGCAATCAACATTCTGGGGGGTTAATTTAGATCTACGTAGTCCCATTCAGGTCATTTAGGGTCTTTCAGGTGTAATTAGTCCCATTCAGGTCATTAAGGATCATTCAGGGGTAATTAGCCTCATTCAGGTCCTTAAGGGTCAAACAGGTGTAATTAGCCCCATTCATGTCATTAAGGGTCATTCAGGGGTAATTAACCCCATTCAGGTAATTAAGAACCATTCAGGGGTAATTAGCCCCATTCATGTCATTAAGGGTCATTCAGGGGTAATTAGCCCGATTCAGGTCGTTAAGGACCATTCAGGGGTAATTAGCCCCATTCAGGTCATTAAGGGTCATTCAGGTCTTTCATGCTAGTTCAGGACTAGTTATACGAGGTCAGATCAGGTCAAGGTCATTTGGTCCCTTCAGATCGAATTAGATCCGTTTAAGGCCCGATCAGATTAATTAAGGTCTATAGTGCGTTTACTGCAACCTGACAAGGATCCTCCCGTACCCCCTTCAGCTCAGTTGGTGGTCAGGTGTAGTCAGACTGGAAGACTGATTTGAGAAGTAACCAAGGAGACGCATTCGTTTCCCATAACTAAGACTCATACGTTTTTTTTCAACCACAACTTAGTATTTCAGCTCAGTTTATGGTCGGTGTTAGTCAGACAGGAAGCTTGATTTGAGAAGTAACCAAGGAGACGCATTCTGTTGTCATAAATAAGGCTCATCAATTTTTTTCAACCACAACTTAGTATTTCAGCTCAATTTATAGTCAAGTGTAGTCAGACAGGAAGATTGATTTGAGAAGTAACCAAGGAGACGCATTCTTTTCCCATAACTAAGACTCATCAATTTTTTTTTCCAACCACAACAGTATTTCAGCTCAGTTTATGGTCAGTTTTAGTCAGACAGGAAGATTGATTTGAGAAGTAATCAAGGAGACGCATTATTTTGTCATAACTAAGACTCATAATTTTTTTTTTTTTTTTCAACAACAACTCAGTATTTCAGCTCAATTTATGGTCGGTGTTAGTCAGACTGGAAGACCGTATTAAGAAGTAACCAAGGAGACGCATTTTTTTGTCATAACTGAGACTCATTGATTTATATGCAATCACGAGTTAGTATTCTAGTTGTAGTGACCCAATTAGACTAACAGTTCCCATCCAGGTCAGCTTGGGTCTGTTCTAGTAGCATTAGTTCATGGTAGTCATATTAAATTAGAGCTTCAGTTCGTGTTAGTCATATTAAATTGGTGCTTTAGTTCATTTTAGTCATTAATTTAGAGCTTTAGTTCATTTTAGTCATATTAATTTAGAGCTTTAGTTCATTTTAGTCATATTAAATTAGAGCTTTAGTTCATTTTAGTCAATAACTTGGAGTTTTAGTTCACTTTAGTCATATTAAATTAGAGCTTGAGTTCATTTTAGTCATTAAATTAGAGCTTTAGTTGATTTTACTCATATTAAATAAGAGCTTTAGTTCATTTTAGTCATATTAAATCAGAGTCTTTGGGCGATTAAGGTAGGCATTCAAGTTTTGCTGTCTTAAATTTCCCCTACACTAAGACATAACCATCTAATTTACAATCTAGGTCCCCATTTCAGTTGTAGGTACGAAGAAGGTAGGTAGACTGGCATCCCCGGTACTGCAGACCCATCCCAAACTTTCCCCCTCTCCCTACCCCACCCAGAAACCTTAAATTGTTATAGTACTTTCACCTTAACTTGGCCCGGATTTTCGTCCTGCTCATTTCACGTAGCTCAATGGAAACTTATTCGTGGCCAGCATCATACTATAGTGTTATAATATGTGGCTACAACTCCCCATTCATCTACCTCCTTCTCTTCCCTGCCCTTTCCCCCTTCTCCTCCTGTCCACCAATCCCCCTGCCCTTTCTTACTCCTCCCTTCCCCTCCCTGTCCATCCCTCCCCCTGTTCCCGCCTGGCGCCGCCCTGGTATTCTGATTCCATATATACAAGTTTTCTTGATATTTAGGTCCAATGTAAATACTTGGTCAGCCCTCCTGCGCGCGCGCACACACACAGACACACACACACACACACACACACACACACACACACACACACACACACACACACACACACACACACACACACACACACACACACACACACACACACACAGAGTTCCTTGTGGCCAACTTGAACAATTTCCACCGTTGTATCCACTCGGCTTTGTGTATGAGTTAGTGTTCTCAGCTCTGTGTGTTGCCGTTCTCAGTTCTTTGTATGTTTCGCGTTCTCAGCTCTTCTGTATGTGTACAGTATGTGTCGCCTGTGTGAACTCACCTTCCCAGCTCTGTTGTAGCCTTTATGTGTCGTGTTCTCACCCTGTGTATATGTGTCGCCTCTTTCAGCTCTATTAGCTCTATGTATATGTATCGCATCTCTCAGCTCGGTGCATATGTGTCGCAGCCCTGATTTCACCCCACCACTGTTTCCCTCCCCTGTGTGTGTGTGTGTGTGTGTGTGTGTGTGTGTGATCTTTAAGACCACCTCACCATCACTGTATACATCCTCCTCAATATCTGCATCCAGTATGTGTCATTCTCATTACACCTTCCTCTGCTATTACTATCCGTCTGTCTCATTTCTCTTCATTTCTCTTCATCACTACCTGTATTGCTTATAAATCTCTTCAGTACAGGTAGATTTTTTCCTCCACTGATATAACAATAGAACATAAAGCTGATTTAATTCGGCATCTTTCATCCGTTGTGGTTATTGCTTCTTTCCCCTAAGTAGAAGTGGATCGCTGAAGATGAATAACACTGTCTTGCTTTATTTAAAGATAGAGGTATAAATAAGTAGGAAGACAGGTAGGGAGACACACACACACACACACACACACACACACACACACACACACACACACACACACACACACACACACACACACACACAGATTTTACCTCATCTACACCACAGGACTTTCCCTGATAAAGCAAGAAATAAAAATAAAACATGGCTGAGAAATGGCCAGCAAGAGATGCAAATGCACACACATGTTTCATTCCTGGTGATTACCAAGGATGTGCTGGAGAGAGAGAGCTAAAGGGAGATGCAGCCATCGTCCCCTCACCCTCACCCTCAGGACAGGCTTAGAGGGTGAGGGTGAGGGGGAGGGGGAGGGGGTCGACTCAAGGGCTCCTGTAAATTGATAAACCCAGATCAGAGGTCTTCGTCCCTTGCCTGCTGCTGTAGAAAGGGGGAAGAGGAAGGGCGTGGTAGGGAGAGTGCGGGGACAGCAGGGCTGTGTTTATCATACCCTGCCTTGCCCTGCCTTCTGCCTCTCCCTGCCTCCCTCTGCGTTCCTTTCCTTCAGGGTAGTCTCTCAAATCTTTTTTTTTTTTTTTTTTTTTTTTTTTTTTTTTTTTGCTGCCCTTCCCCTGTGACCCAAAAGGAAGGATAAACGTGGGAGTAATGATGCTTTCTATATTTCTTTGTGGTGTGGCAGGGAAAAAGCATGGCAGTCTCTATCATACCCTGCCATCCCCTTGCCTCCCTTTCCTTCAGGCTAGTCTCTCATCCCCTTCTTCTTTGCTACCGCTCCCCTGATGATGATGTCTTTATTTAATTGTCGGTGAAGGATTGGAAAGGAGAGCAGGATAGTATCCTTTTATCCTGCCTCCCCCTTCCCCTGCCTCTCCTACCCTCCCCTGCCTTCACCTGCATTCCTCTGCCTCACCTTGTATTCCCCTGCTATTCCCTGCCTTCCCGGACCTATCCCTGCCTTGCCTTTCCTCACCTTGCCTCCCCTGCCCCTCCCTTCAAGTCAGTCTTTTATCCCTCTTTCTTTGCTACCCTTCCCCTGTTATACAAAAAAGATTAATTTAAGTATGATGTCACCTCTATTTACCCCTCAACGATGAAGGGTTGACAGGGAGTGCAGGGCAGTGTTTTCATAGCCTGCCCCCTTACCGCCCCTTCCCCTTCAAGTTAGTCTCTCATCTCCTGCTTTTTCGCCTTTCATCCTCTGTCACCAGTAAAAAAATGTAAATATGATGACGCGTGTATTTTGGCAGGGAGAGCAGGGCAATGTTTTCTTACCCTGCCACTCCCTGCTGTCCTCTACCCCTGCCACAACCCCCCAGAATAAGTTTATATTTGATTACGCTTTCCATATTTAATCCCATACTCTGTTCACCTTAACTTGGCGTAAAATTGCCATCTCTCCATTCTAAATGCTGAGCTGTAACAAGTGCTCAAGAGTAGGGTATGGTGCTAGTCACGAAGAAGTGCTATAGAATGAAGAGACTATGGTATTAATTCTGCCACTGAGCTACGGGAAATAACCAGCAAAAGGAGGAAAAGCCTGACTAGGTTAATGAAAACGAACTATTGACGATGCAGGGTGGCAGGGGAAGCAGGGTAGTCTTCTTATACCCTGCCTCTCCCTGCCTTCCTCCCCTGCCACCCCCTGCCTTCCTCCTTGCCATCCCCTGCCTTCCTTCCTGCCACCCCCTGCCTTCCTCCCTTACAACTCCTCCCTTACCACCCCCTTGCCTTCATCCCCTGCCACCCCCTGCCTTCCTCCCTTACCACCCCTTGCCATCCTCCCCTGCCACCCCCTGCCTTGCTCCCCTGCCATCTCCTGCCTTCCTCCCCAGCCACCCCCTGCCTACTCCCCCTGCCTTACTCCCCTGTCACCCCCTGCCTACCTCCCCTGGCTTCCTCCTCTGCCACCTCTGCCTACCTCCCCTGCCTACCTCCCCAACCACCCCCTGCCTACCTCCCCTGCCTACCTCCCTTGCCTTCCTCCCCTGTCACCCCCTGCCTACCTCCCCTGCCACCCCCTGCCTTCCTCCTCTTCCACGCCTTGCTTCCCCCTGCCACCCCCTGCCTTCCTCCCATGCCACCCCCTGCCTTCCTCCCATGCCACCCCCTGCCTTCCTCCCATGCCACCCCCTGTTTTCCTCCCCTGCCACCCCCTGCCTTCCTCCCATGCCACCCCTTGCCTTCCTCCCATGCCACCCCCTGCCTTCCTCCCATGCCACCCCCTGTTTTCCTCCCCTGCCACCCCCTGCCTTCCTCCCATGCCACCCCCTGCCTTCCTCCCCTGCCACCCCCTGCCTCACCCCTGCCACCCCAAAAAGGAAAATTAAGACTAGGTACAGAACACCAGCGATCATATTTATAAACATTCTCAAACCTAAGTTGTGTCTAAGATTATTTGTATATGTGTGTCGTAACTCATACAGCTGACATCATCATCATCATCATCATCATCACCATCATTATCATCATCATCGTCTTCATCATCACCACCACCACCACCACCACCACCACCACCACCATCATCATCATCATCATCATCATCATCATAGAGAGAGAGAAAAAAGTCCAGGCTATATGTGACTTAACTACTGCGGGATTGTTTTTTTTATTTTGAGAGAGAGAGAGAGAGAGAGAGAGAGAGAGAGAGAGAGAGACTGAGAAAGTGAAAAAAAAAAAAAAGTCGAGCAATACGAACTCTTGTCGCAAACTCTACCACCACTCAAGCTCTCGGACTAAAAATTGCTACTAAAAGTTGCCACGAAAAATCGTCATTACCACGAAATTTGCCACGAAAAATTGCCACCAAAAATTGCCGCCAGAAATTGCCACGAAAAAGTGCCACAAAAAATTGCCACGAAATTCTTGCCCGCGAGCGTACCTCCACTCCGGCAAAAGCAACAACAACAGACAGCGTAACACGGACCTCCAAGAACAAGGCCAGATTCTCTCTCTCTCTCTCTCTCTCTCTCTCTCTCTCTCTCTCTCTCTCTCTCTCTCTCTCTCCTCGTCGTCCTCGTCCTTGTCCTCGCTTTCTCCTTCCTCTTCCTCGTCGTCCTCGTCTTTCTTGTCCTCGTCGTAGCCCTCTTCCTTGTCCTGGTTCTCTCTTTCCTCCTTTCCTCCTCCTCCTCACCTTCGTCGTCGTCGTCGTCGTCGTCGTCGTCGTCCTCCTTCTCCTCCTCCTCCTCCTCCTCCTCCTCCTCCTCCTCCTCCTCCTCCTCCTTATCATTCCCTTTGATGCATAAACTGGGGAATAGTTTTGTAAGTCAGTAGTCTCAGTAGCCTTGTTTTAAAATTCAGAATGGAAGAATATATATAATGCTTTCAACTTCCTTTTCATTAACATTCTTTTTGATGGCTAGAGTTAAGAATTCCATAGGCACATTTTTGAAATATTTAGGACAAAAAAAATGCCCCCGTTTTTTTGGTCGAACGGTTCTGAAACGCGTACACAATATTTTGAAAAGGCTGTTGAATTGCAAAGGTGGCATTAATGGATTGTGAAAGTTATTGTTCAGTGTGTGGTTGTTTATCATTATGATGGGTGTTGATGTCTGCAGGTCTCTCTCTCTCTCTCTCTCTCTCTCTCTCTCTCTCTCTCTCTGCCTGGTTGTAATGGGTTCAAACGCTCTTGGTGATATGGTTACCACCCAACGTAGCACACGTTTTCTCTAGTACAGGAAATCTTGTGGCATGTCCCTCTGTGTAGAATCACGCGCTAAATCAAGTGAGTGGATGGTGGCGCCCTCACCCATAGCAGAGTGGATAATAACAGTAAAAGAAAAGGATCGTCGGTAAAATTTGAGAGACAACTTTGCTGGAATTCTCTGAGGAGTTTGGAGAGAGAGAGAGAGAGAGAGAGAGAGAGAGAGAGAGAGAGAGAGAGAGAGGGAGAGGCAAGAAACGTAAGATGAGATTGGGGGAGTGAAAGATAGATGGGGAGGGGAGAGGGAGGGAGGAGGGGGAGAGATGGTCGGGGAGGGGGTAGGAGGGGATGCAGAAGTGGATGTCAGAGTAGAAGAACAGGCAGGCGGAGATAAGAGTGGTCGGTGGCGGTGAGCGAAAATAACCTGAAGACATGGGAAGGAAGAGATAAGATGCCCGAAGGAAATTGAAGGCGCCTGCTTCTGACCTGACCTAGAGCTGTAGATAAGCCTATGATAAGAGGAGGTCAAGATTGTAGCAAGGAACAATACTTAGATGGTTTGTACTGTATACTATGCTTGGGACCTTAAGTGTTTGTTGGGTTCCTTGTTTTTATCCTCCTCCACCTCCTCCTCCTCCTCCTCCTCCTCCTCCTCCTCCTCCTCAGCAATATAAGCACAGATTAAGATCTGCACAGATAACCCTGAGTTAACGGTCACTACTCTTTCGACCTGTGATGGGCTGTGGATATCTGAGGGTCCATGTTAGTCAAGTGACCACCATCGGGATTTTTTTAATGTACCAGGGGTCACTGCATCAGGATGAAACTTGTGTACTTGTCCCATATGGGAGAGTTCCCTGTCTCAGTGGAGTGAACGGAGCTAGGGCCTGATTGACTGCTGCCTACTTAAAAGCGCCAGGCAAGGCTGCCACACCACCCCTAAACATCCACACTGTGCAGTCCCCTCGTGTCTACAGGACACCCCGTAAACTTAACATAGCATCACGTCACGTCATTATACGTTTTTCGATTTACCCAAAGCAAATGAGGTAATATACAGTAAGCACAGATTAGGATCTGCACAGATAACCCTGAGTTAACGGTCACTACTTTTACTTTCGACCTGTGATGGGATGTGGATCACTGAGGGGCTCTGTTAGTCAAGTGACCACCATCGGGATTTTTTTAATGTACCAGGGGTCACTGCTTCAGGATGAAACTTGTGTACTGTCCCACATGGGAGAGTTCCTTGTCTCAGTGGAGTGAACTGAGCTATTGCCTGATTGACTGCTGCCTACCTTAAAAGCGCCAGGGAAGGTTGCCGCACCACCCCTAAACATCCACTCTGTGCATTGCACATCCACACTGTGCACTTTGCAGTCTCCTTTTATCTAAGACACCCGTCTTATATGTTTTTCAATCTCCCCAATGCAAAGAAAGCAATATAAGCACAGATTAGGATCTGCACAGATAACCCTGAGTTAACGGTCACTACTCTTACTTTCGACCTGTGATGGGCTGTGGATCACTGAGGATCCCTGTTAGTCAAGTGACCACCATCGGGATTTTTTTAATGTACCAGGGGTCACTGCTTCAGGATGAAACTTGTGTACTTGTCCCACATGGGAGAGTTCCTTGTCTCAGTGGAGCAAACGGAGCTAGGGCCTGATTGACTGCTGCCTACCTTAAAAGCGCCAGGCAAGGCTGCCGCACCACCCCTAAACATCCACACTGTGCAGTGTGTAGCTTCCACATTGTGTCCACAGACTTCCCATTAACTCAATGTACCGGTTTATAATGTCATGCCGTAACTATTATTTTATTTGTTTACTTTCTCTTTCAGGTTACTCTATCGGGTAGCTTATAGATAAAGTATTATAGAATGTGACTTTTCCTTTCCAGTGTTTCCTATAAAATTTCCATGTCAGTTTTTCCATGCTGCATGGTGGTTTTTCTCACTTTTTCCTGGAGGGTTTGGTGGTGGGGGGAGCCTTCTTGCTTTACTATCCTTATCCTTCAACATGTAGAGTTAGATCTTTTAGTCATAGTTTTCTCTAACAAGCAGCCTCGAAAGGACCATAAGGTCTGTTGCTGTTTGCTTTCCTGTGTAATCCTGTGTAATCCTCCTCTCTGTCCGTCCGTCTGTCCTTCCTTCCTTCCTTCCTTCCCTTCTTTTCTTTTTTCACATCGAGTGAGAGAAGTGGAAATGAGATATCTGAGATAAGTTTGTGGCATGACGTGGAGAAATGAACAGCGAAATGAGGAAGTTAAGGAGCGTTGTGGTGATGATGTGAAGGCGCTGGAAGGTATGTCCAGAAGCACCTTAAGATGTTTTGGCCAGGTGGAGAAACTGGAGAGAGAATAACTAAGACTAAGTGAGAAAAGTGCCAGATTCCTGAATGTGTTGATGGAGAGAGTGTGGGTGAGGGAAGAGAAGAATATAGCAACAGGAAAAAAAAAAAAAAAAAAAAAAAGGCCCTATCGAAAATAGAAGAGTAACAGAAAATGGAGTGTGTTCTTGGGGAATGTGCCTAAAAAAAAACCGTGTTCCTTGTGCCCATAATTCAAGTGTGTTGGTGTAGAGTGTGTGGCGTGAGGGAAGAAAAAGGAATATAAGAACAGGAAAAACGGGAAAAATTACCCAGTCGAAAATGGAAGAGTGACAGAAAATGGTGTGTGTTTCTGCATACCAGGAGGTAGAGTGTGTTCCTTGTGCCAGAAAATTTAGTGTGTTGGAGAGTGTGTGGTGGAGGCGGTGTGAGAAGGAAGAAATGGAAAGGAAGCTTATAAGGAATGTAGGAACAGAAAAGGAAGCACAGATTAACGAATATATGTGTCTAAAATAGTGTGTGTTGCCGGGAAATTAAAAAGAAAAATGTTGAGTGTGTGGAGGTGTGAGGTGACGAGAGAAAATTATATAGAAAAAGAAAACCAGAAGAGCAAAAATTATTAAATAGGTGTCAAAATGGAGTGCGTGAAAGAGTGTGTTCCTTGGGCAAGAGAACTGAGTGTGTTGGAGGGGTGTGTGTAGCTGTGGTGGTGGTGGTGCAGGGGGGAGATGTGGTGTCAATTGTGGGGGAGTGTTTAGATGTTGCGGTGGTGATGGAGAGGGAGAATGCGTAGCTGTAGTGGTGGTGGTGGTGCTTTGTTTGTGGTTGTAGTTGTGGTAGTGATGGTGGTGGTGGTGCCTTGTTTGTGGTTGTAGCTGTGGTAGTGATGGTGGTGGTGGGGGGGGGGGGAAGCTGTGGTGGTGGTGGCTGTGGTGGAGGAGGTAGCGGTGATCACAGAGCTAACGACGTCATCAGCGTTTTCGTGTTGGCTTCGTTGCTCCTTTGATGTTCCACAAGCGACTTATTCCACTGGGGACTCTCTCTCTCTCTCTCTCTCTCTCTCTCTCTCTCTCTCTCTCTCTCTCTCTCTCTCCCTTTCTCGGCTTTATAGATGATACACCGCCTCCCTCCTTTTTTTTTTTTTTTTTTTTTTTTTTTGGCCTCCCTAGATGGATTTTTTTTTTTTTTATCTTAGTACCTGATTTTTTTTACTTATTTTTTTGACTTTCCGTGATGTCGTAGTCTTTATGTTTATTATGAATTTTTTCCTGTTTCCGAATTTGGACCTCTCTCTCTCTCTCTCTCTCTCTCTCTCTCTCTCTCTCTCTCTCATTTGACCATCCAACCCACAATATCGCTATCAGTGGGCCTCGAACCCACGTCAGAGCAGCCTCCAAACGTGACACCAGCGCCATACCCACCGCGCCGCCGCATATCCATCAGAACGGAAGCCATCTCTGCCCCACAGCGACCTTTGGCGGGATTCGATCTTGCGTTCATACGGTTTCCAGTCCCTCACTCTTACCACCGTGACGCTACAACGGTGGAGAGAGAGAGAGAGAGAGAGAGAGAGAGAGAGAGAGAGAGAGAGAAGACCGACATAGGCAACCTACAGTATATTAACTACATATTAAATACTTAAAAACAGAGAGAGAGAGAGGGGGGGGGGTAGAGGGAAGACGGACATAAACCTATGGTATATTAACTACATATTATATACTTACTTAAAAACAGAGAGAGAGAGACAGTAGGAGGGGAAGAGGGCGAGCGAGAGCGTAAAAGGCAAGAAACGAAAGATGAGGAGATTGGGGGGTGGGGGGCGGTGGAGGGAGGAGGGAGAGAGAGTGTCTGGGGAGGGGGAAGGGGAGGAGAGAGAGGCGGACGGGAGGGGAAAGGGAGAAGGAGTGAGTTTCGAGGGTGGAGGAGGAGGAAGGAAGAGGGAGGGAGGAAGGAGGAGGGGGAAGGGGAGAGAGTGTCTGGGGAGGAGGAGGAGGGGGGTGCAGAAGTGGATGTCAGAGGAGACGAAGAAGAGGCAGAGATAAGAGTGGACGGTGCCGGGAAGCGGAGGAGGAGGAAGGAAGAGGGAGGGAGGAAGGAGGAGGGGGAAGGGGAGAGAGTGTCTGGGGAGGAGGAGGAGGGGGGTGCAGAAGTGGATGTCAGAGGAGACGAAGAAGAGGCAGAGATAAGAGTGGACGGTGCCGGGAAGCGAAAATAACCTGGAGATATCGGAAGGAAAAGATAAGATGGCCAAAGAATGTTGAGGACGCCTGCTTCTGACATGACCTAGAATTGTAGATAAACGTATGATAAGAGGTCAAGATTATACCAAGAAACAGTACTAAGATGGTTGGATACAGTGATTGGAACTTGTAGTGTTTGTTTGGTTTATTATGCTTTTTCTTATTCCCCTCCTCCTACCCGTCTTTATCTGTCCGTCCGTCCTTCCTTCCTTTCATTTCATTTTCTTTCATGGACTTGGTTGTGTCCTGTCTTATTCTCCTTATTCTTTTCTTAATTTTACTTGCATAAAGGCCGCCTTCACGGCCTCCGCTCGATGTCAGACAGCAAACCAACAATCATACAGAAATCGGATCATTATAATATATCTAATACTATATCATTATACTATACAATTTTAAGAGTATAAGGAGGGAAGAAGGAGAGGCGAGAGAGTGTTAATACAACAAACACGTCACCCTTCTCTCTTGTGTCATGCTGGTAATTACAACGTTGGACCAAGAACGAATCCATCCCCAGTCCTAAAAGCAAATACTAAATTTGAAACAAAAGGCCAGAAATGAGTCATAACTCTGGAAACGGTGGCCCGATTGACCTGGAAATTATTTTATTCTTCAAGTTAGAACATTTTAACGGTACCTTGCTCTAACAAATATTTGCGCTGCATGCGCCGTTTTTGCTGTGTTACGATAACAAACCAACAAATCAACAAATATACAGAAATCGGATCACTGTAATACACACAGATTCACCTCCTCTTCCTCTTCCTCCTGTATGCGTCCGTCCGTCCGTCCTTCCTTCCTTTCTTATCTTTTTTTCGTTCTTGGGCGTGGCTGGAAGGACGCACATCAAAAGTGAGAGGAGTGGAAATGAGTTTCCTGAGAGAAGCTTGTGGCATGACGTGGAAAGATTATCAGCAAAATAAGGAAGTTAAGGAAGGCTGTGGTGATGATGTGAAGGCGCTGGAGAGTATTAGATGAAGTACCTTAAGATGTTATGGCCAGGTGGAGAAAATGGTGAGAGAATGACTAAGATTATTAATGACAGAGGTAGAGGAGTAACGGAAAGATCGAGGATTAGGTGGAGGGATGGGGTGAAGGGGGAGTGGAGGGAGGGAAAGATCGAGGAATAGGTGGAGGGAAGGGGTGGTGGGGGAGAGGAGGGAGGGAAAGATCGAGGATTAGGTGGAAGGATGGGGTGAAGGGGGAGAGGAGGGAGGGATGGAAAGATCAAGGAATAGGTGAATGGATGGAGTGGAAGGGGAGAGGAGGGAGGGAAAGATCGAGGATTAGGTGAAGGGGTAGGGTGGAGAGCTACGGTATATATGAATGAGAGTAATATGAGTTGTAGATAGGGCAGCCTGACAGCGAAGAACAGGATGATACTGAGGCTGTTTGTTGGGTCACCCCATCCTGGTTTAAGACGTCTGGTTAGAGACAGATAAACATATACACATTGCTTGAATTCCGGTCATTTGTTCATCACTATTTTGACGTCTTTGTTTGTATTCTTAGACGTAAAAAAAAAAAAAAAATCACGATGATGATGGTATTGCTGGTGATTTATTCATGTATTTATTTATTTTTTATTTATGTAGGTGTGTATGTGCCAGACAGTGTGATGTGTTTGTGAGTTTGACGAGAAGTGGAGTGTGTTCCTTGAGTGTGCACCAGGGTAGTGGTGTGTGTGTGTGTGTGTGTGTGTGTGTGTGTGTGTGTGCGTGTGTGTGTGTGTGTGTGAGTGTGTGTGCGTGTGTGTGTGTGTGTGTGTGTGTGTGTGTGTGTGTGTGTGTGAGAGAGAGAGAGAGAGAGAGAGAGAGAAAGAGAATAACATACAGATTTTATGTGTGTGTGTGTGTAACACATCTTTATTGTCGTATCAGGATCATAGTGACACAAAGTTAGGCTAGTAAGTCTTGGAGGCAAAAGTGACCAGTCGCTCATCCTCGAGTAGCATCATGTGAACAGTAACCCTCAACCCTAAAATGGCAAAATTCATCGATAATATTAACACTTTGTACCAAGAGGCGGGGAGCGATGAGTGAAGAGTGTTACCTGAGAATATTTAAGGTGGAGACTGTGTGGTGGTGGTGGAGGTGATAGGAGGAAGGGAAGTGATAAAGGAAATGGTACAGGAAGTGAGAAAGTAGCCAAGATAATCGAGATGTAGCTCAGTGACCAAAATAAGTGTGTTGTTAGTATGCCAAGAAAGAGCGTCTGCCCCTCCAGCCAAAAAGTTAGTGTGCTTTGGTGGAGAGAGTGATGATGGTGAAGATAGTGGTGTGAGAAAAAATAAAGAAGTAAAGAAATACATATAAGGAGGAAGAATATAGTAACAGAAAACGACGCACAAATTATCAAAACTATATTAGTGCCAAAAATGCAGTGTGTACCGTGTGAGAAAGAGTAAAGTGTATTGGTGGAGAGTGTAGTGTGTAGGTGTGGTGGGGAAGACAGTAAGAAATTTAGGACCAAGAAAGCAGCGAAAAATATGGAAATTATTGCCAAAAATGGAGTGTGTTCGTGGTGAGTTTGCCTGGAAGTACAGTGATCCTTGTACCAAAGAGTAGAGTGTGTTGGGAGTGCGTTCGTGGTGAGTGTGTCTAGATATACGGTGTGTTCCTTGTCCCCAAAAGTAGTGTGTGTTGGCAGTGTGTTCGTGGTGAGTGTGCCTAGATATTGTGTGTGTTCCTTGTGCAGAAAAATTGAGTGTGTTGGAGAGTGTGTGGCTTTCATGGTGGAGGTGGTGTGGGAAAAAGAAAAGGAAAGAAAATGCAGAAGGAATGTAGGAACAGAAAAAGGAACTCGGATTATCGAACATGCAACTCAGCGCCAAAAATAGTGTGTGTTGCCGGTAAGAAAAAACAAAATATTGTGTTGATGAGTGTGTGTAGGAGTGATGCAAGGAGGGAAAATAATACACGAGCAGAACAAGCATAGGAAAAACTATTAAAAATGTAAAAATGGAGTGTGTGTGAATATACGGTATCAAGAAAGTGTGTGTCCCTTGAGCCAGATAGTCGAGTGTGTTGGTGACGGTGTGGGGGGGGGGGGGAGCTGTGGTGCTGCTGATGGATGGGGGGAGTAGCTGTGGTGGTGGTGGTGGAAGGGGGGGAAGGTGTTGGTGTGGTGGTGGGGGAGTGTGTAGCTGTGGTAGTGGTGGTGGTGGTGGTGGAAGGGTATGCATAGCTGTGGTGGTGGAGGGGATTGCGTAGTTGGGGTGGTGGTGGTGATGATTGTGGTGGTGTCAATGCATAGCTGTAGTGGTGGTGGTGATGTGTATCTGTGGTGTTGGTGGTGGTGGTGATGGATGAGGGGATGCGTAGCTGTGGTGGTGGTGGAAGAGGGGAATTCGTAGCTATGGTGGTGGTGTGTGTGTGTGTGTTTTTTTTTATGCCTTATCTGTGGTTGTAATGTGGTAGTGGTGGTGGTGGGGGTAGCTGTGGTAGTGGTGGTGGTGGGGGGTGGCTGTGGTGGTGGTGAGGAAGGCAGCAGTGATCACAGGGCTAACGACGTCATCAGCGTGGTTGTGTTGGCAATGTCGCACCTCTGATACCGTTCCACAAGCGACTTATTCCACTGGAGACCTGTGTGTGTGTGTGTGTGTGTGTGTGTGTGTGTGTGTGTGTGTGTGTGTGTGTGTGTATGTGTGTTAAGGCAGTGCGAGGGAAGAACATCGTATTAAAATTGGTTCATTTTTTTATTGTTTTGCACACTTGTATGTACAGTATAAGACACAACTCTGTTCCTGAAATTTGGTGAAAACATGCCTTGAAGGACGACCATTACGGTACTCGCTTCCTGACATGATCGGAACAGTTGGTACTGGTGTCTGAGGAATGTTTCCAGTTTCTCCAGAGACTCTGCCACGGAATGTCAACAGTGGTTCAGCGTGACTGCTGTCCTCTGCCACCTACGACAATGTGGGTGTCGCAAGCCTTCCATTATGTTTCGTCCGTTGTAATTATACACCGGACAAAAGCAGGAACAGAGTTGTGTCTTATACTGTACATTAGCTATAAGGCCAAAAAATTCTATGGACCAGACATTTCCCATTTCATCACTTGAGTTGTTTATCATACTTGCTCCATAGAGCTTTTTATGAAGCTTTGCTTTATTTGTAAAGTTGGCAGCATATAAACCTGGTACAGCATCATGTGTAGCAGAGGTGTGGCATTTGGCACACTTGACAACCTTGACATAATTATCTGTCTGTTGGTGGCACTGACAGGAATGAAGGAAGGTGTTAAATATAAATGACAAGGTGACCGTGATGCATGACTGTCGGAAATTGTAGCTAGAAGTAGCTTGAAGGACACAGATGGACATACACACAGAAAGACAAATAGACAGAAAGACAGACAGACACAGACCTAAAAACAGACAGGCAGGCTGACAGACGCAGGCATATAAGCTGATCGACTGACACACATAGATAGACATACAGACAGACAAATTGATAGAGAAATTGACAAAGACAGTCTGATAAATAGAAAGACAGACAAAAGCAGGAGGGGTTAGAGAGACACAGGCACAAGCAGACAGAGGCATGGAAAGGCAGAAAAACACAAACATACAAGCAAACAAGTAAACATTGAAGTGGATATGGAGATAGACAGACAGACAGGAAACCGCAAGCAATGAAGAAACACACACACACACACACACACACACACACACACACACACACACACACACACACACACACACACACACACACACACACACACACACACACACACACACACACACACACCTAAGCTCCAGAATTGCTCACTCAAGTCTCCTTATGATGTGTGAATGTTATTTTTGGCAGTGAGTAATGGATGACTGGAGGTGATGTCTTGGAGGCCCCTTGAATAATTAATTGAGGTGGGTTTAAGACGACCCTTGAGAAATATACAAGAAGGTGGAGGAGGAGGAGGAGGAGGAGGAGGAGGTGAAGGTGGAGGGGGAGAAGGTGGTGGAGGGGGTGGAGGTGAAGGTGGAGGGGGAGAAGAAAAGGAAGTAAAGGATGAAGAAGATTTATGCCTATCGTGGATGAATTTGAGATAGGGGTATATAGTTAGAATTACTGAAGCTATTCTTGAGGAACTCCTGGATAGATAGATAGATAGATAGAGAGACAGACGACAGACAGATAAGTTGATAGGATGGAAGAAGTGAGTAGGTAGAAGAAGGAAATAAGAGAAAAGAAATAATAGAGAGTAAAATGAACGAAGAATTGAGTGGATGTGGAAAGGTGGAGAGAGAAACGGGGAGTCGATAGACAGATAGATGACAAATAGGTAGACAGGACAGGCAGGTTGACCAATAGATACATAGATAGATAGAATTACTGATAGTTAAACGAGCTGTGATAGAGCATTGATATATTTTTCTTTAGGTTGAACAGCGCGGGTAGATGTTAATATTAGACTCGTAAAACAGGTGTAGTAAACAGGCAAGAACAACAACAAGAAAACAAAACCCTAATTCTATTTTTTTTTTTTTTTTCGTTATTCTAGTCTTAGTGTCGTCTTCCAGGTGCTTCTCGAGACTGCGTAATGCCAGTTGCTTAACGATTTATTCTGTATTTTGCATCTAGTGCGTTACTGATGCAGACTGCTTATGTTAAAGATATATACGGTAAATGCCGTACAAGCGAATGTTAAGGTGTAACATACTAAATAATTCTCTCTCTCTCTCTCTCTCTCTCTCTCTCTCTCTCTCTCTTCCATTACATTCTAATATATATATATATATATATATATATATATATATATATTACACAGTATATGGGTAAATCGTCACGTTCCATTGAAACTAATTTATTAGATTGACTTATTAGCCAACAGTGATTTAATTTACTATGTTGTGTGGGATGTGGAGTGATGGTGGTGTTGGTGGTGGTTGTGGCTGTGGTGGTAATGGTGATAGTTATGGTGATAGCGTCAGTGATTGATTGTAGAGTGTTACTATAGTTAAATTGAAACCTTGTCACTTCACTCCACCCTCATGCATATACTTCTCAGTCTTCTCCTCCTCTTGCATATACTCCTCGATCTTCTCCTCCTCTTGCATATACTCCTCGATCTTCTCCTCCTCTTACATATACTTCCCTAATCTTTTCCTCCTCTTGCATATACTTCCCTAATCTTTTCCTCCTCTTGCATATACTTTTCAGTCTTCTCCTCCTCTTGCATATACTCCTAAGTCGTCTTTTCTTGCATATACTCCCCAATCTTCTCCCCTTCTCCTCACGCTAGAAGCCAAAGAAACCTGAAAAATCACTCGGCCCTTTCCCTGACCAACAGACGCCTTATATGTCTGCCGATTTGTCTGCCTGTCTACCGGTCTGTCTGTACCTATCTGTCTGTGCCTCTCTGTCTGCCTATCTGTCTATATCAATCAGTCAACCAATCATTGACACACACACACACACACACACACACACACACACACACACACACACACACACACACAACACTAATACTAATATTTCTCTACATCTCTATGAAAAGCTATTGGTTTCTATCCTTCAGCTTGACGTTGTGATTTCAATGGACAGATTTATATATACTATTTATACAGAAGTGTGCAGTTGGGTTATCATAAAAATAAGCTCTGTCTATCTATCTGTCTATTGCCAGACGCCTCAATCACGTAAGGGGTGGCCACAAACAAATCGCCTCCATGTCACCTTGTCCCATGCCATATTTTGCTAAAGAAATATTGAAAAAATAATCACAATGCTTGCTAAATATGTGGATAATGCATTTTTTAACCTTTATATTTACTGAGTTAAATTTGGGTTTATTTAAAAAATCCTAGTGAATATATATATATATATATATATATATATATATATATATATATATATATTTAATGATAAATGTTGCTATCCCTTCATGAACTGAGTATTGCTGAAGACATGAATAATGCAAAATGTCTGTGATGATAACTCACTCAGATGAATAAAGTGGCTTGTAAAATCATCATCATCAGCGAGAGAGAGAGAGAGAGAGGGGGGTGGGGGACGGGAATAGAAAGAAGAAGTGAATAGGTCAGTAGGAGGAAATAAGAAAAAATTATCAAGAGGAAAAAGTTGGTTTGCCGAATGTGCAGAGAGAGAGAGAGAGAGAGAGAGAGAGAGAGAGAGAGAGAGAATAGTAGGTGAAATTGAGGAGGAATTTGACCTGTGTAGGGAAATTAGTAGGTGAAAGTATGTAGGAGAGAAATTAGCCTTGTCGACATCATCATCATCATCATCATCATCGTCGTCGTCGTCATCGTCATCCATCATCATCATCATCAACAACAACAACAGGAACAACGACAACAACAGTGTCTCTCGGGGGAGTGGGGGGCGTAAAATGGGGGGGGGGGTCGCCGCTTCCCTTAGCCAATTATTGATGGGTGAAGATAGATGAGGAAATAAGAACTAACGAGAGAGAGAGAGAGAGATAGAGATAGATAGAGAGAGAGAGAGAGAGAGAGAGAGAGAGAGAGAGAGAGAGAGAGAGAGAGAGAAATGTTTGAAATTGTGGGAATAAGGTTAAATAAGGAACACCAAAAACGGAAAATTTTGCTAGAAAGTAAAAAAGAAAATAAATACGATTGTGAATAATTGATAGATAGATAGATAGATAGATATGGATATATACGTTTACTGGTGGTTTAAAAACTAGGAAATCACAAAATACTAGAAACAAAAAATACAAAAATCTAGTCTGAAAAATATATTTAAATCTATATTATAGTGATCCAAGTTCTGTATGTCTGTTGGTTTGTTACGTAACACAGCAAAAACGGCGCATGAACCGCAAATTTTTGTTAGAGCAAGGTACCGTTAAAATGTTACACCGGTATCTTGAAGAATAAAACAATTTCCAGGCCAATCGGGCCACCGGTTCCCGGGTTATGACTCATTTCTGGCCTGCTTCAAATTTAGTGTAATGGTATAATTTGGTATAGCGTAATTGTATAGTATAATACTATAGTATAATTTAGTATTATAGCAAACAGTACTATCCTGCCTCTCTCTCTCTCTCTTCTCAACGGGTGTTCCCAGCAGAATAAAAATAAAGGAAAATTCCTCGCTCCGTCTCGCTCACGGCATGAGTAATTCAACTTTCTCTTACCATGTGACTGAAGATAGGAAGTGATTTGACATCGAGCGGAGGCAGCCGAAGGCGGCCTTTAAGCGAGATTAATAAATGAAAAAACTTTTAAACGAAAATTTCTGACTTCATGAAGTATGAACGAGCACGTAAAAAAAAAAAAATGTGTTTGTTGGGATAGAAATGTGTGAAGAATTGTGAAAAATAATGTTCAATAAGCAACGCCAGGAGTAAAAATGTTGGTAATAAAATAAGAAAAATTGTGTGTGTGTGTGTGTGTGTGTGTGTGTGTGTGTGTGTGTGTGTGTGTGTGTGTGTGTGTGTGTGTGTGTGAACCTTCGTCTGTCCACTGTTGAGAGAGATAACACGGCTCTCATTCTCTCACACAAGATTACCGCTGCCTCCCCCTCCCCAAGGAAAAGAGAAAAAGGAAGAGAGAGAGCGACTCCAAAGATTTCCTATATTTCGTCTCTCCTTGAAGGGTGTTTGTGGTTGATCCATTTTCTCTTTTTCTCTTAATGCTTTCACCAGTTTTCTGTGCTGACGTATTTTGTGTTTTATTCTTGGCACTTCGTCTCGTTATTAAGATCTACACATTCTATGGAGTTCTTATTAACACTGTAGATATTTTTTCTTTTTTATTTTTTGGAGGGGGAGGGGGTGGGAGGAAATTAAGAAGGCTGGCATTCCAAGACCGTTCGAGATAGAGACTTGAAATTTTCAGGAGTGACGTCTCTTGGTTGCAGTCTTCTTTTGGCACTTTTTTTTCCCCCTAGCACTAGCACCGCACCAGCACCCTCTTTTTTTTCTTTTTTTTTTTACCCTCTTTTATTTTTTTCAATTTTGCTCCTGCGCGGCATAAACTACGGAATTCGATTGCTTTGCAGATGTTGCAATATGTAGTCTTCAATATATACTAGTGCACCTGGGTATTGATACTGAGATCCACCTGATACTTTTAGATATATTGAGAAAAATTAAAATGACCGCATCATGCTTGAAAGTGCTAATCGGAGAGTATTCGGCCAATTTTCGCCAAATTCGGTGGAAATGCAGTGGGTCCTGAGTGAACATGATATACATAATATGAATGACCTTGGCCGTGATCTCAAGGCGACAGGTCAAAATCCATAAAATATTTTGACTCAAACCTTTGGTTCTTTCTTCCTCGCATAAAAAAAAAAAGTCCCATAGTATTAGGTCTACAGTGATAAGAAAAGTTTTATCATCAGGAATTTGGAGTTCTTTGAATATTGCTTCACCAGCTTCAGAATTGTAGTTGTTATGATTATTTGTTATTCTTGTTTGTTGTTGGTGACGGTGTTGTTGTCCCAGACTCACTTCTACAAGAACCCGGGGGACTTCAGACTGGAGCTTCATTTTTCATGCAGTTCACTATAATGCAATCGATGAGTGGATGGTGTGGAGTTAAGGGACGTATAACTAGAACAACCATGTTGTTTGCTGCTGGACCATCGGGACTTATGGCCCAGAAAGGGTGAAAAAAGGCTTTAAAATTTTCGGGGGAAAAAAAAAAAGCCTGATTATGGATTTAACTAAGAATCGCAAAGTATTTGCCAAAAAAAATCGTCATGAATTTACCAAACAATATTTTTAAAAGAAATTAATAATTATGGACCGCAAAGAGAAACATTAATAAAAAAGACCACTGTTGGAACGACGTAAATCAATAATTATCGTAAAAAAAAAAAAAAAAAAAAAAAAAAGAACCTTTGCGAATATGCCCCTAGTCTCTGTGAATTATTGTGTTGGAGGGGGAGGGGGAGTGACAGGAAGGCGCCTGTAAATGTCCTGGAGGCTGTAGGGCAACTGTAAAGGACTAACTTAAAACAGTCCCTCAGTAAGTCAGGAAGTAATTAAGTGACATTGGCTCTTCTAGACTGGGCATGGGAGGGTTTGGCAACCAGGCAGCGGGGCCGCCTGGTTATGTCGGTGCCACCACGTGAAGGCGTCCTTCTCCATTACCTTTTATTCATTGTACAGCCAGACGATTTTCTTCAGCTGAAAAGAATACCTTAGGGTAGTCCTTTTGATTTAACATGGCCCACATTATTATATCCGTTTGGTGTTTGTTTAATCGCTTAGTGGCAAAATAACACAATACTGAGGCTCTACGTACTTCACACAGCACTCCTGTTTGCCTATCACCATATTCCAGAGTGAACCTAATGTTACAGCTCGGCATTTAAGATGGCGAAAAGGTAATTTTAAGTCAAATTGTTGCTGTTGTTGTTTTTGAGTAACCCTAGTCTGTGTGGCCGAGCAATCTCATCAACCACAGGCAAGCAATCGTCCCCGCAGGGCCGTTCCGTCCAATGAACTGATGTTCCCTGGCGGTAGACAGTGTTGTGGCGGAAGAACGTGGAGGTTGGTTCTGGATGAATGCCGCATTTGCTTCTCTCCACTCAATTAGCAGAGGCACAATAGCAGACTCCACATCACCCTGTCTTATGGTTACCCCCCCAGCTTTGTAAATGATTTCCTGTAGTACGGGAGGCCATTAGACTTGTCACTCAGTGTAGAGCCACCAGAAGTGGAAAGAACAGTAAAGTGACAGGAAAGCTGGGAGGAGTAGGATGAGAGGAGGGCAGGCACAGGAAATGAATGATAAAGGTGAAGGATGAAATAGGCAGCAGTACATCAAGTGAATGGATGGTCGTCACCACTTACCACTGGGCCAAGTTCGAGTAAAAAGAGTATAGTAATGGGGTTAATGAAGGCTATATCTATCCCATCTAATTCAAAGGTTTTATTTGAGTTTGAAGAAAATAATAAGAGCAAGAATATTGTGAAAAGATGGCATTATATTGAAGGGGTTGAGATGAGAGAGAGAGAGAGAGAGAGAGAGAGAGAGAGAGAGGGGGGGGAGAGGCGGCTGGTACAGTCAGCTCAAAAATTATCACGCCCCGGAGTCCAGTGAATAAGAAAATGAACATATTCCTCAGACATATATGGATCTGTTAAAGTTACACCTTAAGAAGAGAGAGAGAGAGAGAGAGAGAGAGAGAGAGAGAGAGAGACGCCCCATCTACTGCTACCATCTTAAATTTTCATTTCCTTTGTTTCTGTCTTTCATCACTCCTTTATGCTCCACCTCATCTCTATTTTTCGTCCTAATTTCTGTGTCTTTGTCTTTGCATCTGTGTCTTTGTTACAGTCTTTGCTTCAGTCTTTCAGTTGTTCATTTCTGCTTTCCGACCCATTGCATCTCGATCATCATAAATTCTGTGTCTTTGTTCTCTCTTTCTCTCCGTCTTTGGTTCACTCACTCATCCCTGCTCTCTGTCCAAACGCATCTTTATGTACCATTTTCTGTGCCATTGTTTAAATATTTTCTTTGTTCCAGTTGCACATCCTTGTCTTCTACCTCAACATTTCTCTGTCATCATAAATTCTTGGTCTTAGTTCTTTGTTTTAGTCACTTATTACCATTTTCTTCTTCAATGCATCTCCGTCTAACATCATCCCTGTCTTTGTGTCAGTCTTCGCTTCTTTGTTTCAGCTGCTCATCACTGCTTTTTGTTCCAGTGCATCTGTATCTACCATCCTGATTTCTTTTGTCCTTGGTTTAGTCTTTACTTCAGTCACCAAATTATTCCCTTCTGCCCTGATTTATCTTCTAGCAGCCATCCTTTACTCATACTCTTTATCTTTACTTAATTATTTCCTTAAGTCTTTGTCTCAATCTTTGTTTCGGTTTTTGTTTCAGTTTTTGTGTCCTTGTCTTTGTTTGTCTGTTTCAGTCTGTTTCAGTTTTTGTTCCAGTCTTTGTTGCAGTCTTTGCGTCAGTCTTCGCTTTAGTCTTAGCTTCAGTTATTTCATTCTGTGCTTCAGTGTTTGCTTCAGTCGTTGCTTCAGTCGTTGCTTCAGTCTTTGCCTCAGTGTTTGTTTCAGCCTTTGCTTCAGTCTTTGTTTTAATCTTTGTTTCAGTCTGTTTTACCTTTGCCTCAGTCTTTGCTTGTTTCTTGCTCCAGTCTTTTCTTCAGAGTGAG
The DNA here is from genome assembly GCF_032717465.1 of Coenobita brevimanus. NCBI lineage: Eukaryota > Metazoa > Arthropoda > Malacostraca > Decapoda > Coenobitidae > Coenobita > Coenobita brevimanus. The sequence goes on from NC_137069.1 coordinate 16,189,567, forward strand.
TGCAGCGACGAGCAACAAAAATAATACCCAGACTGAGGAACAAATCTTGAGCTAAAGTTATTTAACCTATCAAAGTGCACACTGCGAGGGGATTTGATTCAAGTATTCAAGATTATTAAAGGAATTGATAATATGGATGTTGACAAGTACTTTACAGTTGATCGTTCTAACTATACTAGAGGTAATGGTATAAGATTATTGGAAAGCATATCCAGTCTAATGAAGCCAAGCATTTTTTCTTTAACAGGGTTGTTAACATTTGAAATAAATTGCCCAGGGATGTTGTTGTTTGCAGTACAGTGGTGACATTCAAACATCGCTTGGATAAGTACCTCGCTTCAAATCCCCAGCTAAACACCTTCATGACTGAATAGTAATGTAAGCTGTTTTCCTCTGTTTCAGATCGAGCTGAAAGTATAGCAGGGAAATACTATGTAATTAATGATACCTGTAGCTTATTGGAACTTGTAGTGTATAGATATAGTAGGCGAGAATATAGATTAACACTTGTCAGTCTTTCCTGTGATAATTCCATGTCAGTTTTTCCATGCCGCATGGTGGTCCTTCTCACTTTTTTCCTGCCAGCTTCAACCGAAGGGTTTCGTGGCTAGGGGGGAGCCTTCTTACTTTACTATCCTTACCTTCAACTTGCAGAATTAGATATCATAGTGATGGTCTTCTCTGTAACAAGCAGCCTTGAAAGGACCATTAGGTCTGTTGATGTTTGCTATCCTTTGTACTCCTTTGTTTCAGTCTGTGTCTCAGTAACTTCAGTCCTTGCTTCAGTCTTTGCTTCAGTTACTTCAGCCATTACTTCACTCACACATCACTGTTTTCCCTCACTCACGCCTTCAACCTTGGTCAGTAAGCAGCTCCTCTCTCACAGCCTCGGGTTCCCCACAACAATGCCTCTGCTAATGGCCGCTTCCTCACGCTGTACACTTTATTTCCTCCTCCTTTTGTTCTGTGGGCGTGTGTGTGGGTGTGGGTGTGGGTGTGGGTGGTTGGGTATGGGGGTGTGGGGATGGGGAAGTGTGGGTTTCGGGGGGTAAGGGTGTGTGTGTGTGTGTGTGTGTGTGTGTGTGTGTGTGTGTGTGTGTGTGTGTGTGTGTGTGTGTGTGTGTTTACCTGTTTACCTTTTTATCTTCCACTCTTATCTATCTATCTTTCCATCTATGACTGTCATACCTGTAATCAGAGGCAAGGTAAAGATGTAAAAGCCCGATTCCCAATACCATTTTCTTTATTACATTATTAATTTACATTAAAGGGAACACTATTTTAAAATCTCATACTTCTTTCCACACGAACACGCATTTGATCTATAGTATTATAATAAAAATCGCTTAAATTTGAAATAACGCTATAACTTGATTTTTTAAAGTAAATTTATTGGTAAAAAGTTGAGATTTATTAATTTTCATGGAGACGGCGTGGAAAGTTATAGTCTTGGTGTTTTAACACGTTATAGAGACATTTGTTGTGGTGGTAGGTGGTGGCGGCCATCATTCACTCACTTGATGTAGTGCTGCCTAGTTCTTCCGTCACCTTTATCATTCTTTTTATGTGTCTGCCACCCCTCTCTTCCTGTTTTTTACCATCATCCACTCACTTGATGTAGTGCTGCTTACTTCATCACCTTTATCATTCTTTTTCTTTGTCTGCCATCCTCTCTTCCTATTTCTCACCATCATCCACTCACTTGATGTAGTGCTGCCTACTTCTTCCTTCACCTTTATCATTCTTTTTTGCGTCTGCCCTCCTCTCTTCCTATTTCTCACAATCATCCACTCACTTGATGTAGCGTTGCCTATTTTTTCCCTCACCTATATTCTTTTTCTGTGTCTGCCCTCCTATCTTCCTATTTCTCCCATCTTTCCTGTCACTTTTTATTATTATTATTCTCATTTCAGGTGGCTTTACATTGAGTGGCAAGCCTAATGGTTTCCTGTAAGCCAGGAAGCCATTTACAACGCTGAGTGGTAACCATATAATCAACCCAAACGTGTTCCCTACGCGTCAACAAGTGGGTTGGCGGAGGGTGAGTGCCCCTCCCCCAGTAAAGCAGCTGTATAACTCAAAGACAAACGGCCACCCCTTACGGGATTATGGCGTCTGGCTGTTGATAGATAGATAGATGGGTAGATAGGTAGATAGTTACAAAGAAGCACTTGACTTTGAAATAACGTAATAGGTACTTCATCTCGATATTCCTTATATTTACAAACTCTGTATTGATGTAACATAATTCTCTCTTGATTTTAAGCGGACAAAGTAGAGATTATGTTACAAGGACATTGCTAAATGAGAGAGAGAGAGAGAGAGAGAGAGAGAGAGAGGGGGGGGGTGAGAAGGAGAGGGGAATGGGAATGGAAGGGAGTGGAACAGTAAGGCAGGGCAGGGTAAGGCAGGTTAGTGTGAGGCAGAACAGGATGAATTAGGATGGGATGAGGCAGGACAGGGTTAGGCACGGTAGGGCGAGGCAGAACAGGGTGAGGCAGGGTTGCATGTTGCAGGGCACGATAAGCTATGGTAAGGCGAAGCACGGTAAGTGAGGCAGAGTTGGGGAAGGAGGGGAAGGGTGAGGTAAGAGTGAGGCAGGGCAGGGTAAGGCAGGGTAAGGTGAGACAGGGTGAGGCATGAATAGAGAGAGGGAGAGGCGAGGGGATGAGAGGGGGGAGGGGGAGGGGGGCGCAAATCCCCCTCCAGTCAGCACTTGTAGGGTAAGAGGGGAGTGGCCACAATCCGGTTACCTCTTGTGTAAGGCTTCCCAATCTCAGCCCATCAGGTGTACATCATTTATTCACACACACACACACACACACACACACACACACACACACACACACACACACACACACACACACACACACACACACACACACACACACACACACACAATTTAAAAATCACCACTTGTACGCTAAGACCCACTGCCCATACTTAATACATGCTAAGGTTGTCTCGTTCAGAACTGTTATGATGGTTTTAGCGGTGTTTGTGTGTGTGTGTGTGTGTGTGTGTGTGTGTGTGTGGAAGACCAGTAAAGACTATTAACCCTTCCGATATAATAACATCCTATTCCTGAGAGCCTCCTTCTGTGCTATCCTTGTCATATTCTAGTAGTTTTGTCACTGTCTTGAAGGAGCTGCCTAGTGTGGACCATCTTGCCCTGCTGCAGTTATCCTCTCTTGTTATGTTCTTGTGTTCTTGGTATATTTTTGTTCTGTTCTTTTTATGTCTTTGTCACATTTATATTATTGTATTTAAGTTCTGAACAAATGTTTATAATGAAAAGGTTAAAGAAAGAGTAAAAAGAAAAAAGTTTAGTTTCCTGATAGATCGTTCATTCTGGCAAAAATCTCCAGTCTCCTTTAGCTCAGTTGGAGGACTTCTTTGGCTAGTAACCAAGGAGACTCATGCCTACCTCATAACCAAGGATCTTCGAATTTAATGCAGCCACGACTTTGTTCCTAATAAGGGGTAGTGGTCCAGTTCTCTCAGGTGAAAACGAACTGACTATAGCAAGAGTCACCCACCATTCATCCATCCATACATCCATTATTCCATCCATCCACCCATCCATCCATCATCCCACCCACCCCTCCCCCATCCATCCACAAATCCATCCATCCATCCATCAGTCATCCCACCCACCCCTCCCTCCCTCCCTCCATCCATCCATCCATCCATCCATTTTTCCATCCACCCTTCCATACATCCATCTTTTCTTCCATCTATCCATCCATCCCTCCCTCCGTCCATTCACCCATCAGTCATCCAACCCACCCCTCCCTCCCTCTCTCTATCCATCCATCCATCCATCATCCCACCCACCACTTCTTCCCTGTCTCCATCCATCCATCCATCATCCCACCCACCCCTCCTTCCCTCCCTCCCCCCCTCCCTCCCTCCCTCCATCCATCCAACCACCCATCCATCCATCATCTCACCCACCCACCCCTCCATCCACATCCATCCATCCATCCATCCATCCATCATCCCACCCATCCCTTCATCCATCCATCTATCCATCCATCCATCATCCCACCCCTCCCTCCCTCCCTCCCTCCATCCATCCATCCATCCACCCATCCTTTATTGCCTCATCAGGTGTGTAGGAGGGCAATATACAAGATAAATCACTATACTTCGTTCACTTTAACTTGGCAGAGATTTGCGTCTTTTCCCAGCCTTTTTAACGTAGCTCAGTGGCAGAATAAGACAATACTACGGCTCTGCATCTTTTCCATAGCACTTCTTCGTGACTAGTACCAGATACTAGTGTTGATCTAGTGTTACAGAGGGAATACAGTACTACGGCTCTACATCTTATCCATAGCACTTCTTCGTGATTAGCACAATATTCTAGTGTAAACTGTTACAGCTCAGTGGCAGAAAATGACAGTATTGGGGGTGGGGTTTTGTGGGGTTCAGGGGTGTGGTGTGTGTGTGGAGGCGGAGTGTGGGTGGGGGGGTGGGGTGAGGTGCTGGGGTTTAAAGAGGGGGTGGGGGTTGAGGTAAGGATGGTGAGGGAGTAGGGGTGGGATGGGGTGAGGTTTTGGGGTTTGAGGGTTTTGGTGTGGGGTTTAAAGAGGGGGTCGGGGTAAGGGTGGAGGGTTGGGGTGGGTGTGGTGGGGGAGTGGGGGTGCAGAGAAGGGCCGGGCACCTGGACATATTGCACACTCTTGCATAATGGACCATCAATTGCAAATCATGAAGCTTGGTATTAATTCACTTAGGATTTCGTGCCAGTGAGAATGAAGGGGTGCTGTGTGTGTGTGTGTGTGTGTGTGTGTGTGTGTGTCGGTATCTTTCTATCTATCTATCTATTGCCAGACGCCTCAATCCCGTTTGGGGTGGCCACAAACAAATCGCCTCCAAGTCGCCCTGTCCCTTGCCATTTCACTGCCCTGCTCCCAACTCACACCCCCCTCTCTCATATACCTCTCCACCCCATTACTCCATCTCATCCTCGGCCTCCCCCTCCCTCTTCCCCTCTCCACCTCACTCACATACACTCTCTTCGTCAGTCTTTCACTCTCCATCCTCTCCACATGGCCAAACCACCTCAGTGTGTTCCTCATAACGCTTCCTATCACATCCACATCAACACCACAACGCTCCTTTATATCCTCATTCGTCAGCCTGTCTCTCCATGTGACTCCACAGGCTCCTCTTAAATAACTCAGTTCCACTGCTCTCACTCTTGACTTGTGTCCTTCCAACAACGTCCAAGCTTCACTTCCGTACGTTAGAGTTGGTATCACAATACTGTCATGTAGTAACTTTTTCACTTCCATGCTCACTTCCCTGTTTCTTATCACTGCTTTCAAAGAACCAGCAACCTTTCCTCCCTGCTGTACCCTTTCAAGCTTTTCACCCTCCAAACCTCCATCCTTACTCATCACACTACCTAAGTACTTAAACGTACTCACATTTTCCAATTCCTCACCATCCAACCTCGCTGTACATTCACTGACTTCACCTCTCTCAAAGACCATCACTTTACTCTTCCCTACATTCACCTTTAGATTCCGTTTCTTACACACTCTCCCAAACTCATCCACCAAGCCTTGCAGCTCCCCTTCGTCTTCACTCAACAACACAGTATCATCTGCAAACAACAGTACAGGGAGTTTCCAAACACTATCCTCTCTCACCAGGGCCACTCCACCATCCACTACCCCACCTTGTACCTCTTTTATTACCCCATCCATGTACAGATTGAACAACCATGGAGACATGACACATCCCTGTTTCAACCCAACTTCCAGAGAGAAAAATTCACTTAGTTCACCATCCACACGCACTGCAGCCTTCGCACCATCGTACATACTCTTCACAGCATTCAACAACTTTCCATCTACTCCATATATTCTTAACACTTTCCACAATCCTTGTCT
>NC_137069.1:16200472-16252653 GCF_032717465.1 Coenobita brevimanus
ATAGTAGTAGAATGGATGTGGAAGATGTGCAGATTGGCCTGGGAGGAAGGTAGAGTCCCGGAGGATTGGAAGTCAGGTATAATTATTCCCTTGTACAAAGGAAAAGGGGAAAAAGAAGTGTGTGGTAATCATAGGGGCATTTGTCTTCTTAGTATAATAGGAAAAGTGTATGGTAGGATACTTATAGACAGAGTTAGAGAAAGAACAGAGAAATTAGTTGGAGAAGAACAGGGAGGCTTTAGGAAAAGAAGAGGTTGTGTAGATCAGATATTCATTCTTAGATCTTTAGTGGAAAAGTTTCTAGAGAAGGGAAAGAAGTTGTATGCGGCTTTCATGGATTTGGAGAAAGCATATGACAGGGTGGATAGACAAGGATTGTGGAAAGTGTTAAGAATATATGGAGTAGATGGGAAGTTGTTGAATGCTGTGAAGAGTATGTACGATGGTGCGAAGGCTGCAGTGCGTGTGGATGGTGAACTAAGTGAATTTTTCTCTTTGAAAGTTGGTTTGAAACAAGGATGTGTCATGTCTCCATGGTTGTTCAATCTGTACATGGATGGGGTAATAAAAGAGGTACAAGGTAGGGTAGTGGATGTTGGAGTGGCCCTGGTGAGAGAGGATAGTGTTTGGAAACTCCCTGTACTGTTGTTTGCAGATGATACTGTGTTGTTGAGTGAAGACGAAGGGGAGCTGCAAGGCTTGGTGGATGAGTTTGAGAGAGTGTGTAAGAAACGGAACCTAAAGGTGAATGTAGGGAAGAGTAAAGTGATGGTCTTTGAGAGAGGTGAAGTTAGTGAATGTACAGCAAGGTTAGATGGTGAGGAATTGGAAAATGTGAGTACGTTTAAGTATTTGGGTAGTGTGATGAGTAAGGATGGAGGTTTGGAGTGTGAAGTGCTTGAAAGGGTACAGCAGGGAAGAAAGGTTGCTGGTTCCTTGAAAGCAGTGATAAGAAACAGGGAAGTGAGCATGGAAGTGAAAAAGTTACTACATGACAGTATTGTGATACCAACTCTAACGTACGGAAGTGAAGCTTGGACATTGTTGGAAGGACACAAGTCAAGAGTGAGAGCAGTGGAAATGAGTTATTTAAGAGGAGCCTGTGGAGTCACGTGGAGAGACAGGCTGACGAATGAGGATATAAAGGAGCGTTGTGGTGTGGATGTGGATGTGATAGGAAGCGTTATGAGGAACACACTGAGGTGGTTTGGCCATGTGGAGAGGATGGAGGGCGAAAGACTGACGAAGAGAGTGTATGTGAGTGAGGTGGAGGGGGGAAGAGGGAGGGGGAGGCCGAGGATGAGATGGAGGGATGAGGTGGAGAGGTATATGAGAGAGGGGGGTGTGAGTTGGGAGCAGGGCAGTGAAATGGCGGGGGACAGGGCGACTTGGAGGCGATTTGTTTGTGGCCACCCCAAACGGGATTGAGGCGTCTGGCAATAGATAGATAGATAGATAGTCTCTTCAGACATGGCATCTCCCCCTCTCTCTCTCTCTCTCTCTCTCTCTCTCTCTCTCTCTCTCTCTCTCTCTCTCTCTCTCTCTCTCTCTCTCTCTCTCTCCGCTATACTCCTTTCACCTTAATTGGTCCAGATTTTCGTCCTTTTGCAGCCTATATCACGAAGATCACTGGCTTGAAAAGGACATTGATACCGTTCTACATCCTTTCCATAGCACTTCTTCGTGACTAGCATCATATTCTAATGGCAGTTTTAGGTCAAGTTAAAGTAGAAACAGTATAGAAGTATAGCATTGATAAGGGTTATCTCAAAATATTTACACACACACACACACACACACACACACACACACACACACACACACACACACACACACACACACACACACACACACACACACACAGCAAAAATATGGTATGCAGGCTAACCACATCTAACAGATACAAAAATTCCTGAAATTTCCTCCGTTGATTATTTTTATGATTTTTTTTTTTTTTACTTTCGCTCACTCTGTTTTGAGAAGAGGACATTACATTTCTTTTATCTTCATCTTCGGACAGGCTGTGATGGCGGGTCGGTGGCTATGGGCGGCCCTTTCTACCCTGCTGGTCACACTGGCACTGCTACTAACGCCGGGTAAGTCTATCTATCTATCTATTGCCAGACGCCTCAATCTGGTTCGGGGTGGCCACAAACAAATCGCCTCCACGTCGCCCTGTCCCTTGCCATTTCACTGCCCTGCTCCCAACTCACCCCCCCCTCTCTCATATACCGCTCCACCCCATCCCTCCATCTCATCCTTGGCCTCCCCCTCCCTCTCCCCCCATCCACCTCACTCACATACACTCTCTTCGTCAGTCTTTCACCCTCCATCCTCTCCACATGGCCAAAACACCTCAGTGTGTTCCTCATAACGCTTCCTATCACATCCACATCAACACCACAACGCTCCTTTATATCCTCATTTGTCAGCCTGTCTCTCCACGTGACTCCGGGTAAGTAATAAAGAAAAAAAATTACTAGGTTTCTCTCTCTCTCTCTCTCTCTCTCTCTCTCTCTCTCTCTCTCCGCCAGTAATTTTCACACCCCTAAGTTTCCAAAAAAATTTCACCCCCTCTGTGGACCTTATTACCAATTTCGAAATCTTAAAGAAAGAAAAAAATATATTTACAGCATGATTCAATAGTTTTCTTTCACTGCCTCAGAAACGTCAAAAAAAATTCGTGGAGGCTAAAAAATATTCAGATTGGTTACAACGATTTTTAATTTTTTTGTCCTTGCTTTTCGTGGCGTATTTAATAATTGGTAATTTTTTTTTTCTTTCTTTACCCAGGCGATTTTCATTACCCGTCCCAGCCCCGGAGGGGCTGGGACGGGTATTGTTTTCACTCGGTTTGTGTGTTTGTTTGTTTATTTGTTTGTCTGTCTGCCTGTCTGTCAACAACTTTACGCGAAAACTATTGGTGCGATTCTGACTAAAATTACAGGGATAATAGGCTGTGACTCTCTGATCACCTGATTAAATTTTGGGCCAAGGCCCAGGCCGTAGGGCCAAAGAATGTAAAAAAAAAAATGTAAAGAAGAAAAACGTTTTTTCGTCATAACTCCTTTCAAATTCGTCAGATCGACATGGAACCAAAACCTAATGGTGCATCTTTCAAATCTGCATCCTGTAACATGCCTCATTACATCAGGGGGGTCAGTCCCAGTTAGCGGTAGAGGGGTCAGTGTCAAGTGGGTCGGTACTAAAATTTCAAGTGGGCATAAAATCGTCAATTTTCACCCGATTTACTCCAAATTTGATATGTGACATCTATGACTAGATATCCTATTGTGATTATACGTCAGCACTAAAATGACTGCCGGGGATGGGTTTGCTGTGCCATGGCACCGCTTCTTGTTCATTTTAGAATTAATCGATTTGGAGGTCGGTATTCCAGATTTTTTTTTCTATGCAGGGAAGAAGGAACCAAAGGCCTGCCCGGAAGAGGCTTCCCCCCCAATAAAAAATAAAAACAATAACTAGATGGCCAATTTATTCCAGATTTTTTTTTTTTTTTGAAGAAGGAACCAAAGGCCACAAACCCGCAAGATTGTTCCCTCCTAGAAGAAAATGAAAACAAAATAACCAGATAGGCAAATTCAAGCTCCGTACATTTCGAGATGCCTGGACACACTGCGTTTACAAGAATGGAGGTCATAGGTGTGTGTGTGTGTGTGTGTGTGTGTGTGTGTGTGTGTGACAGGAAAAATATCATAATTACGTGACGGCCACACATCTTTAAGACCTACAGTGCCGAGGTGGGATCGAGCCCCACACAAGTGAGGGTGTTTTGATGTCTTTATATTATTACAAGAATGAAAGTGTCGCGGTGGGGTGGGGTGGGGTGGGGTGGGGAGGGGTGGGGTAAAGTAGGGTAGGGTAGGGTGGGATGGGTTGGGTTGAATTGGGATGGGTTGGGTGGAATGGGGTGGGGTGGGGTGGGGTGAGGTGGAGTGGGATGAGGGGAGGTTGGGGATGGGGGTGAGATGGGGAAAACATATCCCCAGAAAACAGATTTTGTTATTAAGTACTTGTGTGTTATTTCCCAAAGTTCTCCAGTAACAACAGCAACAAAATCCAGAACAAACACAAGACCAGCTCACGTTCCTCCCATTAACCTGGTTCTTGGACGCAGGTGAGAGAGAGAGAGAGAGAGAGAGAGAGAGAGAGAGAGAGAGCAAATCACAACATTGTAGTCATCAATCATTCACCAGCCCGAAGTGTTCGGGGCACGGATTCGAATCCCAAAGAGTGAGAGCAATGGAGTAGGAGGAATAAAGATAGTCTCTCTCTCTCTCTCTCTCTCTCTCTCTCTCTCTCTCTCTCTCTCTCTCTCTCTCTCTCTCTCTCTCTCTCTCAATAAAATCTGGCTTTAGCTGGAATAGGTTGCTAGAGTAGGCGCAAGCATGAGAGGCCTAAGACCCCTATTTTCGTCGGGTAACGAGGCTCTCTAACATCTTTTCCATAACGATTTATTTTTGGATATGACTGGTTAATATCCTTTTATACGTTATTTGTGCAGAGTATGGCGATGTTGGAAGGATTTATATAACATAGAAGAGGGGTCAGTAATGTGTAATAAGCTAAATAAATCGCTTAGGAAAAAGGTGTTACGGAGCTTCCTTATGCAGAAGTGGATAGTAAGGTGTAATAAGCAAACCAAACCGCCTAGGAAAAGGTGTTAGGGAATGTTGGCCTAAGTAGTATCCTAGTATTCATCAGCATCTTAGTAATTATTCAAGTTAGGAAATGAGAGAGATTAATCCGTGTGTGAACAACTGATGTCTGGTTAATAATGAATGGCAGTATGTGTGTGTGTGTGTGTGTGTGTGTGTGTGTGCGTGTGTGTTTTGAGTGACCCCAGTGGAATGTTACTGTCATTACTACCACCACAACCACCACCACAACCACCACCACCACCACCATCACCACCACCACCACCACCATCACCACCACCGCCACCACCACCACCACTTGCCCCCGTCTTTATGAGTTTTATGTGATTTTCCTGTATTTTATCTCGTTTTTTTGCTCTTTTTTTATATCATCCGACGAATTTATTATAACTAGAATATTTCTTTGATGATGCCCTGTCTTTACGATGCCACCTCTCGCCTCTGTAATGTCGTATGTTCCCTGTCTTTCTGAGGTTTATGTGATTGTGTTGCTTTTTTCTCGCTTTTTTTTTTTTTTATATATCACCAAACGAATATATTATACCAGATTCTTATTTACGGTGTCCAGTGCATTAACTATATCACCTCTCACCACTTTAGTCGTACGTTCCCCGTCTTTCCGAGTTTTATGCGATTTTCCTGCATTTTTTTTCTTTTTTTAAATACCACCAGACGAGTTTATAATAAGTATAATTTTTTTGATGGTGTCCAGTGCAATAACGATGTCACCTCTGTTTGTTGTACGTTCCCCACTGCTATGATCTTGTTTGAATTCGCTACGTTTCCTTTCTTTCTTTCATTTTGTTTCTGTGTGTGGATAAAATCGTGTGCAGACAGTAAAAGTTTCACGATGCCACCGTTCACCTCTGTTTGTAATGCGTCTCCCGCTGCTCTGAGTGTATTTGAAGTAGCTATGTTTGTTACTGCTTTGTGTGTGTGTGTGTGTGTGTGTGTGTGTGTGTGTGTGTGTGTGTGTGTGTGTGTGTGTGTGTGTGTGTGTGTGTATTTTCGTGTGAAGCATTCCCATTGACGAATTTGGATACAACCCTGGGCAGCCTTAGCCTTGCCACTCCCACCTGTCATAAGTTCTGCTGCAGTCCGTGCCAGATCCATTTTCCCAACAGCCCAGAGGACATCGAGGACAAGGCAAGGATAATGAACATGACCTTACATCGGCCTGCTACCATATAAGCCTTTGTTTTGACTCCTCTGTAACCTAATGATGACATCTCAACAAAGTCTGTCTCATCCTAGCCAGCAGAGGAAAGGGACAAGTAGAGGAGGTGAAAATAGGTGAACTTTTATTACAAGCGAGGTCGAATCCCTTGCGAGTCTCTCAAGTAGTGGCCATTCTCACACGTGAGAGGCCCAACCCGGCCTGGCCCAACTCAGCCCGGCCCGGCCCAACCCAGGCCGGCCTGGCCAGGCCAATCCCGGCCCGACCCGACCCTGCCTGACCGTAACGCTTTTGAGAAGCTTATAACTCAGCAGTCACAGGGCCGATCACTGCATGGTTTGCACCATATGATAGCCCAGTTCTTTAAGATTTGTTGTTGACAGGTTTCATGTTAAAAACACACGTGGCTCGTGAAACGCGCTAAGTGCAGCATGTGGAAAATCTTCAGAAGAGGGCCACAGGCCAGACAGTTCGTCGTAAAGTCATGAAACTTGGTAGGTAGATAGCCATCAACATACTCTAGGCATCCTCGGGGTGTAAGGTAAACTTCAGTGTTTTTGGATTTAAATGGCGTCGCTCGTACCTCGCCTACAAAGGCGTTTTACTGGTATATATGGGCAGAGAATTATACCAAGCCTCTCGCAGCTTAGCAACAATAGCCAGCAGAGGATAGTGAGAAATAGAAGAGGTGAAATATTAGGTGACCTTTTTTGTCTACATTTGTACCTTGGATGTGAGTTTCTCTCTCTCTCTCTCTCTCTCTCTCTCTCTCTCTCTCTCTCTCTCTCTCTCTCTCTCTCTCTCTCATTCAATATAACCCAAATTAAGTGAAAGAAGACCCACTTTTTTTCTCCCTGTCTCTCTCGACACACACACCACGTCACATAATCAAGCAGCCAAATATATTCAGTGACTTAACTGTTTGCCTTCTTGCTTGTGACCCCGCGTTGCAAAGAACTGAAGCGGATGATTGACATTTGCAACTCACAACTAATCTGCATTTCGCCTCAGCACACGCACACGGGTGAAGCTCTGGGGTGCATTTTCTTACACGTTACCTCGATGCATGTGTTATCTTCATGTTTTATCTGTCGCCTTATTGTCCTATTTTTTCCATCTAATTACCCCTCCCTGCCCCGGAAGGACTTGGGAACGGGTATTGTTTTCACACAGTTTGTTTGTTACCCATCCCCGCCCCGGAGGGGCTTGGGAACGGGTATTGTTTTCACTCGGTTTGTCTGTTTGTTTGTTTATTTGTCTGTCTGTCTGTCTGTCTGCCTGACTGATAACAATTTTACGCGAAAACTACTAGTGCGAGTTTGACCAAAATTACAAGGATGATGGAGTATGACTTTCTGATCACCTGACTAAATTTTGGGCCAAATTGGCCGAAGACCCAGGCTGTGGGCCCAAAAAATGTAAAAACAAGGGGACAGGTGAAAATCGTTTTTTCGCCATGACTCCTTTCAAATTCATCATATCGACAAGACACCAAAACCTAAAGGTGCATCTTTCAAATCTGCATCCTATAACATGCCTCATTACATCAGGTGGGTCACCCCTCAGTTATCGGTAGTGGGGTCAGTGTCAGGTGGGTCTGGCCTAAAATTTCAGATGGGCATAAAATCGTCAATTTTCACCCGAATTACTCCAAATTTGATATGTGACGTCTTTGACTAGATATTCGGTTGTGTTTGTACGTCAGTACTAAAATAACTGCCGGGGACGGGTTTGCTGTGCCTGGGCACCGCTTTTTGTTTTCTTTTTTTTTCCACACTGTTACTCGCCCTTAAGCAATAGTTCATATTAGTCGCTTCAGTTTTAGCGTCATATTATCGATTTTCCTGCCACATTTTCCCATTCTTCTCTCTGATTTTTCTTATTTTCCTCACACAAGACTAAACGTAGTGTCCTAATAAGGGACTTACCTTGATGCAAAACTTCATATCATTCGTTTCTATTTTATCTTCCTGTTCCTGTGTTATTGTCTTTCTTACTGATTTTCCTTGTTTTATTCACTCAAGGATAAGACTGGAATGTTTCTTATACAGCTGCTCGCCTCCAAGCAACACCACCACCACCACCACATTTTTCCTGATGTCCTACCCAATTTTCCCACCTATTTTCCTCATTTTCCTCACACAGGACTAAGATTGGAGTATTTCTTATATAGCCACTCGTCTCCAAGCAACAGTTCATCATCATCATCATCATCACATTTTACCACCACATTTTTCCTGATGTCTTACCCAATTTTCTTACTATATTTTCCTTATTTTCCTCCTCACAGTCCTGGCGTGGAGTATTTTTTTCTGCAGGTACTTTCTTTGAATTATCATCATCATCACCACATTTTTCCTGATATCCTACCCAATTTACTTACCATATTTTCCTGATTTCCCACCCAATATTCCTACCATATTTTCCTGATTTCCTACCCAATTTTCTTAACATATTTTCCTGATTTCCTACCCAATTTTTCTTACCATATTTTCATGATTTCCTAGCCAATTTTGCTACCTGATTTTCCTTATTTTCCTCCCCCTCAGGCCTCAGCGTGGAGTGTTTTCTGCAGCAACTTGCCTCATATCATCATCATCACATTTTTCCTGATTTCCTACTCAGTTTCCCTACTCAATTTTCCTACCTGATTTTCCTCATTTTCCTGCCCCTCCAGGCCTCATCGTGGAATGTTTCCTCTGCAGCTGCTCGCCACAAATCACCATCATCATCATCATCATCATCATTATCATCATCATAATCACATTTTTCCTGATTTCCTACTCAATTTCCCTGTCCCATTTTCCTAGCTGATTTTCCTCGTTTTCCTGCCCGTCCAGGCCTCAGCGTGGAGTGTTTCCTCTGCAGCTACTCTCCTCGAAGCAACAGCTCGAGGATAGACGGCTGCATGGACGCCAACTTCACTGAGGAGCAGATCGAGTCTGGATCCTGCGACTTGGGCTGTGAATCGGTGACCGTCTACGATATTAATGGTGAGAGTGGAAGCTAGCTCTAATTTCTCTCACACTGGATTATCTCTCTCTCTCTCTCTCTGAATCGGTGACCGTCTACGATATTAATGGTGAGAGTGGAAGCTAGCTCTAATTTTTCACACACTGGATTCTCTCTCTCTCTCGATAGACAGATAGATAGATAGCCAGACTGATAGATAGATAGATAAATTTCATATAGCTTGGCTGATCTTCACTAGGTTTTTCAGAACTATTTATATGATGAGACCGGATGAGATAGTAAACTCTCTCTCTCTCTCTCTCTCTCTCTCTCTCTCTCTCTCTCTCTAATATTTAATGAGTTGGTGAATTTTGGTGTGAAAGGCAAACTTCTTGGCTGGATTAAAGACTATCTTTTCCACAGAACTGCTTATGTTGTTTTTCAAGGAAAGAAATCTAACACATTTGAGCTTGAACTTGGTACCCCACAGGGAGGGGTACTAAGTCCTACACTATTCAATATTTTAATGAATAAAATAGTAAGTTTAAAATTCCCAAATGGTGTGAGTTGCATCAGTTATGCAGATGATACTTTAATTCAGGCCAACAATCATCGTGATATGCAATATCACTAGATTTACTGGGAGAGATGTGTGATGAACTAGGCTTAATTATATCAACAGAAAAGACTAAATTCATAACAAAAGGATCCAACTATGTAAATACTCATTACATGCAAGGGAGTCCACTGAAAAGAGTTGACTTTGTTAACCCGCGGCGTCCCGTCGACGTACTTCCACGTCCTCGCGTTGTCACTGCCAATCCCGTTGACGTACTTCAAAGTCCTGCAATTGCAAGGTTCATAATTTCCACAATTTTCAAAATTCGCGCGAGATTTTCGATTCGCCCACGTATCCAAGCCTCCCCTACCTGCCGCCAGGCGGGCAGCGTCCTAGACCCCGCGTGACCCGCGCTCGCCCTTGTCTCGGTCACTCACCTGCTAGCAGTGACCCAGGTCAGACATGGCGCGGAAAGGTCTCTCAGACGAGGAAATTGCATCCGCCCTGGAAGCTTTCACTGGAGATAGTGATTCTCCACTTGACGATGATGTGGTGGATCGCGATTACGTCCAGCCAGAGGAAGAAATAAGTAGCAATGATGAAGAGGTCCCTTCGCCCTGAAAAACGCGGTATGTGACATACTGTAAGGCAAGGGAAGGCCAGCCTGCTCCCCAACCACGTGCACGGCTATCTCTCCATCCCGAATCTGATGAGGATGAGGATGAGGATGATGAGGATGACGGCGGCTTAGGACGTGATATCGCCTCGTGGTTGGGAAAAGAAAAAATATCACCCCGAGGATCAGAAGGTGGGGCGAGAAGACATATAAGGTATGGTGAAAGTCTTTTGTCTGGGGAAGTGGAAAGTGGTGTGGTGGGATTGCTGGGTGAATGGGAAAGTGTTGTGGCGGCAGCGCGGGGTGAAAGTGAAAGTGGTGTGGGGGTAGTGCGGGGTGAAGGGGCAAGTGGTGTGAGGGAGGCAGAACGAGCACGTGGTGCACGTAGGCCTAGGGGAGAGGAGGTGGAGCCACTCCCCAGCACGTCTTTCGCCCCACAATATTCCCCAGGATGTGGGGAAAGGAAGGAAAGGGAAGGGAAAGGGTAAAGGAAAAGGGAGAGGGAAGAGAAGTGCGAGTGATGAGAGGCGCCGCTCTCCACCTCCCCAACCTCCTCCACCACCCTCACCTCCCCACCCTGACGAAGGGGACGATGGGGACGTGGCTGGAGACGGTGGTGTCACGTGGAACTGGGAAGATGGGAGTAATTTTACTCCCATCATTCACCCTTTCACTGAGGAGTGGCGGTCTGGTTGCACGGCTCCAGGTGTGCATGCGGGTTCGTCTAGGGTGGATTTTTTTTACTTGTTCTTTGGGGAGGCGTTTGTGGGGCGCATAGTTGAACAGACTAATATATTTTCACGAACACAGCACCGTGAATGTGAACGTTTGGGAACCACGAGCAGGCATTCCCAACAATATGACTATCCCGTTACAATTTCAGAGATGTTCTTATTTTTGGCCCTGGTTCTCTTGATGGGTGTGGTAAGGAAAAACCAAATTCCTGCCTACTGGACAACTGACCCAATGATCCTCACACCTTTCTTTGGAAAGGTGATGAGTCGTAACAGATTTCAGTGTATTCTCGGCCGCCTCCACTTTTTTGATGCAGAAGATCCAGCCAATGCAAATAACACAGATAAAATGAGGAGAATTAGGCTGGTTTTTGATTATTTACGGGAAATGTTCCGCTCCTCATTTTATCCCTACAGAGACCTCGTCATAGACGAGAGTCTTGTGTTGTGGAGAGGCAATATTTCCTTTAGGCAGTACATACCCAGCAAGAGACACCATTTCGGGTTCAAGATCTTTGTTATGTGTGACTGTAAGACTGGTTATGTGCAAGACATAGTCTTGTACACGGGCGCACAGACAGATATAACAGAAGATCGGAGTATAGGACTCTCTGGGGCCGTGGTGAAGACAATGATAGAAGAGTACCTTCATCGTGGTCATGTGTTGTACCTGGACAACTGGTACACTAGCCCTCTTCTCGCTAGGTTCCTCCACCAACACGACACCGGAGTCTGTGGTACAGTCAAGAGAAACCGTCACCATATGGTCAAGATAGGGAGGAAACTTGACAAGAACGAGGTGGTTTTCTTCCAGGCCAATAACATCCTTGCCACCCTGTGGAACCACAACAGGGAAGTTTGCCTCCTATCAACCGTTCACAGCCCCCTGATGCACCGCACAGACTCCATGGATCACCGTAGTGAGAGGAGGTGCAACGTATGGAAACCCGAGTCTGTACTGGACTATAATCTGAACATGAGGCAAGTGGATCAGTCAGACTCGATGATTTCAAGTGTTGACTGTGCCAGGATCACGATGAAGTGGTACAAGAAACCCTTTTTCCACTTGCTCGACATCACGGTCCTGAACGCCCACTGCCTGCACGCAATGACCACCGGAGTATCCGAGACCTTTGAGGGGTTTGTGAGGGAGCTGGCACGTGAAATAATCGCCAAGCATGCCCAGGACAGACCCACACACCGCACCCGCACCCCCATGGCTGCCCAGACTCCCCTACGTCTTGCAGGACGCCACTATCCCAGCGCAATCCCTTCCGACCCAAACCGTCGTAAACCCCAGCGCCGCTGCCATGTATGTAAGCACTCGACAGTCAGACCATCCACTCAGAGAAATGACACAAGGTATGAGTGTGTCGAGTGCAATGTGTGTTGTGCCTTCAGCCTTGTTTCAAAGATTACCAAAATTTCCTACACTACTGAAACTGTGTGGGATGGCGAAATGACGCTCATTATAATGGTAAGGCCAGTCAGTAGGTGCTAAGTCAAATATAAAGTTGAAACGGGTGTTATGTTTTCAGGAAAGTAATGTATAAGTTGAGAATTAGTGTAAATTGAAAGAAGTGATATCAAAACTACACCCACTGTGTAAATCTGCGAAAATATGATGCTCAGTATAACACTCTGGTCAGTAAATATGTGATAGCAAGAATATAAAGTGGAAACGGGTGTAATGTTAGCATGAATAAAACGTATAAGTTGAACAATAGTGTAAGTTGTAATAATTGATGTCACGAGTACACCCACATTCTGGTCAGTAAGTATGTGATAGGAATTATATAAAGTGGAATTTGTTGTAATGTTAGTAGTAAGGTATTTTATAAGTTGATTACTAGTGTAAGATGAAACAAATGATATCGCGATAACACT
Organism: Coenobita brevimanus; assembly: GCF_032717465.1. Classification (NCBI taxonomy): domain Eukaryota; kingdom Metazoa; phylum Arthropoda; class Malacostraca; order Decapoda; family Coenobitidae; genus Coenobita; species Coenobita brevimanus. Next base: position 16,213,077 of record NC_137069.1, read on the forward strand.
CCCTGTGTAAGTACGCGCTAATATGACGCTCAGTTGAATCGTAAGGTCTGAAATTATGTGATATCAATTATATCAAGTGTAAACATGTGCAATGTTAGTGGAGAATTATTATATAAGTACAAAAATAGGTTGTAAGTTGAAATAGTAGTCATAGCGACTTCACCGTGTGTGTTATTATGCGCTATTATTACGCTATATATTTACGTAAGGCCTGAAATTATCTCAAAACAGTTCTATAAAGTTGAAAAGTGTATAATGTTATTAGGAAAGTATTATGTAAGTAGAAAAAACAATACGAGTTGAAACAACAGTCACAGCGAGTTCACTCACTACGTAAATAAGCGCTAACATTACGCTAAATGTTATCGAAAGGCCTGTGAATACGTAAAAACAGTTCAATAAAATGTAAACTGTTATAATGTTATTGTAGAAGTATTATGTAAGTAAAAAAAATGATATGTATCATGATTTTCGAATGTTAGCGATTCATCGTGACCAGTATGCCCGATTTTGCTCGTTTCGCACGATGGTACAATGCTTATTTCTGCTCTATTTTTGTATAAAATCCAATTTACTCTTTTATCACATGTTTTTATGTTTGTAATAAATACATATCTTCTATTTTTGTATAAAATCCAATTTACTCTTTTATCACATGTTTTTATGTTTGTAATAAATACATATCTACTTACTTTCATTGGTTTCCCAGACTTATAATACCATAGAAAACGTTAGAGGCTCAGACCACCTACGGAGAACACAGGGCCAGGTGGGACCAAGGCATACCTGTTTAGGGCAATTATGGACCCCGGGGAACAATTTCTTTGTGAATGACCATTGTTTCTGACCAAAAGCGAAAGTTTTAGTAAAAAAAAAAAAAGGGTCAAAAAATGGTCGGGATTGGGGGATACCATTGGTGAGAAAGTGGTCGGGACGGGGCGGGTTAAATATTTAGGAGTATATGTTGGGAATATTAGGGGTAAGAATCCTGAATTTGATTTGGTCATGACAACATGTATGAAAAGGCTTAGGCCTCTTAAAGTGATGTCTTGGAAGGGTCTGGGGGCCTCTATTCCAGTTTTAAAAATGATGTATATTGCGTATATAAGATCAGTCATTGATTATCACGCTCCAGTACTTTCTCGTTTGCCTGCTGATAAAATTAACAAGCTTGACACAATACAGAATGAAGCTATGAGACTAATTCTAGCATGCCCAAAGAATGTTAAAGTATCTAATCTTAGACAAGAATTAGGGTTATCTTCTATCCCAGATCGGATTAAAGAGATAAATACACTAATAGGAGTCAGAGCACTGAGAGACAAGAGAGACACACTACCTAAATCAGAGATTATAAATTTATTAAGGCTAGAAGATTTGACTAGCAGGGACTGGACTCATATAACTGCTGCAAACCATATCAACTACCAAATGACAGATCATCATTTAGGAGACTGGGACTGGGGTGAATCACTGCCGCCCTGGGAGGAGAGACCACTAGACATCGCCTTCACTTCATTAGACACAAAAAAAGGCGACCTCCTACCGTATGCACTCAAAGATGACTTCATGACACTAATATCAAGTCTGGCAGGGGAAGACAAAGACCAAGTGTACTGTGACGGTTCCCATCACACACAGACTGGACGTGCTGGGGCTGCTGTTACCATTGTAAGTGGGGGTAGCTTTGTTCATGGGACTGAGACACTCAGCAGGCTACATGACTGGGCTTCATCCACCCAGTGTGAACTTGTAGCATTTGTGAATGGGCTGGAACAGGTTTGTCTGAGGAAACAAGATTCCATCATCTTGACAGACAGCATGTCTGCTCTGCAATCTCTCTCTGACCCTCACCCCACATACCCTGACCTTGTTCACAAGATCAGGCGGATTGTGGCAGAGCTTAGGGAGATCAGTGTACAGGTCAAATTTGTTTGGATCCCCTTACATGTTGGAATCCCGGGTAATGAAAGAGCTGACATTTTAGCCAAGGAGGCTGCTAACAAGGACACTTGTGACTATGACCTGGGACTTTCACTTAGACAACTTAAAAGAAAGATCATGACCAGAGTGACTGACCTTAGACTCAGAGAACACAACACCAGCACATCCATACACTACTACAACACAGTTGCACTGATGACAAGTTACGTATATGGCAGACATACGACAAGTAGGTGGGTTGACTCTGTACATGCAAGAATAAGGCTTGGCTACTGTTACTCTTGGGAACTGGGTTGGCAGGTTGATGAGGAGAAGAGGAAGTGCAAAGTATGTGAACAACCCAACAAACACTTTGAGGCATTATTTATTGGAATGTCCACTCAAACGTGAATACAGGAATACTCAGTTTATGACAACAGAGAGTCAGGCAAAATTTATGTTAGAAAATGATAGTCAGAATAAAACTGAGGAAGTATAAATTATTTGCTTCTCCTCAGTAACACAACAATTGCCCCCAAAATACACTTAGCCTAATATAACTGTTATAAAATTTGTTAATTTAAGAACTTATGTCATATATGTGTGATCAGTTCGTTCAACTCTCTCACCCTATGTATACTGATAATATAAAATGAGTTATATTTATGTTGATATACTGTTGTAAGACTTTTGTAATGCAGATAGGAATGCATCTCGCTGAGATACTGCCTTCCTTTTGGATACCCCTTTTAAATTCTTTGTATGATGCTGTATCTATGTATCCTTTTGACGCTGCCCCTTCACAGGATGAGGTGTGGGGTGTCCAGTAAACTAGCCCCCCCCATTGGGGTCAAATCAGTCTCTCTCTCTCTCTCTCTCTCTCTCTCTCTCTCTCTCTCTCTCTCTCTCTCTCTCGGGGGGCCTTTTTCGAATTATGAGTGTAATTAACCACGCTCGCTTCAAGTTTATGGTGTATTGAAAAACTTTGAAAATTCGTGAAAGAGCAGTGGGTTTAAATTTTCTTTTCTTATATGTTTTCGTTTTCGTTTTTTAAAGGCTCCAACATGCTTGCATGTGTCGGCCTTGGTCACCTAATGGCGGCTCTCCACGCTGCACGATCCATTGCAGCCTCCCTGTTCAGTCCCTTAACCCTGAGGTCACACTTAATGACCTCGTCCCATGTCTTTCTTGGTCTACCCCTCATAACCCCACCCCCAATATTAACACTTCTCACCTTCCTCACTCAATTATCATCCCCCATCCTCTCCACATGTCCAAACCATCTCAATCTACCTCTCCTCATCACAACACCAATACACTCCAGTCCCATCCTACCTCTCAACTCTTCCATGGTAAACCCAGCCCCTCCAGGCCTTGGACGCAGGGACGCACTGCACATCCACCTAATCATTGTCATTTCTGTATGTCTGAGCCGGCGAATATCTTATATGCCGCTCGAAAAATGGTGAAGTGGTCTGGATTTGGTTTTTAGTTCTGTATTATTTATTACAGGGTAAGAATTGGTTATTGAAAACTATGTGGTTAATAATAATAATAATAATAATAATAGTAATAATAATAATGGTAATACTGCTTTTGCTTCTGTTGCTGCAGTTACTACTACTGCTAGTATTGGTGCTTCTACTACTACTACTACTATTGTTATTATTATTATTATTATATATTTATTATTATTATTATTATTATTATTATTATTATTACAACTACTAGCACTACTACTGCTACTACTGTTATTTCTACTGCTGCTGCTGCTATAGCTTCTACTGCTACTATTACCAATAATAAGAATAAGAAGTATTGATGATGATGAAGAACGATGATGATGATGATGATGATGACGAAGAAAAGAAGAATGAGAAGTATAATACTCCAAAAAATAATCTTCAGTAAATCGTGAATGAGTAAAGGTAACAAATTCACCTTTATTACACCTCATGGATAAAGTATTGAAACTTTACAAATTCGTCTTTTACCACAGTAGGTCAAGATTTTAAAGCCCTCAGTCTGAATACTTTTTTTTTTTTTTCATTTTTCATTTTGGTTAAGGAGAGAGAATTAATTTAGGAGTGCTAAGAGGGGAAGAGGGGGGGTTCTAAGAGGGGAAGAGGGAGGGTTCTAAAAGGGAAAGAGGGAGGGTTCTAAGAGGAGACGAGGGAGGGTTCTAAGAGGGGAAGAGGGAGGGTTCTAAGAGGGGAAGAGGGGGTTCTAAGAGGGGAAGAGGGGGGTTCTAAGAGGGGAAGAGGGGGGTTCTAAGAGGGGAAGAGGGGAGTTCTAAGAGGGGAAGAGGGGGGTTCAAAGAGGGGAAGAGGGAGGGTTTAAGAGGGGAAGAGGGAGGGTTCTAACGGGGGAAGAGAGAGGGTTCCTAGAGGGGAAAGGGAAGGGTTATATAAGGGATCACATGGAGAGATAAAGAGAGAGCTTCGTGGATACGGGAATAGAGGAGTGTAGAGGATATAATCAGTACAATCCAAAAGCATAAATGGATGTGGGCAGGTCACGTCCTTCGTAGAACAGATAACAGATGGACAACCAGGGTAACTGAGTGGCAGCCCAGAGATGGAGTGAGAGGAAGAGGCAGACAGAGAACAAGATCGAGGGATGAAGTAAGAGGAAGAGGCAGACAAAGAATGTGAGATGATGTGAGAGGAAGGGGAAGACAGAGAACAAGATGGAGAGATGGAGAGAGAGGAAGAGGCAGAGAACAAGATGGAGAGATAGAGTGAGAGTAAGAGGCAGACAGAGAACAAGATGGAGAGATGAAATGCGAGGAAGAGCCAGACAGAAAACAAGATGAAGAGATGGAGAAAGAGGCAGACAGAACAAGATGGAGAGATGGAGTGAGAGAAAGGGGCAGACAGAGAACAAGATGGAGAAATGGAGTGAGAGGAAGAGGCAAGCAAAGGATGAGATGGGGAGATGTTTTTGCAGATTTGCTGGGATTGGATGGAACAGGCTGACAGCTAATAGGTCAGAGTGGAGAAAAATGAGAGGCTTTTGTCCTGTTTAGAATGATGATGATGATGATGACGGTGATCGTGATAGTGATGATGATGGTGGTGGTGGTGGTGGTGGTGATGGTGGTGATGATGATGGTGGTGGTGATGGTGGTGGTGATGATGGTGATGGTGATTGTGATGATAATGTTGGTGATGATGATGATGATGGTGAAGCAGGTTAGTAGGTAAGGGAAATACTTACGAATAAATATAACATCTGTAAGAAGGTCTACAAGTAAATACTGAGAATGAAGAACAGCCTAGAGTGGATACGTTAGTAAGCTTAAGTATATTGGCAAGTATTGTAAGTAGGTCTCAAAGTGGGTTAGTGTATTGGAGTAGGTAGGCCCTCTGGTAAGTAGACACACAAGCCTCCGAGTAAGTCAGTGAGTATATTGGTGTAAGTAGGCCACTGTGTAAGGAGATCAGTGTGTGGCAGTATGTAAGTCTGGGTGTATGATAGTATATTACTATGTAAGTAAGCTACTATATCAGTGTAAGTAGGTTAGTATATCAGAGTAAGTAGGTTAGTATGTCAGTGTAAGTATATCAGTACGTATGTTAGTATTTCAGAGTAAGTAGGTTAGTATATCAGTGTAAGTAGGTAAGTATATCAGTAAGTAGCCTATGTTAATATATCAGAGAAAGTAGGTTAGTATATCAGAGTAAGGAAGTAGGTTCAGAGTAGGCTAAGTATGCCTTCTCGTAAGTAGACCAACAAGCCAGGGATTAAGTAGGTTAGTATATGAAAGTACGTAAGTATGTTAGTATATCAGCGTCAGTAGTTTAGTATATCAGGGTAAGTAAGTATGTATTGTATATCAGAGTAAGTAGGTCAGTACACCGAAGTAAGTAATTAGGTTCAGAGTAAGTATGCCTTCTCATAAGTAGACCAATAAGCCAGGGAGAAAATATGTTAGTGTGTCAGAGGAAGTATGTTAGTATATCACTGTAAGTATGTAAGTATATAAGAGTAAGTAAATAGCTTCAGGGTAAGCATATCTCCAAGTAAGCAACCAATCAAGTGTGGGCGTAAGTAGGTTAATGCATCAGGGTAAGCAAGTAACCAGATTAGTATATCAGAGTAAGTTAGTATGTTAGTATATCAGCGTAAGTATGTTAGTATATCAGGGTAAGTATGTTAGTATATCAGCGTCAGTAGGCAGTGTCCCTAGCGTGGGGTATATCACGCTGAGCATATTAGGGTAATGGACTGGAGTCCGCTGGGAAGGCTACGCTTACACGGATGCATACATACATAACACAAATACATACATACGGAAGCACATACATACACCCACACCGAGGACTGTTGTTATTGGATACAAGGAGGATACATACAGTACATGATACATAGATGACACATGTGTGATGCAAGACATACACATGCATACATACATATATTTGGCTATTATAACAGACTAGATGCATACAAGGAATGTGGCGAGGATACATACATGATACATATACGAGTATAATACAGGTCACACACACACGTCTTGTGGGTGTGTGTGTGTGTGTGTGTGTGTGTGTGTGTGTGTAAGTAGAAAAATAAACTTTCATATATATTGGTGAAAATTTACGAGAACAATAAAACTTAACTACAACCTCTTTAACAGTCCAGTGTCAACATATTGGAAAGTTTTACCTTGACCTGCCTTGGCCTTCCTTGACCTACCTTGACCAGCCTTTACCTACCTCGACCTTCCTTGACCTGTGACTTCAAGAACTGACCACTTTTGCCCTCACCTGCACCAGGACGCGTTAATATGACCAGGAACTTTTACTTAAATATAGTGAATTTCTGGAAAAAAAGTTTCAGGGACAATTTTGTCAGAGAGAGAGAGAGAGAGAGAGAGAGAATAAAGAGTAGACCGAGGGTGAGATGGAGGGATGGAGTGCAGAGATATATGAGAGAGGGGGGTGTGAGTCAGGGGAAGGGCAATGTTATGGCAGAGGACAGGGCGACATGGAGGAAGACCGAGGATGAGATGGAGGGATGGGGTGGAGAGGTTTATGAGAGAGAGGGTGTGAGCTGGGAGCAGGGCAGTGAAATGGCGGGGGACAGGGCGACATGGAGGGGATTTGTTTGTGGCCACCCTTTACGGGATTAAGGCGTCTGGCTGTAGATAGATAGAAATAGGTACGTAATACAAATCCGACGAATTTCTAAAAAAAAACATTTTTATAGGTAGCTGAAAAGTAAACTTTATAAAGTAATTGCAATAAAAAATAATGAAAAGATACTGAGATAAATTAAATATATAAATGAAATACTGAAAAAAACAATAATAATGTTAGTTCATGCAGATAAATTGCTGATAAACCTTCATTGATTTTTTTCCCTTTGATTATTCAAGCAAAGTGCTGTTCGTGCAAGCTGGCAGCACATTACGTATGCATGGTGATTCTCTCTCTCTCTCTCTCTCTCTCTCTCTCTCTCTCTCTCTGGACTAAGTTTTATTTATAATATTGATATATTTTGTAGTGGTAGTCAGCAGATTAGTATAAATGTTTCTCTCTCTCTCTCTCTCTCTCTCTCTCTCTCTCTCTCTCTCTCTCTCTCGTAATATTAAGCCCGGACCATTTAAAAGGGATAGAATTGCTTGTGTGACCCATAGATCGTACTTAAGCTGTTTTGACGATTCCCTAACTTCTTTTCCTTAGCGACTCATTCCGTGCATGACGCTCATGATTCTCTTATTTGCTCCAATCCATATTAAAAAAAAAAAAAAAAAAAAAAAGCATGCCAGCAAATATTAAAATCGCAATATGCAAAATAAATAGCTAAGGAAGAGGTGTTAGGAGTCCTCTCTAAAATCTACCCCTCTCCTTTCTTCCCCCAGGGGAGATCGAGAGCTTCCACCGAAACTGCGCCACCAACGACACCATCATGACCAACACGTGCGAGACCTACACCACCCGGGTCCTCATCCGCCGGGTCTGCTCCTGTGACTTCTCCTACTGCAACTCAGCCTCTAGTCTACGGTGGACGGGGCTAATAGGAGTGGTGTCTCTAGCGGCGGTCCTCTATTTGGGGTCTACCTGAGTCCCCCCTGATGTTACCTTCTCTATTTTCCCATTTCCGTATCCCATTTTCTCTAAGCTGTGACTGCCCTTTTTCTTTTTCATCCCTATTCCATCTCGTTTCTTCGAAGCGGTGGCTATTTTTTTCCCCTCTCAGCTTTGACAACTCTTTTTCCCCTCTGTCTGCTCGTTTTCTCTAAGCAGTGACTACCCTTTATCTTTCCCTTGTTTCTTCATGAGTTTTTCTGCTTATTTTCTTTCCCCTATCCCATTTTCTCTAAGCTGTGACTGCCCTTTCTCTTTCCCTCATTCTTCTCGTTTTCTCTAAGCATTGACTATTTTTCTTCTCCCTTTCTTTTTCTTCATGACTTTTTTTTATCTTTCTTTCTTTCTTAGACTTTTCTTTCATAGGGTAGTCCTATGCCTGTGATCTACATGAGACCCCCTCCCCTCCTATTGTAACTTCTTCACCTGTTGTTTAGCCTCTCGTTTTCTTCCACCTTTTACCATCTTTTCCTCTCTTTCTCCACGACTTTCTTGTTTCCTTCCTCGTCGTTTTCGTCTATATGGTGAAGGTCTCTATCTGGGATCTACACGAGTCTCCCCTAATGTAACTTCTTTGCTTATATTTTTAGCCTGTCTCTTTTTCTTTAAGCATTCCCTGTCCTATTCTCTCTTTCCTCATATCCTTTCTTTTTTTCTGCATACTTTCTCTCTCTCTCTCTCTCTCTCTCTCTCTCTCTCCTTCTCTCTCTCTCTCTCTCTCCCCATGTGAACTCAATCTTCTTTCCAAAACCCTAATGAAGAAGACCGCCCACCTAAGTGTTTGAGAATTACAAAGGAAAAAATAGAGAGAGGAATTGGGAAGGAAAATAAAGAGACAAATAAAGAGAGGAATTGGGAAGGAAAATAAAGAGAAAAATAGAGAGGAATTGGGAAGGAAAATAAAGAGAGGAATTGGGAAGGAAAGTATAGAGAATAATAAAGAGAGGAACTGGGAAGGAAAAGAAAGAGTAAAATAAAGAAAGGAAATGGGCAGGACAATAGAGAGAGAAATTGAGTTGGAAAATAGAGAGAAAAAAGCGAGGAACTGGGAAGGCAAAATTAAGAGGAAAATTGGGAAGGAAACGTAGAGAGGAATTGGGAAGAGAAAAAAAAAGTGAAATTGGGAAGCCTTACAATTAGAACTGTGTATCAGGGAGGAGAACTGAGCCAAAAAGAGATGAGATTTGAGTTGAGATGAGCCAAGACAGCGGTGTGAGACGAGATTTGAGATGAGAGGAGTGAGCTACAATATTTATATAAAGTGAAAAATGCCTTACAACGACTGAAAAAAAATTATCAGAGAGAAGTGAACCTAGGTGAGAAGAGATTTGAGATGAGATGAGAAAAGTGAGATCGTCTGTGTGCTAGAATTATGGGGACGAAGTTAAGGAAATCTGGAAGTTTGGAAGCATTACAACTGCTGGAGCTGTGCATCAGAAAGCGGAAGTGAGTTGAGGTGAGAAGAGATTTGAGATGAGAAAAGTGGGACCGTTTGTGAGCTAAAATTATAGAAGAAAGTGAAACTATGGAAAGTTAAAAGACTTAAAACGATCATAATATTGGATAAGAAAATTGAAGTGAGCTGAGATGAAAGAGTGATATGCTGAGGAGTGTAAAGTTAGAAGGGCTTATAAGTTAGAACACAGAAGAAGGAACTGAAATACCGTACTGAAAACTTGAGATTTAGGTGGGTTAGCTGAGTAGCGAAATTGATAAAAGCTGTATTTGTGTGTGTATGAGAGAGAGAGAGAGAGAGAGAGAGAGAGAGAGAGAGAGAGAGAGAGAAATGAAGAATTGAAATCTAATCTTGGAACCATAGATGAAGAAGTGTGAGTTGAAATAATTTGAGTGAGCGATGTGAAATATAGTTAATACATCTGAAACAAAATGAAATTGGATATCTAAAAGCCGATGACTGAATTAATGAGAGATGTATCCTATTTCAGAGTGAAAAAGTATGAAATTTGGAAATGTGGAGGCCGATGAGTAAACTGATATATGTTAAGTTTAAAAATGAAAAAAATAAAAAGACACAAGAAAACTGAAAAAAAAATGAAAACAGTACAAGTCGATGAGTAACTTTGTATTTTTAAGTTAAGGAAAAAATATATATTATCAAGGGATCTGAAAGCTCTACGATCTCTGGAAACTGATCATGGAGCTGAGGTGAGCTGAGGTGAGATAAAGCTTGACGTGAGATGAGCAAAGTGAGACGAGTGAGCAGATAGATGTGAGAAGTGTTTGTGAGTTTGGGAGGCAGGGAAATCTGAAAATATGGAAGCATGGCGGGTAAGGGTTGAAGTTAGCTGGGATGAGTGAGGTGAAGTGAGAAAAAGTTGAAAATTAATGAAGATGAGTGAAATGACATGAAGTTCCAGGTGTGAGAGAATAGTAAAGAACATGAAGTGACCACAATGAAGGGAAGGGAAGTCTAGATGAAGAGGGACAGGTGAGGGGAAGTTTTAAGATGAAAGAATGAAGAAAAGAAGGTAAAGGAAGCGACAAGAAGTAATGTCTGAAGTACCTGTAGGTTAAATAAAGTGATATGAAGTGTAAAGAAGTGAGATGAGGGGAGGCTTCAGATGAGATGTGTAAAGAAGTGAGATGAGGGGAGGCTTCAGATGAGGTGTATAAAGTATGGGAATGTTAAGAAAGAGAAATGAAATTAGTACAAAAAATTGAACATGGGTAAAAGTTAGTGAAGAAAAATAAGTGTCTGTAAAAGTTATAAACTCGCAAATAGTTGATGTGAGGGAAGAGACATGGGAGGAGTGAGGTGAAATTAATACCCCTTCGCACCGATGAACTCTATTTTCTCGCTATCGTCGGACGATTTTATTCAGCTCAGGAAGAGTTAGATAAATCCTTCACCAACGCCTCCTCTTCTATACTCCATTCCCCCTAACTTGGCCTAAAAATTGCCGTCCTTCCATCTTCAGTGCTGAGATGTGGATTACATTAACACTAGAATACGCTGCTAGTCACGAAGAAACGCTGTGGAAGGATGCGGAGCTGTAATACCGTCCTTGTCTCTGAAATACACTTCTAGTCACGAAGAAGAGCAGTGGAATGGGAACAGGTCCATAACACTTTTTTCTACCACTTCTCCACGTGAAAAAAAAAGAAAAAAAAAAAAAGAATGAGTTGAATATAATGTAACTTTAATTTTTTTTAAATGCAAAAAATTGTTCCCTTGGCTCAATAAAACCGTCTGGAGAGAGAGAGACAGAGAGAGAGAGAGAGAGAGGCGGATTCGAGTTTCCATTGAACACTGAAGGATGATTTTTTCCCCATTTCATTCTTGCCATTACCAGACGATTGTATTCATCTTTAAGACAGACCCTTTTTTTCACAGCAGGGATTAGGTAGGGTCAGTAAACCCCTTCGGTACAAGAGGCCTTTTTTTCCAGAGCTGAATAAAATCGTCTGGAGGCAGCAAGAGTTAAAAAAAAAAAAGTCCTGGGAGTGAGAGGTAAAATAAATAAATAAATCAGTGTGAGTGGTAGGTTGTAGGCGAATGGACTGGAACGTAAGACTTGTAATTGCAGGATGATATAGACGTGGAAAGAATCAGTAGTTCATTTCCCTTGTCTTTCCTGCAAAACGAAGCTTAGTTATGGCAGGGAATTTATCGTAAGTCTGTTTGTGAATCCACGGTAAAACATTCGTAAGGTCGACAGGAGAATATTTGTCTTAGCAAAAAAAAATCGAGAAAAAAGACAAATTAAAGTGTGTTGGGCTGCTCCCCAGAAATTATTAGGTAGGGTTGCTTGACTTGGAGTGTATTGAGTGTATTTTATCATCATTTCTGGCACATCTGGAGTGTATTCACCTTTTGACGATGGTTTAATGTGATCAGTATTGAAGTTAGGTGTTAAATTGTGGTCACTGATGATGGCATGAAAACTGGGTCAAAGGGATATTTAGAGTGCTGAGTAATTTGACAAGACCATCTACTACAGACAGTCACTGTAGTACTGTAATTAAAAAAAGGACCATACTTGAAAACAACAACACTTTGAAACACCACTTTGATATCTAATTGTTTCAGGGGGGAAACTAAACAACCATTCCTCTTTGATTAGGGTACATAGCTGGATAAGTATTTCGACAACACTATTAAAATAGCCACTTCAGCACAGTACCTCAAAACAGCATCATTCTTCAAGACAACATCGCTTTGAAACAAGCTTCGAAACAGCATTGTGGTTTGAAATACAATAGTTCGGGACATCATCATTTTCTGAAACACCACACTTCAAAGCAACACCATTTCAAAGCAACACCACACTTCAAAGCAACACCATTTCAAAGCAACACCACACTTCAAAGCAACACCACACTTCAAAGCGACACCGCGCTTCAAAGCAACACCACACTTCAAAGCGACACCTCATTTCAAAGCAACACCTCATTTCAAAGCAACACCTCATTTCAAAGCAACGCCTCATTTCAAAGCAACGCCTCATTTCAAAGCAACGCCTCATTTCAAAGTAACACCTCATTACAAAGCAACACCTCATTTTAAAGTAACACCACACTTCAACACAACACTTCATAGCAACATATTCAAAGTTGAACATGTAAGCCAGTTCTTTGCCAGTTGAGTTTGAGTGCCATAATTGGCTCTTATGTCCCCAGGTTCATGTCCTTATACAGCTTTTTTTTTTTTTTTAATGCGAGGAAGAAGGAACCAAAGGCCATGGCCCGCAGTAACAGTTCCCGCCAAGAGAAAAACAAAATACAATAGAGAGCCAAATTCAAGATCCGATCATTTTGAGATGCCTGGACACACTGCGTTTGAAGGACTGGAGATCATAGGCAGCAGGAAATACAGATAGAGGGAGGCAGTTCCAGAGCTGACCTGTTGCATAAATGAAAGACTGGGAGTAACGGTTAACTCTTGCATTAGAGAGTTGGACAGAAAAGGGATGAGAGTTTGCTGCCAGACGGGTGCTACGCGCCCGTCGTAGAGGTGGAGGAATGCAAGCAGACAGTTTAGAGGAGCAGTGACCATTAAAGTAGCGATAGAAAAGAGATAAAGATGCAACAGTGCGGCGAAGAGACAGAGGTTGAAGGGAGTCAGTAAGAGGAGGAGAGTTAATGAGACGAAAAGCCTTTGACTCCACCCTATTGAGAAGAGCTGCATGTGGGGAGCCTCCCCACACATGAGAGTTATACTCCACACAGGGGCGGATAAAACCTCTGTATAGAGTCAACAATTGTGCAGGGGTAAAGAAAGAGCGGAGTCGGCTTAGCACACCCAATCTCTTGGAAGCAGATTTTACAAGAGATGTAATATGGTCTTTCCAAGATAATTCCCGAGTAAATGAAACCCCAAGCATGTTCAAGGATGATGCAGGATTAAGCTGAATATTATTAAACATTAATGGGTATACCTGTGGAAGATTTTGTCGGGTTGATAGGTGTAAGAACTGAGTCTTAGATGCATTAAAGACAACCATATTATTTTTACCCCAGTCAGCGATACGAGCCAAGTCAGACATTAGGTGTGCCATAGCCTCATCCCTTGTTTCTTGAAGTAACTGTTGAGATGGGCGTTGCGGGAACCGAATGGAAAGGTGAAGGGTGGAGTCATCAGCGTATGAGTGGATAGGGTTAGATGTACAGCTTAGAAGATCACTGATGAATAAAAGGAAGAGAGTTGGTGATAGGACAGAGCCCTGAGGAACACCACTGTTGATAGATCTAGGAGAAGAACGATGGCCGTCTACAACAGCGGCTATAGAACGACCAGAAAGGAAGCTAGCGATGAAGGCACAGATAGAAGGATAGAAACCGTAGGAGGGCAGTTTGGAAATTAAAGATTTATGCCAGACTCGATCGAAAGCCTTTGAGATGTCAAGTGCAATGGCAAAGCTTTCGCCAAAGTCCCGAAAGGAGGATGACCAGGAGTCTGAAAGGTAGGTGAGAAGATCGCCAGTGGAGCGTCCCTGACGGAACCCATACTGACGATCGGAAAGAAGGTTGTGATAGGAAAGATGCCTTAAAATTTTTCTATTAAGAATTGACTCGAAAACTTTTGAAATACAGGACGTTAAAGCAATTGGACGATAGTTGGAGGGTTGGGAGTGGTCACCCTTCTTTGGGACTGGCTGAATGAGAGCAAACTTCCAGCAAGAAGGAAAGGTACAAGTTGACAGACAAAGGCGAAAGAGTTTGCCTAGGCAGGGTGTAAGCACAGAAGCACAGTTCTTGAGAACAACAGGAGGGACCCCATCAGGCCCATATGCCTTGTTAGTACTGAGGCCAGTGATGGCAGAAAATACATCAACTGAAGAAATTTTAATGTCAGCCATGAGGAAGTCAGAGGGGAGAAGTGATGGAGGAACAGCACCGGAATCGTCTAAGGTGGAATTGGAGGAGAAAGTCTGTGCGAAGAGATCTGCTTTATCAGTAGAAGAAATAGCTACAGAACCATCAGAGTAGAAAAGAGGAGGGAAGGATGATGAGGTAAAGTTGTTAGAAAGATTTTTGGCAAGGTGCCAGAAGGAGCGGGAAGAATTCGAGTTGGAGAGTTGAGAGCATTTAGTATGGATGAAATTATTTTTAGTAGAGCGAAGAGCAGACTTAGCACGATTCCGGGCAGAAACGTAAAGATGATGTGATTCAGGGGTGGGTTGGCTCCGGTACAAGAGTGTGTTAGATATTTCATTTTATATTGTCCCAGTTACTAGTGGGTTAGGATGATAATCATGGTGACGATGTTGGCTATTGTGGAAACTGTTTCCCCCAGAGGGAGATATCCTGTGTGCAGCGGTATATGCACACCTTTTAATATAGTTGTCCCTGTTAAAAGCAGAGGAATTTACCAGAGGTGTATAGTGCTGAGGTTTAATAACCCAGGGATTTGCTAGTTTTCTCGTTAATAGTCTTTATTAATAATAAATTAAATGCTACTGCATTTAACCTTTTATGGACGACTATTATGTAAATACATGTATAAATAACCTATAGGAATATTCCTTGTACGTAGCTGTGCGTGTGTGGTATGATGACATTGGAAAATGGAAGAAGATCGTATATATCTGAACGTACATAAAATGAATATTTGGCTTAAGGTTTATTTTAAAAGTAAAGTTAACTTAAGATAGACCTTCCTTGTAAATTTCATGAAGTAATTCATTGTATTTAAGTAATTGTAATTAAATAATATTTGGCATCTCTGAATCCAATGTAGGATAAGATATTTAAGTTTTTAGTCAGTTTTGCTCAAGCAAGCTTGTTGACAGGAGCACACTGTATATAGCCAGCACCAAGATGCTTGGATTCGACCCATGCAATCCAACCAAGACCACAAGCCCGTCATTATCTGTCATTCCGACTTACCTAGCTAAGTATCCTTTAAGATTTGGCTAAGTCGAGGGGAGCCAGCGAGGATCAAGGAGATAATAATAGGTGAGTTAGGGTATCAGTTATACCCCACTAATACAAAGAAACTCCTATAACATAATCTTAACATTTGGTATCTTTATAGAAGAATACCCTCAGAGAAATTTCTGACAGCTATTGTTAAGAGTGCTTTGTGTGTGTGTGTGTTTTTTTTTTCTTTTATCTCATGAGGCTGCTTTACCGGATGGGTTGTGAAGCAGTGTGTTAAATCAGAACGACGTATAGACAGAAGATTGAAGTATTAAGAAAAGGCATCTTGAAATCTGATACGCCACACAAGCAAACTGAACCACTACTTCTTCTTGAGCAGATTATTCCAGTGGACTAAGTATTTTGATATGTTCACCTGACGCAGGTATGCTTGGAACACCTTAATTAGAAAAAATATCATCCTTTGAAACACTATGGATCGAAACAACACTAGAAATCAACATAATGCTTGAGATCATCATAAGGCTTTGTAACACCATGCTTCAAAACAACAGCATGCTTTAAATCAACTCCAAGCTTCATATCTACACCTGACTTTGAAACAACTCATTGCTTCAAAACACTCCAAAACACGATACTTCAGAACACCGTAACATCAAAACAACACACCAAGTAATGTTTCAGATGACTGCTTCAAAACTGCATCAGGTAAGCCATTCAAAACAATGTAACTAAAACAACACACCCAGCAATGCTTCATGATGCTTCAGAACATCACTTTCCTTCGATCAGGTAAGCCATGAAAACAACGTAACTTCAAAACAACACACCCAGTACTGTGTCAGAACATCCCTTTGCTTCAAAACTGCATCAGATAAGCCATCAGTGCAATATATATTTAAAACAACACACCCAGTAATGCTTCAGAACATCCCTGTACTTCAAAATTGCATCAAGTAAGCCATTAAACCAACAGAATTTCAAAACAAACCCAATAATCCTTCAAAAATTGGGTGTTTTGAAACTACATCTTGCTTGTCAGCCTCTGTTTTGTTTGCCCACCTCACCATTTTGGCACATCAAGCCCCACGTGGGAAGCCGTTCACTTAACCCTTTCAGTACCACGATGTCCTTAATTCTTGCTGACAACAGACGATTTTATTCAGCTTGGGATGACACCTCTAGTAATGATGGGAGAGGTTGCCATTAGCTACACTGTTTTTACCCTAACTTGGTCTACATTTGCAAACTCCTCGTCTTGAATGTTGAGTTGTAACACTAGCACTAAATGGAATGCTAGTCATGAAGAAGTGCTATGAGGAGGGATGTAGAGCCGTATTATTGTTTACATCTAGCACTGATCCATGTGAAAAAAAAATCTAAAAGAAAATCTGGGCCAAGTTAAAGTGAACGAGGTATAGCAGTGAAAGATATTGCTCCTAACTTACCGCCTCACTCATCAACCCCAAGGTCATTAGAGGTGAAGCTGAGGAAAATCGTCTGAGGGCAAGAACGAAAGTATTATGTCCTGGTACTGATGAAGTGAATTTTACTTTCCAACACAGGTAGCCTCACAGCGGGACCTGGCGTGAGATAACTATTTCAGCTCTACGCTTTTTTTTTTTTCATTCTTGCTACCTTGTTGATACATTATTTTTAGCGTAGGGGTGTATGTGGTTATGAATGGGCTTATGAAGCCTATAATTAACCTCATTAATTGAGATCATAGGGTCAATGAAGGCTGTAAATAACCGCTACAGTTAGATGATGGGATGATGACTAACTAAATAATTGTATAAATAGGGGTCTTGAAGGCTATACATAACCCACACATTTCAAATTATGGGATTAATTAAGACTATAAATATC
Source organism: Coenobita brevimanus (assembly GCF_032717465.1). Classification (NCBI taxonomy): domain Eukaryota; kingdom Metazoa; phylum Arthropoda; class Malacostraca; order Decapoda; family Coenobitidae; genus Coenobita; species Coenobita brevimanus. Next base: position 16,230,302 of record NC_137069.1, read on the forward strand.
CTCTATAATTCAGCTGATGGGGATTAATGAAGGCTTTAAGAATGAATAAAAAAATAATTCAGTTAATGGGTTAATGATGGACATATATATTATCCTTTGCAATGAATGGGATTTTTATGAAGGCTATACATAACTCCTATAAATAAATAAAAACATTCAGTATCTGGCTACAGGGAGGAGTGAAAAGATTGCTATATATGGAATGTAACTTAATCCAGTAACTGAAATTACTGTGAAACTAAAATGGATTGATATTATTGTCCACGAACAGTAAATAAACAAAAACACAGTATCTGGCAGTAGGGAGGGTTGAAAAGATTAATATATTTGGAAAGCAGCGAAATTAAACTCAATAAATTAGAGTGAAAATAGAATGACAAACACCACTTTACCTGTGAATATTATCGTTCATCCATTTCAGTATCCATAGCAACGTGAGACAGGATACATGTTATCGAATTTCCCCCCACGCCTAAATGCTGTGTCCTGTTTATGGGTTATTTTATTTTATTTGTTTTGATATGAATCTTTCCAATCTCATGACAGTTTTACAGTTATATTCTTGCTATCTTCAGACGATTTTCTTCAACTTGAGGGGAGAGTTCTCGTTGTGAAGGGGTTAATGGAGGCAATTTTTATCCCTTTCAACACAAATATTTTATACCAAGTTAAATTTTAAAAAAAGTAAAGGGAGCAGGAATAATATGTACAAATGTCGGATCTAAAGATTTAAGTCCATAATGATAAAAAATTTCTGAATAAAAGTTTAATGTACTCAGTAGAATTAATATGCCACTTTCCACCAATAGAAAGGGTTAATTTAAAGTCAAAGTTTTTATAGTTAGGAAAACATCTCTGATATAATGAGAACTGCCTGTTTAATATTCCATCATGCTTTTGTTTAATCACGAAATTCCCTCGGCCATTTCAGTTATTTTATTTTCTTATTTTGTTATTTTATTTTATTTTTGCTGAGATGTAAATTTTAACAACTTTACTAACATTTATCCCTCCTAAAATGAATAGAAATAGTCAGGACTAGGCATAGATAAGAGACATGGTTTTGAAAGGGTGTGAAAGACGTGATTCTTAAGTGGTCAGTAACCATTCTCTTATTATACCCTTCAGTGCTAGAGATGTTTACTAGATTAAAGATATTGCACAGTAGTAATAAGACAGAAATGTGATGGAGAGAAGTGGTGTTAGAAAGGTTTAAGAATCACAATTGTAGTTTTAGCTACGACACACGAACTAGTGATGATGAAAACTGTGCAGGGATGGTGAAAACTGTGGAAGGGTATTGAAAGCCTAGAAAAGGATGATAAAAGCTGAAAACTATGGTGAAAACTATGATAAAGTGAAAAACTGTGACCCGATGATGAAAAACTGTGACAGAATAGTGAAAACTGTGACAGGATAGTGAAAAATTGTGAAAGAGTGGTGAAAACTGTGAAAGAATACTGAAAATTATGGTGAAAACTGTGAAAAGTGAAAAACTGTGACCTGATGATGAAAAACTGTGACCTGATGACGAAAAACTGTGACCTGATGATGAAAGATTGTGACAAGAGAATGAAAAACTGTGAAAGAATGGTGAAAACTGTGAAAGGATACTGAAAATCGTGAGAAGAGAGTGAAAACTGTGAAAGGAAGGTGAAATCTATGAAAGGTCGATGGTGTCAGGTTTTGGTGATACAAGTGTTGTGATATACGAGAAGCAACCCACCTCGCCCCCTCTCGCTATACTCTTTTCACCTTAACTTGGCCTAAAATTGCCATCTCTCCATCTTTAAAATGCTTACCTGTAACGAGAGACTAGAAATACGGTGTTAGTCACGAAGAAGAGCTGCGTAAAGCATGTAGGAGCTGCCGTAGTATTGTCGTCTGCCATTGAGCTACAGGGAATAAGTTGCAAAATGTTGAAATATTTGGCCAAGTTAAGGTAAACACACTATATGTACAGTTTTGATAACACCCCCACCACTTCAGTGATCCTTTTTTCATGCCAACTGTGTCCTAGGTGAGAAGCAGATAGAAAAGTAAATAGATTTTTATATGCAGAACACAGGTTTGTAACAGATATAAAAGAGATGCGTGTAAAAATTTATTTAATATGTACACAAATAAAGATGGTTATTCTCCCTCTCTTCCACCTCTCCCTGGTTACATGGCCAAGGGAAGATTTGTGTATCTCAGTTTTTTTTTTTTTTTTTTTTTTTTCAATAAAATTTGACTGAATATTGTCAAAGACAATGTATTTTTATCCTTGTAATGGTTGTGTCTTTATTTTTCTTTATTATTATTTTTTTTTTTTGGGGGGGGAGGGCGTGGAAGGTGATGGTCACCATTAACCACTCACTTGATATACAGTAGTGTTGACTTTTCTTCCTTCACCTTTGTCATTCTTTTTCTGTGTCTGCCCTCCTCTCTTCCTATTTCCCCCGCCTTTCCTGTTGCCTTTTATTACTCTTCTCTCCATTTCAGATGGCTTTACATTGAGTGACAAGCCTAATGGTTTCCTGTAATCCAGGAAACCATTTACAACGCTAGATGGTAACCATATAACCAACCCATACGTGTTCCCTACGTGTCAACAAGTAAGTTGGCGGAGGGTTAGTGCTCCTCCCTGTAAAACATCTAACTCAGAGACAAATGACCACCCCTTATGGGATTATGGCGTCGGGCTATAGATATTATAATTATTATTATTATTATTATTATTATTTCTCATATTAACTTTCTTATAACAGGAATAGTGTTGGAGAGGGACGCCTTCATGTGGTGGCACTAATATAGCAGTCGGCTCCACTACCCAGTAACACAAGCATCCCTCAGCTCCCTCCCTATTCCCCCGAAAAGAGGATGGTGGACCACAAGAGGAGGGTAACATTAGCCTGCAGCCCACCGAGTTCGCGTTCTGATGAGCCTGGGACCAAAATAACATGAAAAAAACAAAAAGGTACCTGAATTTCATGATGGCAGGAAGTTGCTTTAGAGTTAACAAGAAAGTAGATACAAAGTACTGAAGACTAACTTTTTATTTCTTTATGGAACTTTTTTATTTGCACTAGATAATTTTTCTCTTATGTAAGCCTCTTACTTGTTTTTTAATCCATGATATCTCTTATGCTGATTTGCAATCCCGAGATGATTCTCTTTACCAGAAGTGATTGTTTGCCTGCGGTTGACGGGTCTGCTCTATCAGACAGATAGGGGTAACATGACAATTGCAACTATATTATCACCAAAAGTCATTAGCATATAACTCTTACTTAAAGTCAAAAACATCTGAATCACTCTCTCAATTTAAAATTGCTAGAAATCATGCAAAAGCTGTAATAAATCTAAGTAAATCAAACTTTCTTCAAAAGCAAGCATCAAAACTACTTAACAACCCTAATGACAATAGAATATTCTGGACATCTCTTAATTCTTTCAATAATAACTTTAACAAGTCATCATCCATTCCCCCACTAAAATCTCCAGTTGGCAACATTACAAATGACCCACATGCGAAAGCAGATATTTTTGCCAGTACATTTGCCAGAAACTCTACCATAGACGATGCCAGCCAGAATGTCCCAGAACTAGAGCTTGACTTTCTCGAAGTTCCACTTAAAATACAGACAAGATACGTAAAATCCATCTTAGACAATTTACCCACCAACAAAGCTCCAGGCCCAGATGGAATTCCGCCAATTGTTTTGAAAAAGTTTTCCCCTGAACTTGCCTCTGTTCTAGCTAAATTATTCAGACTATGCATACGTACTTCTTCATTCCCAAATTCATGGAAAGAAGCCAATATTCACCCAATTCCGAAGAAAGGAAGTTCCTCTGACCCCGCTGATTACAGACCAATAGCTGTCACATCTTCTCTTGGTTAGGTATTTGAAACTTTAGTTAATAAGCACATTGTTAAATATCTTGAATCCAACAACTTAAATAGTGATAGATAATATGGTTTTTGCCACGAAAGATCCACCATTGACATACTCAATCCCCTAACTCATACCATCCATTAATCAATCGACCTACATGGAGAAACTCATGCAGTAGCTCTTGATATTTCTAAAGCTTTTGACACAGTATGGCACCGTTCTCTGCTGTCCAAACTTCCTTGCTATTGACTAACGTCTTTTGTTCCTTTGCTCTCTTCATATCTCAGTGACAGGAAAATAAGAGTAAAAGTAGATGATGTATATTCCAATTTCCACTTAACGCTGGCGTGCTGCAAGGATCAGTTCTGGCGCCAACCCTGTTCCTGGTTCATATTAACGATCTCTTCTCTGTCACCCACAATCCTATCCACTCATATGCAAATGACTCAACACTACATAGTTCATTCACACTCAGACACCCATTCACAAAGTCTAATATCTCCACCTCACAACTCAGCACAGCCATCTCCATAAACCAAGACCTATCTATGATCAGTGAATGGGGACAAAACATCCTTGTCTCATTTAATGCTAGTAAAACTAAATATATACAATTTACTAATAGACAGATATTGCCAGATTCGTATATTACATACAGTGCTACTAATATTCCCATCCCCAAAAGTATTGAAATTCTTGGAGTCTCGCATAACAGTGTCCTCAGCTGGACCTCTCATGTCAGATCCCTTGCTAGAACCGCTTCAAAGAAACTTGGATTATTATACAGAGTCCGTAACTTCTACACTGACGAGCAGTTAGCTATAATTTATAAGAGTCATGTGTGCTTTCAACTTGACTATTGCTCACCCTTGTGGAATGAATGTGGAGAGGTTACATTAAAACAACTAGACAAAATTCAGAACAAAGCTGTTAGAATTATTAACAACCCTGCCATTACAAATAAACTACCGCCCCTACAAGTAAGAAGGGAATGTTCCCTCCCTTGCGTTATTTTACAAGTATTTTTATGGCAAATGCTCAGACGAAATTGCGTCCATTGTGCCACCTCTCCATGTCTTCCCTCGTGCTACACGGACATCTGGAAACTCCCTGTACTGTTGTTTGCAGATGATACTGTGTTGTTAAGTGAAGACGAAGGCGAGCTGCAAGGCTTGGTGGATGAATCTGGCAGCGTGTATAAGAAACGGAATCTAAAGGTGAATGTAGGGAAGAGTAAAGTGATGGTCTTTGAGAGAGGTGAAGTCAGTGATTGTACAGTGAGGTTGGATGGTGAGGAAATGGAAAATGTACGTTTAAGTACTTGGAGACTGTGATGAGTAAGGATAGAAGTTTGGAGGGTGAAGTGCTTGAAAGGGTACAGTAAGGAAGAAAGGTTGCTGGTTCCTTGAAAGCAGTGATAAGAAACAGGGAAGTGAGCATGGAAGGGAGAAAGTTACTGCATGACAATATTGTGATACCAACTCTAACGTATGGAAGTGACGCTTGGACGTTGTTGGAAGGACACAAGTCAAGAGTGAGAGCAGTGGAAATGAGTTATTTAAGAGGAGCCTGTGGAATCACATGGAGAGACTGGCTGACAAATGAGGATATAAAGAAGCGTTGTGGTGTGGATGTGGATGTGATAGGAAGCGTTAGGAGGAACACACTGAGGTGGTTTGGCGATGTCGAGAGGACGGAGGGTGAGAGACTGACGAGGAGAGAGTATGTGAATGAGGTGGAGCGGGGGAGAGGGAGGGAGAGGCCGAGGATGAGATGGAGGGATGGAGTGGAGAGGTATATGAGAGAGGGGGGGGGTGAGTTGGGAGCAGGGCAGTGAAATGGTGGGGGACAGGGCGATGTGGAGGCGATTTGTTTGTGGCCACCCCGTACGGTATTAAGGCGTCTGCCAATAGATAGATAGATAGATAGTGCCATCCCTCCATGCCTTCTCTCGTGCTAGACGGGCATCTGGTAGCGCTCATGACTGGAATGTCACTCAGGCATACTGCACAACTTCTGCCTATCAGAATTCTTTCATTCCCCGAACTGCATCTCTGTGGAACTCGCTTCCCCAGAGTTGTTTCCTTCCAAATTTCAACCTACTGCTGTTCAAGTCTAACTGTTACAGATATTTTATGAACAGAGGACACCAGTAATCTGGTGTATGGATTTTTTTTTTTTTTATTCAATTTTGTTTTTCCATCGTCTGTTCTGTTATTTAGAAAAATAAATTACTGCTACTACATAATCTCTCTACTACTACTACAACTACTACAGGTTACACTATGATAGTCTCTATTCTCCTTTCACACTTTCCTGTAAAATGTCCACGCCAGTTTTTCTATACGGCGTGGTGTTCTTTCTGACTTTTTCCTGCCGGCTTCGGCTGGAGGGTTTGGAGGGCGGGGGAGAGCCGCCTTCTTTGCTATCCTTATCTCATTCTAGTAGTTCAGTTACTCTTCTCTAGCATGGGCCAACCGGCCTACTGCAGTTATCCTCTCTTCTTATGTTCTTATGTTCTTACTACTACTACTACTGCAGTAGTAATAGTAGTAGTAGAAGCAGCAGCAACAGTAGTAGTAATGTTAGTAGTAGTAATAGCAGTAGTAACAGTAATAGTAGTAGTAGTAGTAGTAATAGTAGTAGTGATAGTAATAGTAGCAGTGGTAGTAATAGTAGTAGTAGTAGTACTAACAGTAATACTTGTAGCAGTAGTAGTAGCAGTAGCATGAGTAGTAGTAGTAGTAGTAGTATTTATTATTATTATTATTATGAACAACAACAACAACACTAGTACCCCATGGGGTGTAGGGCCCCGAGGCTAGGCAAGGGTAATCCAGTAAATTTAAGGGATGATGACCGGACGTCTTCCTTTAATGGCACAACAAGATAAATAAAAAATTAATAAAAATAAAAACTCCAGTCACCTCCGTGAGGATCGAACCCACGCAAGACCGACACTCCAACTGGGTCGTCCTGACCACTAGACCACCAGGCTACTCCTTGAAGTGGGTAAGTCCCGAATTTCGAACTACGATAAAGATTCAACATATATTAATCCCTTCAATAACCAAAGCACTGTCTTAAGGAAAATAAAAGAGTTTGATAAAGAAAAGAAATAAGTAAAGAAATTAAGAAAAATAAAAATAAAAATAGTTAATGTATAGAAAAATTAAAAAAAAGTTAGTGAGCCAACCCCTTCGCCTTGTTAGACAGTTCTCCATCTTTCTATTTATCTATCTATCTGTCTGTCTCAGTCTACCTATACATCTGTTCAGCTCAACCCCATACAACTCAACCCCAGACGAGTGTAGTCAGCACTGTAGGTCGATTTGACTAGTGACCAAGGAGATTCATTCCTACCTCATAACAAAGGATCATGGAAGTTCTTGTCATTCAGTGCCGTCACAAAAAATTATTTCTTGCACCCATTTTTTCTTATTCTTGTTTTTATTTCTTTTGGGCAATGAATCTCAGAGAAATATATTTTAATTCATAATTCGGGAGCATTAACATTTTTATCCTAGTTACCCGCGTTAGTGATAAAGAAAACGGGTGAAGAATGAAAAATGGTGGTGGTGTGGTGGTGGTGGTGATGGTGATGGTGGTTGTGGTGGTGATGGTGGTGGATGTTTGTAGTAGTGGTTGTTGTTGTGGTGGTGGTAGTGATGGTGGTGGGTGATTGTAGTTGTTTGATTGTGGTGGTGGTGGTGGTGGATGATTGTTGTTGTTGATTGTGGTGGTTGTGCTGGCGGATGATTGAAGTTGTTGTTTGATTGTGGTGATGGTGATGGTGGTTGTGGTGGTGATGGTGGTCGATGTTTGTAGTAGTGGTTGTTGTTGTGGTGGTGGTAGTGATGGTGGTGGGTGATTGTAGTTGTTTGATTGTGGTGGTGGTGGTGGTGGTGGTGGATGATTGTTGTTGTTGATTGTGGTGGCGGATGATTGAAGTTGTTGTTTGATTGTGGTGGTGGTGGTGGTGGATGATTGTAGTTGTTTTTGTTGACTGTGGTTGTGGTGGTGGTTGTGGTTGGTGTTAATGCTGATTGTTATTAAATGTTTGTAGTTGTTATTGTTTATTATGGCTGTTTTTGTTATAACTTTTTGATTGTTATTGTTTGTAGTTGTGGTTGTTATTGTTATTGTTTGTTCTTATGTGGTTGTTATTGTTACTGTTTTAGCTGTTATTGTTAATGTTATGATCTTTTTGATGATGATGATGATGATGATGATGATGATGATGATGATGATTTTAACAGCATGTATGAGGGAAGCAACTCACGGCCATGCAGGGGAAATTAAATCGCTAAGGGAGAGGTGTTAGGGCTCTCAATAATGGCCCATTCAGCCTATCAGACCCCGTAATCCCTTTTCCTAAGCGATTTAGTTTGTATGCCACACTTCAGAAGTCACTGCAATAACAAAGGGTTGTATTCTAAGTAGATAGGAGGCTCAATGTCGCTGTTCTCTTGGTGTTTTATTGTGTATTTTACGTCTCTCTCTCTCTCTCTCTCTCTAGTTTTAGTATCGGCATCTGGCAATAGCTAGATAGTATCGGCAAATTGCTTCATTGAAATAAAAGATGATTCTGAGGTTTAATGTGCAAAATAATTCGTTTATGAAAAGGTGTTAAGAATGACACACACACACACACACACACACACACACACACACTCGTAACTAATTTATTCCAAGCCAGATTATCATGTGTTACAAATTAAATATTAGAGCAAAAATCAAGAGACTGAAGAGTATTTCCAGCTTGAAATTTATTGCTGGAAATTAATTGCCGAAAGTACCCTGTAGTTCCTGGATTCTGGGCACACGGGTTGACACAGGACTCTCTCTCTCTCTCTCTCAGGTTTAAATGTACTTCTTTCATAAGCTGCCGATGGACATTTAAATCTTTAATCGAGAACGAGAAGCCGCCGGCATTTAAAGGCAGTGCAGGAGTCGGGAAAACAGCGCTTTCTGGCAACTGAGTGGTTATCTTTACATCATCCACTTTTTCATTTTTTCACAACTTTACGGTGTTCTTGTTGAGATTATGCATGCTAGATGAAACTGCAAATATTTTAACTATGTCTTTTGTATCTAGAAGTAATTATCTGCAATATAAACGCCGGAAATGGATTTAATAAACGTGTCTTGTAACATAGTGTTGCCATATCCTCTGCCTCTGATATTATTCCTACCACAACCACTGCCTGAGGACTCAGGATGGTTAGTGTACATCCAGACTTCGCGATGGGGGGTTATGCGCGTGTGCAGGGATTGTTTCTGCACCATCTTGCTAAAACCTAACGCTTGACGGAGGAATTAGTGATCCATAAACTACCATGCGACTTCGAAAGTTTACGTTGATGGCAGTGATAGTGAATTTAACGAAACGGTGGAGTCGTAAGAGGAAAAATTGTGATATTGTTGACGAAGAGGGTGGACGCGCGGAGTTGTAATGGCGGAAGGTAAGTTAGTTGAAATTCTTTGTTGAACTTCTGTCTTCTTCGTTTTGCGTCTGTTTTTACTCGTGGATGTTATTTTTTTTTCTAATTGAGCCAGGAATGTAAAGACTTCATTAGGGAGCGAAGGAAATTGGCATATACGAGTATTTTGTTTTTTCCGCATATTTATTTATTTGTTTATTGTTTTCCTTGTTTGGTTTCTAGATTGAATACGTGCTTTGTACAATGAGATGATGATGTGGTGGTGATGATGATGATGGTGATGATGATGATGATGATGATGATGATGATGATATTGTGGCTGTGTATGTTGTGTTCGCAATTCTTTCATCTTTCACTTCCATTTTCACCCTTACATGCTTCATCTCCCCCCTTACATTCCTATCCTCCCTCCTCCCTCCTTCTCCTCCTCCTCTTCCTCCATCTCCTCCTCCTCTTCATCGATCTCCTCCTCCTCTTCCTCCCTCCCCTCCTCCTCTTCTTCCTCCCTCTCCTCCTCCTATTCTTCCTCCCTCTCCTCCTCCTATTCTTCCTCCCTCTCTTCGTCTTCCCCCTCCCTCCCCCGTTTCAGCTCTTCTCCCTTCTCCCCTTCCCCCTCCCTTCCTCTCATGCTCTTTCCTTTCTCTTCTCCCCTTCCCCCTCCGTCTCTCCTCTTCCTCCCTCTCTTCGTCTTCCCCCTCCCTCCCCCGTTTCAGCTCTTCTCCCTTCTCCCCTTCCCCCTCCCTTCCTCTCCTGCTCTTTCCTTTCTCTTCTCCCCTTCCCCCTCCGTCTCTCCTCTTCCTCCCTCTTCCTCCTCCTCCTTTCTCCTCTTCCCCCTCCTCCTTTCTCCTCTTCCCCCTCCTCCTTTCTCCTCTTCCCCCTCCTCCTTTCTCCTCTTCCCCTTCCCTCCCTCTCCTCCTCCCCCTCTCTCCCTCTCCTCCGCCCTCCCTTCCTCCCTCCTCATGTTCTTCCTTTCTTCCTCTTCTCTCTCCGTCCCCCTTTTCCTCTTCCCCCCTTCTCCTCTTCCCCTCTTCCTCCCTCTCCTCTTCTTCTTCTTCCCTCTCCTCTTCCTCCTCCTTTCCCTCCTCCCTCCTCCTCTTCCGCCTCCTCGCTTCCTCTCCTCCTCCTCCTCCTTATAGGTAAAGTATTATATAATGTGACTTTTCCATATCAGTCTTTCCTATGAAATTTCCATGTCAGTTTTTCCATGCTGCATGGTGGTCCTTCTCACTTTTTCTTGCCAATTTTAACTGGAGGGTTTGGAGGCGGGTGGATCCTTCTTGCTTTACTATCCCTATCCTTCAGCATGTAGAATTAGATCTTGTAGTCATAGTCTATCCTGTAACAAGCAGCCTCGAAAGGACCATAAGGTCTGTTGCTGTTTGTTTTTCTTTGTATTCCTCCTCCTCCTCCTCATCATCATCATCATCATCATCATCATCATCATCATCCCCTCTCCGTCGCCTCTCAGTCTTCCCATCCTCCTTCGCTCCTTTCTTTTTCTTCCCTGTTTCTTTTTCTTTTTTTTTGTTTTTTCTATATTTTATTTTATTTCATTTCTCTCTCTCTCTCTCTCTCTCACTCACTCACTTTCATTTTTCTATTTTTTTTCAATTTTTCTTTTTTCCTTTTTCTGTTTTCCTTTATATACTGGTCACTGGTACTATTGTTTTTCTTTTTTATTTTTTTACATTTTTGTATAATTTTTTTCCTATATTTTGCTTTTCTTTTTAGTTTTTCTATTTTTTCATTTGTTTTCTCAATTTTTTCACCCTATTTTTTTCTATTTATTTTTTCTTTTCCATTTTTCTCATTGTTTTTTCTTTTATTTTATCTCTTTTCTACTATTTCTCGTTTTTCTATTTTATTTTCTATTGTTTCTTTTCCTCAATTTTTTCCGTTTTTCAGTTTTTTGTTTTCTATTTTTTTCCACTTTTTTTTTTTTATATTTTTCCCATCTCCTCACCGTTAGATTCAGCTGAGAGACTTTCGGAATTGGAGGGGTACCGTATATCCACCGTGAGAGAGAGAGAGAGAGAGAGAGAGAGAGAGACTTTTCGAACTCGAGGTGTTTGATAGAGCCTTAGTTAACCCATTCAGCACGAGTGGATTTTCTTAAACTGAATTAAAAACCGTCTGGGAGCGGCAAAATAGACAATAAAGGACTTCACTAGAAAATGAAGGATACGCGAGAATTATGTGCCCAGTAGAATAGTCACCCATTAAGCGGAATAAAGAAAACAGGGGGTGATGGAGGTGTGTATGTGTGTGTGTGAGGTGGTTAATGAGAAGACTGGAAGGTGTTTGGGGAATGCCCGGGTCTCACGACAATTACAAATGTGTGTATTTGAGGGAGGCTGACTTGGAGGGGAGGGGGTGGTAAAGGGGTAAGGGGAGGGGGGAATGGTGAGGGAAAAGAAGGGGGATGGTGGAGAGAGGGAGAAGAAGGGAGATGATGGAGATAGAGAGGAAGGGAGGGGACTGGTAGGGGAGAGAGAAGGACTGTGTGTGTGTGTGTGTGTGTGTGTGTGTGTGTGTGGAAGGGGTGTTGTAGTGGGGGAGGCAGGGGGTGAGGGGGATCTGTAGAAGGAGAGGGGAGGGGGGTGGTCAGGGAGGTAAGGGGGATATAGGGGTAGAGAGAAAGAGTTGGTACCGGTATGTGGCAGGGGGTTGCTGATGAGTAGGGAGAGGCCATAGAGGTAGGATTAGGGTAGAGTCGGCGTGAGAAGGCTCCGGTGAAGCCAGAGAACTGTCAAACGGCCATATTGGTCAAGTCAAGAGGTCACGCCAACACCTACCTGCCTTGAAGAAGATTGTTGTGCACTCCTACCTCTATGGCTGTGCCCATAGAGGTAAGAGTCCTAATCCTACCTCCGTGGGTGTGGCCATGAGATTATTAAGCCTTTAATACCTCCAGCTGTGTGTCCACCTGGTATTCCTCAGGGAGAATGCCAGAAACAAAGTCGACTTCATTCTACCTCTGGTTTTAGTTGTAGTTCAGCTGTGGGTGTGAGACGTTCTGTCCTAAGTTGTAACTCACCATCAAATAACCTAAGTGTCCAGAAATGCCCACCACCTGTGCCGCATTTGGGTGTAATGAAAGAGGAGATAAGAAATCTGACCCATCCATTACATTTCACTGGTGAGTATCTTTAGAGTGAATTATAGTTTGTAGGTTAGTATGCAAAAATAGATAAATAAATAAAGATAAAACATATTTTTTTCTGTTTGCAACTAAGAAAACACTCCCGCCTGGTCAGCGGAACCAAGTCAGACAGCAGTCAAAGAGGTCGCCGCCATGTTGGTCGAGTCAGGTCTGTCGGCCTCACTCTGACCTACCCTTGGTTAATCCCATATGCCGCCTCTACCTACTCCTACCTCTATGGGAGAGGCAGAGGATATGGTGTATGTATGTTTTTTTTTTTTTTTTATGTCCGACTCTGGGTATGTGCTATACAGATGAAATATGTATGGAGTATGGAATGATTCACAGTATTTTTGGTGTACAGTGCATGTATGGTGAAGTTATAACCTATGGATGATGTAGGTATGATTGCTCGTATGGTGTGTGCATTGTGTATGTGTGTGTATGTATGGTGTAGGCCTGTGTATGTATGTATGGTGTAGGTCTATGTACATGTCTGTATGGTGTAGGTCTGTGTATGTTATGTAGGTGTGTGTATGTATGATGTGTGGAATAAGGGGAGCACGGCATGTCCGGATTTCAGACCATGGCCTTGGGTTCCTTCTTCCTTGCATTACATTTAAAAAATTAATCGTGTGTATGTAAGGCAGAGTGACTTGGACCCGTATTCTCGTGGGGTGAGGAGGCTCCGTTACACCTTTTCCTTAGCGATTTATTTTTCAAACAACTCGTTAATATTCCCAGGTTTGCTTCTTATGTCTTTTCAGTATCGACATAAATTGCATAAGACAAGAATATATTAACGGAACAGAGTCAGGAATAAATCGGTAAGGAAGAGGTGTTAGTAAACTTCCTAATTGTGCTAGAATACAGCCCTTGGAGTGGGTGTGTGGGAGGGAGAGGGGTCTAGAGGGAAGGAGAATGGAATTAGCGGAAGAGGAAAAGAGATGGGTAGATGAGGTAATGAGTTTAGTGAAGGGGAAAGGGAGAAGGATAGGGGTGGGGGAGTGGGAGGGGGAGAGGGGGGAGGATGTGGGAAGGTGACGGGGGAGGGAAGGGGAGGGGGAAGAGAGGGGAGCTAAAAGTAAGAAGGATTTGGAGGTTAGTAAAAGGGGAGTCGAAATTAATAATAGCAGATGATGATGATGATGTGATTTTAGAGATTATTTTTCCCAGGATCTTCGTTCATTACACACTCAGCTCTGTGTGTGTGTGTGTGTGTGTGTGTGTGTGTGTGTGTGTGTGTGTCTTAAAAGAGCCAGCACCCCCTTAAGCTGTGTGTGGGTGGAGACAGTGGGTGGGGTTGAGGTGCGTCGGGGGGGGGGAGGGGGGTGCGTGAGAGCCCTTGCATCTGGCTTGGTAGCAGGGCCGAGAAGCACCTGAGGCTGTTGTGGGCTTAGAAGGCTCCCTCCTACTGTTGTGTGAATAATAATAATAATAACAATAATAATAATAATAATAAGCAGCAGCAGTAGTAGCAGCAGCACAATAATAATGATGGTGATGATGACTGAGGACGATGATGCTTGATGATGATGGTAGTAATACTGCTGTTAATAATAATAATAATAATAATAATAATAATGATAAAAGTAACAGACAATAACAAAGGAATTCACTAGCTCTCAGAACACTCCTTCTCCTCCACAAGTACAAAAAAGTGACATTAATTCATTTATACTACAAAACATATACACAAAGACATCAGCCAATTTCCGCATATTGGCTGCACTTTAACGTAATTGTCCCTTCAATCTGAGTGTGTGTGTGTGTGTGTGTGTGTGTGTGTGTGTGTGTGTGTGTGTGTGTGTGTGTAATAGTTGTATATACTGTATATACGTGATTTATCCTCAATGTAATATTTTTGTTATTCTTACATTTGGTCATCTCGCGTGATTGTGCTGTGGAGAGAGAGAGAGAGAGAGAGAGAGAGAGAGAGAGAGAGAGAGAGTGTGAGTCCTCCAAGTCCACATGTAAAGGTGGTAAAGTCTCCCAAGTCCACAAGTAAAAGTGACAGAGCCTCCCAAGTCCACAAGTAAAGGTGGTAAAGAGCCTACCAAGTCCACAAGTAAAGGTGGTAAAGAGCCTACCAAGTCCACAAGTAAAGGGGATAAAGAGCCTGCCAAGTCCACAAGTATAGGTGGTAAAGAGTCTCCCAAGTCCACAAGTAAAGGGGTCAGAGAGCCTCCCAAGTCCAAGGGTAATAATTGGGTAGTTGTGCCGGTCGTTAAGTACCTCCTTGAGTCGTAACGGCCGTGATGCTTATCAACATTGGCCGTAAAAGTGGTCCTTCCGTGTTTGTGTTGCTAATGACGAGATGGGATAAGGAGCCAGTGGAATTGTGTTACGTATTTCTGAATCATAACTTATTACCTCCGCCAAGGAGGTTATGTTTCCACCCCTGTCCGGTTGTTTGTTGGTTGGTTGGTTTGTGAGCAAGATTACACAAAACCTACTGGACTGATTTCCACGAAACTTGGTAGAAGAATGGGCCTTGGCCCAGAACAGACTCCAGTAAATTTTGGTGCGGGTCCGGATAAATGTGCGGATACAGGAATTGTGTTTCACTTTAACATTGTGAGATTGGGCGTTTTTCGACATTTTCGTAAAATTTTCAGTGAATATTGCCTGGATCTTGATGAAAAAAAATCAGGCCTATTTATGATGTTGGTATCTACTAATGTGTACAGTAATTATAGGGTTATAAGTTTGATATTGGATTAGACTTGATTGAATTAACAGGAACTGCAGGTTGGGCCTTGGCGGAGGTGTGTGCTGTACTGAGTGCCATTCTAGTTTATTTATTCGTTAGTTATTTTTGGTTATTCGTGCCATTTTCATGTGATTTTTTATAACTTGGGAAATGAGAAGGTGGGATAAGGAGGCAGAGAAATTATGTTAAGTATTTCTCTTATTATTTATTTGTTTATTTTAGGATTTTGTGCTACTTTCATGCTTTTTTTTTTTTTTAACAAGGGAAATGATAAGATGGGATAAGGAGGCAGAGAATTTGTTTTAAGTATTTCTCTATTATTATTTATGTACGTGTTTATTTTAGGTTATTCGTACTACCTCTCGTGCTGATGGGGTTGATGAAACCTATCTCTAACCCCTCCAGTGTGAAAAAAAGTGTAATAAAAAAATTGTATCGAGATATTGCTAATGGTGAGATGGGATAAGGAGGCAGAGAAATTGTGTTGTTTCTGTATGATATATAATTCATCCCCAGGAGTGTTAAATATTTCTATACTATAAATAAAAAAATTTTCTCTACGATAACTTTTTCTTTTTTATTTACTGTATTTTATGGAGAGTTAAATATTTCTCACCTAAAACTTCTTTCTTTGTCTTTCTTTTATTTCTTCTGTGATGTTAAGTATTTCTCTATGGTGACATTTATTTATGTAGCTTATTCTTGCTGTGGTACTCCCAGACGACTTTATTCAGCACATGAAGGAGTCTTTAGTAGTGGAGGGGGTTGGACAGCCTTACTCCATCCTTTCGGACTTTTTCTCCCAATCGTGCAGTCTCCAGACGATTTTATTCAGCATAGGGTGGGTGGGTGGGTGGGAGGGTGTTGGCGTAGGTGTGGGTGTGGGTGTGGATGTAGGTGTGCGTGCGTGGGTGGTGGTTAGTTGGGTGGGTAAATGTGGTTGTAGGTGGGTAAGTGGGAGTGGGTAAGTGTGTGGGTGGGTGAGGGGCTTTGACTGAGAGCGGGTAGAGGCAGACTGACATGTAGCCTAAGTATGATATGTAAGTGTGTGGTCATGTAAGTATGAAAAGTTGTGTGCGTGGGTGTGTAAGTGTCTCCTTGTAAGCAGGAACCCATGAATTAAGGCATGTAAGTATGTCTCCGTGAAAGTATATCCATGTAAGTATTAAAATTGTGTGTGTGTGTGTGTGTGTGTGTGTGTGTGTGTGTGTGTGTTTAGTAGTGCAAGTGTATAGACATGTAAGTATAGGGACAAGTAAGCAAGATATCGTGTATGTCACCATGTCAGTATGAAATTCTGTGTGTGTGGGTGGGGGTGTATAACTCCCTGCAAGTATGTGGCCATGTAAGTCACCATGTGCGTCATAAAATGTGTGTGTGTGTGTGTATGTAAGGGGGAGTGACATGCAATTTGATGGGTGTTGGATGGAGGCCAAGGCAGGAGCTCCTTTTCGTGCCTCCAACCTCCAGTCCATTGGGGTAGTGCACCAGAAACCACGCACTATTTTACACTAAACTATCTATCTATCTATCCATCTATCTATCTGTCTGTCTGTCTGTTTATCTATCTGCCCATTGATTTATGTATGTTTATCTGTCTCTTTGGTTATATACTTCTTTCGGTTTTTACACTAACTCGGATTACTTTTTCTGATCTGACTTAATCTGTTTGGTCATTTACATCTCTTAATCCCCCCCTCTCTTCCTACATCTCCCTCTCCCTCTCTCCCTTCCTCAATCTTCCCTTCCTTCCTCCCTTCCTCCCTCCCTGCACCTACCCCCTCCCTGCTTCTACCCCCTCCCTGCCTCCCTCCATCTCCCCCTCAATCCCTGCCTCCCTGCATCTCCCTCTCTCTAACATCCACACATTCCCTCACTCAGTCCCCACCAAACCACTTCACGAACCACAACCAACACCTGTTCTGAAGCTTCACATTCACCATTCCGAAACACTGACACTTTTATCATGCACGCTTAATTAAATGCATGGAAAATCACTCTTAGCAACGGGGCTGTTAATCTATACGTATATTTTGGGCTATTTTGAAATTTTGGGGCTCGTTTTTCGTTCGTTATTGGCTTGTTTTCTTCAGAGGAGTTCATAGACGTCCCCCCCCCCCTTATCTCTCTCTCTCTTTTTCTCTCTCTCTCTCTCTCTCTCTCTCTCTCTCTCTCTCTCTCTCTCTCTCTTTCACACACACACACACACACACACACACACACACACACACACACACACACACACACACACACACAGCTTTTACTTATTTATTTTATTTATTTATTTATCTATTACAGGATCAGGGAGTCAGCAACAACGAGACGCCATGATGCCCAGGTAGTTAAACACTGATATTAATTAACCTCATTATCAGGGTCAATTATTTTCTCATTTACTACGATAATTTCTTTATATCTTTACTTGTCTAACACTGGACGGTTTTACTTGCATCTTACTATCCGTCGACGGTTTTATTCAGATTGTGACAGACAAGAATTGGAGGGGTTTAGATAACACAGAGGAGGATAGGTTTAATAAGCAAAATAAATTGCTATGGAAAATGTGTTAGGGAGCTTCCTGACTCGTCTGAAGGAAACAAGAATCTATGTTATCTCTCTGTTTATCTCTTATCTGTCTATCGACCTGTTGCCAGAAGTCTTAATCCCGTAAGGGGTGGCCACAAACAAATCGCCCCCACGTCGCTCTGTCCTCTGCTGTTTGTCTGCCCTCCTTCAAGCTCCATTCCTCCATCTCGTCTTTGGTCTCCCCCTTCTCCTATCCCCCTCCACGCCATTCACATACACTCTTCTAGTCAGTCTCTCATCCTCCATCTTCTCCACATGGGCACACCATCTCATAGTATAGACTTAGAGTACCGTACTTCACTTAACACGTTCAGTCCATCCGGCATCCGCATCAACACCACAACTCTCCTTTACTTCCTTCTCTCTCTCTCTCTCTCTCTCTCTCTCTCTCTCTCTCTCTGTATGTATATGTATGTATGTATGTATGTGTATGAATGTACAGTATGTGTTTGTGTATGTATGTATGTGTGTGTGAATGTATGGATGAATGAATGAATGAATAAATGTGTGTGTGTGTGTGTGTGAGTAGGAAAAACACATACCCGGTAACGAAAATAACTATATAACTGAAACTTAGATTATTATTTTTTTTCATTATCATCGTCGTAGCCATCCTCAATGTTTTTTTTTTTTTTCATCGGACGGAACAAAGTCACCTACAAAGTTGTCATGAGTCTCCTTGGTTACCAGTCAGACCGTCCGTCCAGTTTGACTACACCTGCCCATCACCTGAGCTGAAAGGAGTTATGGATCTTTGTCAGGTTAGAATAAAGGTGCTTTAGTCGTTTGGGGTAATGCGTGAGGATAGATAATAATGATAATAATAATAATAATAATAATAATAATAAATAGCTAGTAATAATAATAATAATAATAATAAATAGCTAGTAATAATAATAATAATAATAATAATAATAGTCATAGTACTAAATAATAATAATAGTAATAAATAGCTAATAATAATAATAATAATAATAATAATAATAATAATAAAAAGTTCCCCACAGCCGAGATAGACCAGGCTTCACAGAAAACGGGGAGGCGTGAGTGGGTCGAGTTGCCGAAGGAGACACTACTGTATTGCCGAAGTTAATTCTAACCATATTTCCATTTCCCAGAGACTATTATCAAACTTACGATATAATTATTTTAGTAATTTTTTTGTATATTTCTTGGGTGATTTCGTGGAGATAGGATGATAATAAGTCGTTTTTAATTATTTATTTGGTCATTTGTGTAGCGGGGGGGGGGGGTCTCGCGGGTCCTGTCAGATCTTTGCCCCCCCTCCCCCGCTGCGTGCTTGAAATTTCAGATTAACTTATTTGTGGACAACGTTTAGCACTGCCCTCCCCGTTTAGCACTGCTTGGGTTATATTTTATAGATTTTTTTCATAATATGTCGGTTTAGTATATATTCGTTTAGTAAATTTTTTCTTATTTTTTATTAATTTTGAGTGGATTTTTGACCCCTTCACTCCGATGACATTTTTTGTTTTATTTCGCTGTCTTAGACGAATTCATTCAAGTTGTTACCTGCCCCATCCTAGGTTGAGAGAGAGAGAGAGAGAGAGAGAGAGAGAGAGAGAGAGAGAGAAATTTAAAGCAAAATTGTCAGGAATAATAAAGGTGTATAGTAATTTAGTGTGTGTGTATGAGAGAGAGAGAGAGACAATGATTGGTGATGTCGCTACCAGTGTTTCTACCAAGTGCGTACTAGATGAAATTTTTAAGTACGAGTATGCATAGAACTCCATGGAATTCTCCTCCTCCTGCTCCTCCTCTCCTCCTCCTGCTCCTCCTTTTTCTTTTTCTTCTTATCTTCTTATCTTCTTCTTCTTCGTCTTCTTTATTCTTTTTTTCTTTTCTTCCTCTTCTTCGTCTTTGCGATATCTTCTTCTTCTGCGTTGTTGAATCAGTTATATTGTCTGTTCGCTGAATTCAAGGAGATGGCGTCAGAATTCACCACCACAACCACCGCCACCACCACCGCCACCACCACCACCACCCTAGCAACGTCCACCGCGGGTCAAAGGTCACTGCCATCTCCCTCAACGCTGACCTGTTGGCATTTATCCTGTTCCATCCAGTCCCAGCAGTTCTTTAAAATTCATCGCTCGATCCTTCTTTGCCTGTCCCTCTTCCCCACTTTCTGAAGCTGAGGAAAATCGTCTGGCGGTAAAAATTGTTTAAATTTTTATTCTTAAGTAACACACATTCCAACAGAGAGCAATAGATAGATAGATAGTGGATAGATGGATGGATGGATGGATATATTGATAGATAGATAGATTAATTGATACATACATAGATTTTCCCTGGAATGATTATTGCTTCCATGGCCGGGAGCCATCTGAGTGTGCCTTGCGCATTACGGAGATTATTCTCTAGGGCATGGAAGCTTACAGTACATTCCTCTCTCATATCCTCTGACTAATGCAAGAAAGCCTTGGTTTAATCACGCTTGTTCTAATGTTGTCCGCAACAAGGAGAGGGCCTATAAAAGGTACCGGAGCCAACCCACCCCTGAATCACATCTTTTATACGTTTCTGCCCGGAATCTGTTCTTCGCTCTACTAAAAATAAAATCATCCGTACTAAATGCTCTCAACTCTCCAACTCGAACTCTTCCCGCTCCTTCTGGCACCTTGCCAAAAACCTTTCCAACAACTCTACCTCATCATCCTTCCCTCCTCTTTTGTACTCTGATGGCGCAGTAGCTATTTCTACTGATAAAGCAGACCTCTTCGATCAGACTTTCTCCTCCAGTTCCACCTTAGACGATTCCAGTGCTGTTCCTCCATCACTTCCCCCCTCTGACTTCCTCATGGCTGACATTAAAATTTCTTCAGCTGATGTATTTTCTGCCATCACAGGCCTAAATACTAAAAAGGCATATGGGCCTGATGGCGTTCCTCCTGTTGTTCTCAAGAACTGTGCTTCTGTGCTTACACCTTGCCTAAGCAAACTCTTTCGCCTTTGTCTATCAACTTGTACCTTTCCTTCTTGCTGGAAGTTTGCTCTCATTCAGCCAGTCCCAAAGAAGGGTGACCATTCCCAACCCTCTAACTATCGTCCAATTGCTTTAACATCCTGTATCTAAAAAGTTTTCGAGTCAATTCTTATAGAAAAATTTTAAGGCATCTCTCCTATCACAACCTTCTTTCCGATCGTCAGTATGGGTTCCGTCAGGGACGCTCCATTAGCG
Organism: Coenobita brevimanus; assembly: GCF_032717465.1. Taxonomy (NCBI): domain Eukaryota; kingdom Metazoa; phylum Arthropoda; class Malacostraca; order Decapoda; family Coenobitidae; genus Coenobita; species Coenobita brevimanus. Next base: position 16,251,270 of record NC_137069.1, read on the forward strand.
ATCTTCTCATCTACCTTTCAGACTCCACTCATCCTCCTTTCGGGACTTTGGCGAAAGCTTTGCCATTGCACTTGACATCTCAAAGGCTTTCGATCGAGTCTGGCATAAATCTTTAATATCCAAACTGCCCTCTTAAGGTTTCTATCCTCCCATCTGTGCCTTCATCGCTAGCTTCCTTTCTGGTCGTTCTGTAGCCGCTGTTGTAGACGGCAATTGCTCCTCTCCTAGATCTATCAACAGTGGTGTTCTTCAGGGCTCTGTCCTATCACCAACTCTCTTTTATTCATCAATGACCTTCTGAGCTGTACATCTAACCTTATCCATTCATACGCTGATGACTCCATCCTTCACCTTTCCATTCGGTTCCCGCAACGTCCATCTCAGCAGTTACTTCAACAAACAAGGGATGAGGCTATGGCACACCTAATGTCTGACTTGGCTCATATCTCTGACTGGGGTAAAAATAATATGGTTGTTTTTAATGCATCGGACTCAATTCTTACACCTATCAACCCGACAAAATCTTCCACAGGTATACCCACTAATGTTTAATAATATTCAGCTTAATCCTGCATCATCCTTGAACATGCTTGGGGTATCATTTACTCGGGACTTATCTTGGAAAGATCATATTACATCTCTCGTAAAATCTGCTTCCAAGAGATTAGGTGTGCTAAGCCGACTCCGTTCCTTCTTTACCCCTGCACAATTGTTGACTCTACAGTCTACAGGGGTTTTATCCGCCCCTGTGTGGAGTACAACTCTCATTTGTGGGGAGGCTCCCCACATACAGCTTTTCTCAATAGGGTGGAGTCAGAGGCTTTTCGTCTCATTAATTCTCCTCCTCTTACTGACTCCCTTCAACCTCTGTCTCTTCGTCGCACTGTTGCATCTTTATCTCTTTTCTATCTCTACATCAATGGTCACTGCTCCTCTGAACTGTCTGCATGCATTCCTCCGCCTGTACGACGGACGCATAGCACCCGTCTAGCAGCAAACTCTCATCCCTTTTCTGTCGAGCTCTCTAATTCAAGAGTTAACCGTTACTCCCAGTCCTTCATTTATGCAACAGGTCAACTCTGGAACTGTCTCCCTCTGTCTGTGTTTCCTGCTTCCTATGATCTCCAGTCTTACATACTCAGTGTGTCCGGGCATCTCGAAATGATCGGATCTTGAATTTGTCTCTCTTGTATTTTGTTTTTCTCTTGGAAGGAACAATACTTGCGGGCTCACGGCTTTTGGTTCCTTCTTCCTCACATAAAAAAAAAAGGACCGTAGAATAAATTTTGATTCCTAAGTAACAGACATACAAGCAGACATTGATAGATAGATAGATGGATGGATTAACAGATTGATAGATAGATCGATAAATATGTAGGTAGAT
>NC_137069.1:16252753-16265253 GCF_032717465.1 Coenobita brevimanus
TAATGACCTGCTTGTTCTCACTGACAGACCCAAGCGCTCAGAGATACAAGAACCCTTAGCTGGTGTCTGGTTTGGCCAGTGTATGACCATTTTATCCTCACAATATTTTCCACGTGAATTTAAAGAGTTTCATCACTGAATGGCTATGGAAAATCAAACAAGGATTACTGTTTCTTATTTACTAGCGTGTGTTCTGGTATTGTTCATTCTCAGTTTAGTTTGTGTGTGTATGTGTGTGTGTGTTTGTGTGTGCTGCTTTCTCTCAAGCACACATACATTCCTTGAAAAAATACACATACACTATTACACACACACACACACACACACACACACACACTTTCTAAGAACAACACAACATGCAGAACGCCAAGACTGTTTTCGCCTTTTTTTTTTCTTTATACCAAGTCTGATACTATGCTGAGGAAAATCGTCTGACAGTAGCCACCAAGAAGACGAATAAAGACAAGCTTAAAATCAATTCCATTATTCCAGTGCCTTTCGTTTATTTCTTACCTTAGTATTTTAAGAAACGATGTTTTTTATATTACGATTTTTTTCGAACGGGGGGGAGGGGTATAAAATACTCTCAATTAACCTCCGCCTCTTCAAATCGTCTCCCCCTGAAGCTTAAGATAATCGTTCTGTTGGTAGCAATCGTAGTTAAAAGTCCCAGGAGTCAAAGTCTTAATATAAACACAAAAAAAGCTCCAAGAATATGAAGTTAGCCTAAAGACGCTTACTTGGAGAAACCTACATACACCTGATTTGCTATTACCTGGACGGGACGGGGTCAATGCCACACATGTATTACTAAATCGTGGAGGGTTGAAATTTGTAAGCCGTGATTATGAGGTAGGTACGAGTCTCCTTGGTTACTAGTTAAATCGACCTGTCCTTCTAACTACACCTGCTCATCAATTGAGCTGAAAGAAGCTTTGGCGTCTTTTTGTATAGTTGAGAGAGAGAGAGAGAGAGAGAGAGAGAGAGAGAGAGAGAGAGAGAGAGAGAGAGAGAGAGAGATATGGCTGTGGGCAGGTCACATCCTTCGTAGAAAAGATAATATGGACAACCCAGGGCAACTTGAGTAGGCAGCCCAGAGATGGAGTGAGAGGAAGAGGCAGAACTGGGTGCAAAAACATGTGTACATTGCTAGGATTGGACGGAACAGGCAAAGTCACCAGATGAGTAGGAAGAGAGAAGGATGGGGGTGACCTTTCTGTAGTGTACGTGCCAGGCTATCTTTAGACGATTTTCTTTTTGCTTACGGAAGATTTCTCGACCCTTGAGAAGTTAGTGTCTTAGTTAACTCCATCTTATCTATTTTTTTTTTTATGTGTGTCTGAATTCTCTGGGCATAGGCTTCACAGCCTGGTCCCAAGGCCCAGAAGTCCTCCTACATATCATACACCTCATACATGTCACCACTTCGGCGCTAACACCACACCGTCCATACCGAATACATGCTAGGGGCTGTCTCATACAAGATCTGGTGCACCATTGGTATTAGAAGGGGGTATTTTTACGACATGTCGGCGGGTCTTCTGGTAGATTAGTAAAGTCTGCTTTACATGAAATTCAAATCCTTAAACTGTTCCCTGCCCCAGCGGGGATCTGAAGGTTCGGTAGAACAGTAGGCCACCTCTCTACCGAGAGATCTTTCCCAAGTAGAAAAGAAATTGTTTGGTATAAGGCGAATTATAATGGAAAAGACGATAACACAGAGAAAAGCAAAGTTATGTAAGATGAAGAAGAAGATGAAGAAGAAAAGTAGTAGTAGTAGTAGTAGTAGTAAAAATAATAATAATAATTTAATAAAAACTCCCTAAACAATAAAACACATCATCCGATTAAGAACTAAGAATAACTCATACCTCGACATTACTAATAAAAAAATAAATAATAAAAAAATATATCCTAGTAGGGAAGGGGTGAAATACGTCTCAAGACATTTTCCTAGGAGGGTCCCAGGGGTGAGTTCAAAGGCTTCCAACTCTGCTATAAGAGTGTTGAGAGAGAGAGAAACCCGGCCAGAAAAGAGGGTGAAAAGTAGTGGAGTGTGTGTGTGTGTGTGTGTGTGTGTGTGTGTGTGTGTGTGTGTGTGTGTGTGTGTGTGTGTGTGTGTGTGTGTGGTACAGTAAGTTTAAGTGTGCGTGCGTCCGTGTGTGTTTGCGTGCGTGCGTGTGTGTGCAAGAGGCGAGAGGGCTTTTATGTCTTTGAGTGGAGTCGGCTTTTGAGGCGAGGCGGAAGACAGCCTCCTTCAAGGTCTACCTCGACTTTCTCAAATAAACGACAGTAATTCTCAAAATCGGGGGTTGGGCGAGGCGGGAAAACACGGATGAAAGCAAGGAGGAAAATTGTGCTCTAGGAAACGAGGAAAGGGAAGGAAAATAATGTGAAAAAGGGAGGAAAAATGTGCTCTAAGAAACGAGGAAGAGGAAGGAGAAGGATGACAACCATAAGGAAAATTTGTGCCTCTGGGAAAGATGGGAAAGGAAAAGATGACAGAAGTCAATAAAAAGAGTGTTTGTCCTCTTACAAAATGGGAAGAGGGAGCAAAATAATATCTCTTTATGTTCTAGTTTTTATCTTCAAACAAAATTTTTTCCGGGGTATTGGTTCTGTCACGAACTGGCGCGATTCTCTATCTAAATAAACTCGTGACATTAAACTTTGGTGGGAAACCGCGAATTCTAGTGAATTTCCAATAAGTATCACTCAGTCAACCGTCCCCGTATTCACCCGATCGGGAGTGTTTTCAGAATATTTTTCACTGTCTCATAAGTGATCGTCCTTGCACGCGACATTAGCGCTTTCGCTGAGTGATTTGTTATGGGCATGTATTGCTCGCATTAATTTCATTAGCAAGAGCGCAGCCGACACTCGCCCCTCTCTCACAATTTGAATTCAGTCAGGATTAGTGCACCGTGGGACTAGGTTCGTTGGCCCGGCTTGGAGCAGCGTGTGTACAGCGAGTTCCTGAATCCCAACCTAGCGTGAATCGGCGAGAGGTTCAACGTGTGTGGCAGCATCCTTCCTCAGCAATGACGCCCAGTTCATCCCACTTAGCCCACTCTCTGACCAGTATTTTCTTTTCGTTTTTCCTAGGCTTAAGAGTTTAGCTTTTGAGTGAGCGAGTGTGTCCTCCTTATTTTGAATTCATTTGAGACTCATGTAACGTAAAATTTGTTTCATTGTAATTAATAAATTCACAGTTCTTTTCTCTTGAGCTATTGTAATGCAAACTCGTGTTTTATTTCTCCACATTAAGCTTATTTTAGTTATCGCTCCTAGTTTGCATAAACGCTTCGCATCATTCATAACTGGTACTTAGGCCAGTCCTTTTAAGCTTAAAATCCGTTGTGCAACTTGAAGTTAATGCACCGGCAAGAACCTGCTTATCATTAATAGCATTAGATGTTGATTGTCAGGGGTGGAGTCACTTTCTCCAGAGGCTAACAGTACCAATAAACAGCACGTGTGAGTAATTTGTCTCTGCTGTGTACTGTTGAGAAAGTTTATAAATTCTCGTCCTTAGAGAATCGGCGAAGTAAGCCGGCATAAAGTAATCATTGCTTGATTTTCACAAGTCAATTCTTTGTCCCTGTTCTCAAGTAACATTTAAAGTATTCCTTAATATTGTAAAAACACAAAAACCCCATGACATCTGGCGACCTCATTCCATGATATTAACTCCTAGCTCTAAAGTTATTCACGAGACAATACTCATTCACTCATACTTAGGTATTTATCATTAAAGTCTATCGGCACTATCTTACTGGTGATTATTAATTCATTTTTATTAATTTATGTAATAGTTTTCACAGTCAGTTGTTTGTTTAATTTTCGTTCTTTACCAGTTAACTACATAAAACTGGTCACCATTAACCTGTGGCTATATTCTTTATTCTTGATTATTGGCATCTTTCTCTGCAAAATAGCAGTCAGTACTTAGTCTTTGGTTCACTCAGACTGAGTTAGCATCATGACTAATGTCTATGTACAGGAAGCTAAAGATATGGGGCTTAGCGACCCCGAGAAAATCCAAAACTACGTCCTCTCACAGTTTAAATACGAGCAACAACGTGAGATAGATGCTCGTGAAGAATGTGAAAGAGAACGTGAACACGAGTGAAAACAATGCGAGGAACGTGAGAGAGAACGTGAACACGAGCGAAAACAATGCGAACTTGAGTTAGAACAAGAGTGAGAACAACGCGAATACAAGCAAGAACAGCAAGAGAGAGTGAGAACACGAACGTGCCGAGCGAGAAGCTCGCGAAAAACATGAACTTGAAATGTTGAAGCTCAAGTGAGACCCCTTAGCTTCAGACACATCTGGTACAGCTAACCCAAGCTCCACGAGCGCTCTCCCTGCACACGTTTTGGCGACCCCACACATCAAGCTTCCTCCATACAAGGAAGGCAAGCGAATCGAGCCATACATAGCTCGTTTTGAAGACATGACTCAACTGTACCAGCTGGATGATGCAGCTAAGCAGCTCCAGTTCCTTAGCTTGTTTGAGGGCCCTGCTCTCGATATTCTCCACAGAATTCGTGGAGACAATCTCACGTATGAGATGAAGGCCACACTCGTCAAAGCCGTGCGGTCTTACAGCTGACGACGCCAAGAGTCAGTTTATGAGGGAGCGTTCAGTTTCTTGATCGACTTACTGCTTACTTAGATGAGTGGATGGAAAAAGATAAAACTCCTTCCACATGCGAGGGGATAATTCACCTCATGCTGCACACGCAGCTAGAAAAGTTGTGGCCTGCTGAGCTTATGGCTCAGCTTAAGATCTGCCAGGTAAGGATGCCAGCCAAATGGTGGAGAAGACTGATGCATTCTTCACTGCATACGGGTATCAAACTTGTAAGCAATACACCTGGAACAGGAAAGCTGATAAATCTGGAGAAACAGTCTCAGACTGAACCCCAGCAACAAGGCCCGTTCTCAGAATAATGGCCAAGGTCCAAAACCACAGAAGGACCAGGGACAAAACACTCAGGTTTCTGAGTGGAAGCGGTATGACAAGCAGAACCCTAACCAGCAGCAGTATTGGTATTTCATGCAGCAGCAGGGCAAGGACAAACCACGTAACCCTCAGTCAGGACAATCGACTGGAGTGTATCAAAGGCAGGATGAAAATGCAGCCCTCATGCCACAACAAGCATACAGTGGTGCCAACCCCACCAGTACAGGTACTTCCCCGCAGTTCACTAGCTCCCTCAGCGACCGTGAACCCTCCATCTCAGGTGGTCAATGCTCCAGCTCCTCAGATGGTGAGCACGACCCCCTCAGGCATCAAGTTCTCAGGGCACCACATTTGCTGCATTGTTTGTTCTGCAGTCTCACCAATGACTGGCTGCTATCTCCTCAGACCCTTCCACCAGTAACACTGCCTTTCTTGTTCAGCCAGGGTTTGTGGGAGACATTCCTGTGAAGGTCCTGAGAGACAGTGGGTCCTCAGGTTGCTCTGTCAGGCAGAGTCTAGTTTGGCCTGAGGAGTATACAGGTCGACAGATCCAAGCTAACCTTATTGATGGATCAGTGAGATTGTTCCCTGAGGCACGTATCCAGGTGGTATCTCCATTTTACACTGGTACGACACTCGCAATTTTCATGCCAGAACCTTTGTTTGACCTTATCATAGGCAATATTCCCGGTGCCAAGGATAGTTGCACTTAAGATGACACTACTCAGACTTCAGCTACAGTAACACGAGCCATGACTGAGGCTCCAAACTGTGTCACCAAAGGTGACCATTGAATCTGCCGCAAGATCTGGTGTGTAGCCAGGTTGTGTTCAAGAACAACATTCCGACCCAACACTTGCTGCCGTGCAAAAGAAACAAAAGGGTAGAGTGATAAAGTATTCACGGGGAGATCAAGCCAAGTTCCTTCACAAACAAAGACGGCTGTACCATGAGTAACGAACACCCCAGGGCGAGGTTTGACTGCAGTTTGTCGTTCCTGTTAACTACCACCTAGCAGTGTTAGAATGGGGTCATTGTTCAGCCTGAGGAGGTCACCTGGGCAAAAGGAAAACCCAGGGTCGTATCCCGTGCTGACTTTTTCTGGCCAGGGATGGGACGAGAAATAGATAGTTTTGTGTGTTCCTGCAATGTGTGTCCATGTACCACTAATCAGGGACATGTGCTTCCTGTGCTGTTTGAAACCACACCCGTAATCTCTAAGTCAGGTGAGAGACAGGGCAGGTGGTGAAGTGGGTGCAGACCTGGCATCTCACCCGTTGGCCCCACAGGACACAGTATGTCCAGGGCCAGTACATACATATGTACCGTAGGTTCAGGGAGGAAGTTCAAGAACCTCGCAGAGACACTCCGAGGCTGTGTATGAATTACCTTGTGGAACGTCTTGAGCTGTGGGCCTCTCTGAGGATTCCCGGAGAATGCATATTATCCACATGAGTGTTCACACCCACGGTGGGTGTTAAAATGTGACCAGCCCGAGACTGCGTAGGGATTCTCAGCTTCCTGTTATTAATCGTAAGTGTAGAGTTAGTTTAACCAGTAAACTGGGTTCCATTAGCGAATTGCAGCATTTGATGTCCTGCACAGACGCCCAGTCTTTTTCGCTTATGACCACGTTCCTGGTTAATTTAACGAATTGCAGTGTTTGATGTCCTGCACAAACGCCCAGTCTTTTTGCTAATTAGGTATAAGGTTTAACCAGTAAACTGGGTTCCATTAGTGAATTGCAGCATTTGATGTCCTGCACAAACGCCCAGTCTTTTCGCTAATTAAGTTTAGGATTTAACCAGTAAACTGGGTCAGCGTTTGATGTCCTGCAGAGACGCCTTGACTATGTTTCCTGGTTAATAATGTAAACAGTGTACTCTTTGTAACAAAAAGTACTGATTGCTAGGCAGAGAGAGAGAAATGACACTTTTGATGCTCCACCTTGATTGCTTTCGCAGGTGCAGCTGGTGGGTGCAGCATTGCCGTGCAGAACAGCTGATCATCCCTGATGCATGCTGCCACCTCTTCTCTTCTGCCTCATCATCATCATTTACTATTGACTTGCATTATGTAATTTTACACATAGGTACAATCACACCACAACTGTCACACCTACACCGTGTATTACATACATCACGCTACATAACAATTAGTTGTTAATGTAAATGTAGCGAACTTTTCACTCAGTTTGACCTGAGTACAGGATTTTTCACCGTCGTCATGGAGTTATTTCCTCAAGCTTGCTTCTATTAACGTAAATAGGAGGTTTTTTTTTCGCTCACTGGCGACTGTGACTTTCTCCTGTTGCAGGATAGCACACACATCACAGTGTGAATCTTGTGTGACTGAGTTAGGATTTATATGTATGTATAAAGAAAATTTTTTTTTCCTGAAGGAAATTTTTTTTTTGATTTTCATGGGGCATAATGTCACGAATTGGCACGATTCTCTATCTAAATAAACTTATGACATTAAACTTTGGTGGGAAACCACGAATTCTAGTGAATTTCCAGTATCACTCAGTCAACCGTCCCGTATTCACCTGATCGGAAGTGTTTTCAGAATATTTTTCACTGTTTCATAAGTGATCGTCCTTGCACGCGACATTAGCGCTTTCGCTGAGTGATTTGTTATGGGCATGTATCGCTCGCATTAATTCCGTTAGCAAGAGCGCAGCCGAGCACTCGCCCCTCTCTCACAATTTGAATTCTGTCTGGATTAGAGCACCGTGGGACTAGGTTCAGTAGGCCCGGCTTGGAGCAGCGTGTGTACAGCAAGTTCCTGAATCCCAACCTAGCGTGAATCGGCGAGAGGTTCAAAGTGTGTGGCAGCATCCTTCCTCAGCAATGACGCCCAGTTCATCCCACTTAGCCCACTCTCTGACCAGTATTTTCTTTTCGTTTTTCCTAGGCTTAAGAGTTTAGCTTTTGTGTGAGGGAGTGTGTCCTCCTTATTTTGAATTCATTTGAGACTCATGTAACGTAAAATTTGTTTCATTGTAATTAATAAATTCACAGTTCTTTTCTCTTGAGCTTAATGTAATGTAAACTCGTGTATTATTTCTCCACATTAAGCTTATTTTAGTTATCGCTCCCAGTTTGCATAAACGCTTTGCATCATTCATAACTGGTACTTAGGCCAGTCCTTTTTATTAAGCTTAAAATCCGTTGTGCAACCAGGAGTTAATGCACCGGCAAGAACCTGCTTATCATTAATAGCATTAGATGTTGATTGTCAGGGGTGGAGTCACTTTCTCCAGAGGCTAACAGTACCAATAAACAGCACGTGTGAGTAATTAGTCTCTGCTGTGTACTGTTGAGAAAGTTTATAAATTCTCGTCCTTTGAGAATCGGCGAAGTAGGCCGGCATAAAGTAATCATTGCTTGATTTTCACAAGTCAATTCTTTGTCCCTGTTCTCAAGTAACATTTAAAGTATTCCTTAATATTGTAAAAACACAAAAACCCCGTGACAGGTTCCTTCGTCTAAACGATATTGACGATCCATGACCTCTTGACTCCTTGTTCTCAGAAGCGAGGAATTGGTCACGGAGGTGGTCAGACATACTCTAGGGCAAGGGGTGTTAAGAATATGGCCGTTCCAATTTAACCACATTCGCAATAAACCCAAAGACATACTATTGTAAACCCAGACATACTAACTCTTGTAAACCCAGACATTCTGACTCATGTAAACCCAGACATACTCTTGTAAAGCCAGACATACTGACTCTTGTAAAACCCAGACATACTTACTCTTGTAAAGCCAGACATACTAACTCTTGTAAACCCAAATACATACTAATTCTTGTAAACCCAGACATACTAACTCTTGTAAACCCAAAGATATACTAACTCTTGTAAACCCAAAGATATAATAACTTTGTAAACCCGAAGATATATTAATTTTTGTAAACCATGACATACTATTTTAAACTCAGACATAAGAGTTCCTGTAAACCCAGACATACTTCAACCCTAGTAAACCAACTTAACTGCAAATTAGGACACCATAGGACTGAGTGAGGTGAGAGGGCCTTGTTTTGGGCTGATGGAAGAGTTATAATAGTTACACCTCTCCCTATAAGAGTGTCACTACGCGAAGGCTCTCCTCTCCAGCACTGTGTCTAATAAACTGCATATTCTAGAAGCCACAGGACACCTTAACACCTCCCTTTTAGCGATTTATTTTGCATAATACCTTTTCAAGTCGATACCAAAATCGAGACAAATAAAACACGAGAGAACAAGTTTAAAGTCCCAATTAAATCACTAGGGACAGGCGTCACGTAACCCTCCCTACCACTCATAGAACCCAAAACCTTCTCAGATAAAACCCTTAACTAATTCGCTAGGGAAAGGGAGTCACGTAACTCTGACAAACTAAATTCCCAAACAGTCAGTCAGTCCTAAGGTCCACCCAACAAATGCAAATTCTAGGGTTGAATAATAGGCGAAAAAATCTCCGGGCATCCATTGCTTTCTTTGGCCTGCGAACACGGCACAATCTGCGTATTTCAAGTCGCCTTGATGGGTGTGTGTTGGGGTGGAAGAGGCTTGAAATATGCTTGGACTCTGGACGCTGGTTAATGGATATAGGGTGTGCGCACATGTATACAGGTTTGACACACACACACACACACACACACACACACACACACACACACAACACACGTGCACCGAGAGAGAGAGAGAGAGAGAGAGAGAGAGAGAGAGAGAGAGAGAGGGGGGGTGGAACAATAACTTCATCAACAACTAAAAGTGAGTCTTTTCTGACCACCATAATGTGTTCCTCTCTCTCTCTCTCTCTCTCTCTCTCTCTCTCAGAATCACACCCTAAAAACACAAAAACACACTAAAACAAGAGGAATCCAAACAGTGCAATACCTACGTCGCATAATCGTTCGAAATGCCATTCTACACGATCAGTCCCCCCCCCCTTTGCTCTATAGTCCCATTTCCTTTTTCTTTTTCTTTTTATTTTCGAGAGAGGGAAAGAGAGAGAGAGAGAGAGAGAGAGAGAGAGAGAGAGAAATACACTAGTCACGAAGAAGTGTCAAGGGGCCTTCCAAGTCCTACCATTCTCTCTCTCTCTCTCTCTCTCTCTCTCCCTCCCTTTCCAATCTGTCCTTTGAGCTGCCAGATTTTCCATTCAGAATCTGGACACCATCTTCCCCTGCAGGCTTTCTTTAGAACTAGCTCACTCTCCCCTTCTGACTCTCTATTTCCTCTCCAACAAATCTCACATTCGGTGTAACCAGGAACTATATTGCAATCTCAACCTTCCTATCTCGGCTTTCACTCTCACCCACTCCCTCCCTCACCCAGCCCTCCTCCCTCCCTCTCTCACTCACCCACACACTCACTCCTCTAACGTTCCCATTTCAGCTTTGCAACTCTTCTTTCAACATCTCAGTAAGTCCTTCACTTCTCGGCTTACAGTCTCACTCACCCACTCACTCCCTCACTCACTCACTCCAATAATTATCAGCTTGCACTTCCACTTCCAGTACCTGGTTAAGTCCTTCCCTTCTCTTAACATTCCACACCTGTCCTTCCACATTTTCTCTTCTGTCATTCTTCTACGTTGGTGGTGAGGGACGCCTTCATGTGGTGGCACCGCTGCTCAGGTATACAAGAGTCCCACAACTCCCCCCTATCCCCCGAAAGGAGAATGGTGGAGTGATGGAGGATGGCCACTTCGGCCTGCAGCACACTGGGTTCACATTAAGATCAGTGTGTTGAAGCAACAACAACAAAACAAAAACAACAGCCAATCAACCGACCTGCCACCAACCACCACCACCACCACCACCACCACCACCACTACTACTACTACTACTTTTGCCCAATCTTCTTCCTTTTGATATGTACATTTACACCTTCAGATTAACTACTGATACTTTTTAATGCTATACATTCTTTTAGATAACCAAAATGTTCTCATGCTAGTCAAAATAATGGATTGAATTGTGGCTAACTCTGGTATTGTTATGAATTTTTTTATTTTATTATTGTTGTTATTACTATGATGATGATGATGATGATGATGATGATGATGATTAATGTTTTATTATTATTTTATTCATTATTATTATTTTCAATACTATTAATATTATTATCATTACTATGTTAGTAGTAGCAGCAGTAGTGGCAGCAGCAGCAGCAGCAGTAGGAGCCGTATTGTTGATATTACTATTAGTAGTAGTAGCAGTAGTAGTAATGGTAGTAGTAGTTGTATTGTTGATGTTATTAGTAGTGTAGTAGTAGTAGCAGCAGTAATGATTGTAGTAGTAGTAGTTGTACTGTTGATGTAATTAGTGGTAGTAGCAGTAGTAATGGTAGCAGCAGTAGCAGTAGTGGTAGTAGTAGTATTGTTGTTGTTACCATTAGAAGCAGCAGCGGCGGCGGCGGCGGCGGCGGCGGCGGCGGCGGGGGCGGCGGCGGCGGCAGCGGCGGCGGCGGCAGCAGCAGCAGCAGTAGTAGTAGTAGTAGTAGGTTTATAGAGACACTTTTCACCCTACTAATTATTACAGGAATAAATCTGACATTTGCCCTGATGGGCACGAATGGAGACGAAATTAATGACACATGCACAGTGGTCCAAACAAAAGCATTTAGCATCCAAGGTTAACACAAAGTTTTAATAGTTTTTCTCTTCTATTTCCACTACTTGTGTAATTTTATCGTGGTGAGGGAGTCAGTAGAGGACGGAAGAATGGTGGAGAAAATCAAGCAAAGAAAACCGAGAGAGAGAGAGAGAGAGAGAGAGAGAGAGAGAGAGAGAGAGAGAGAGAAATACTAGTACTCAGAGGGGGATGAGGGATTAAGCCAAGAGTCACAGGGAAGAGCTTTGAGGATAAGGGATAGATTAGAAAAGAGGGTAGGTTAGAGTGGCCGAAGTAGGTGATATAACAGTCCCGTAACATAAATGAATGCAGGTAAATTTAAAGGGATGCAGGTAAATTTAAAGGGATACATGTAAATTTAAAGGGATGCGGGTAGATTTAAATGGAAGCATGTAGACTTAAAGGAATGCAGGTAGATTTACAGGGATGCAAGTAGATTTAAAGGGATGCAAGTAGCTTTAAAGGGATGCAGGTAGATTTAAGGGGATGCAGGTAGATTTATGGGGATGCAGGTGTTTTAAGTCCTTCGTAGAACAAATAAGACATGGCCAACCAGGTTAACTGAGTGGTAGCCCAGAGATGGAGTGGGAGGATGAAGCAGACAGAGAACAAAATGGACAGCTGGAGTGAGAGAAAGAGGCAGACAGAGAACAAGATGGACAGCTGGAGTGAAAGAAAGAGGCAGACAGAGAACAAGATGGACAGCTGGAGTGAAAGAAACAGGCAGACAGAGAACAAGATGGACAGCTGGAGTGAAAGAAACAGGCAGACAGAGAACAAGATGGACAGCTGGAGTGAAAGAAAGAGGCAGACAGAGAACAAGATGGACAGCTGGAGTGAGAGAAAGAGGTAGAGAGTGAACAAGATATGGAGCGAATTAGGAGAACTGCTGGG
>NC_137069.1:16267753-16285253 GCF_032717465.1 Coenobita brevimanus
GTTTATGTCGCTTTCAGTGTAAATTTGCGACTTGCTGCTGAATATTGCATGGGAGTGAATGGTGCCTGGCTGCTGTGGCAAATACCTCGTTTTTTGTTGCCCAGACGACCGAGGAGACGATGGGGGTTGGGTACTTGGCCATTTTGCTTAGTCGTGTTAAGGTAGGAAGAACTACGCTGGTGAGTGTGTGGGTGTTTTAATTCAAGGTTCACACATACAAAGAAAACGAAGGACACATGCATACGCGCACACACCCACCCACCCACACCCACACACCCACACACACACACACATCCACACACACACACCCACACGCACCCACCCATCCACACACACACACACACCCACACACACACACACCCACACACACACATCCACTAGCCAACCAGGATCACACACATGTACACGCACAAACGAATAGACAGGTCCACGCCTTGGAAAAAAAAATGTACAGAAAGACACACACATCAGTCCATCCAAAACACATACACACACACACACGCAGACACACATATCCACTAGTCAAACAAGAATACACATGTTAACGCACACTATCTATCTATCTATTGCCATACGTCTCAATCCCGTTTGGGGTGGCCACAAACAAATCGCCTCCAAGTCGCCCTGTCCCCCGCCATTTCACTGCCCCGCTCCCAACTCACACCCCCCTCTCTCATATACCTCTCCACCCCATCCCTCCATCTCATCCTCGGCCTCCCCCGCCTCTTCCTCCCTCCACTTCACTCACATACACTCTCTTCGTCAGTCTTTCACCCTCCATCCTCTCCACATGGCCAAACTACCTCAGTGTATTCCTCATAACGCTTCCTATCACATCCACATCCACACCACAACGCTCCTTTATATCCTCATTCGTCAGCCTGTCTCTCCATGTGACTCCACAGGCTCCTCTTAAATAACTCATTTCCACTGCTCTCACTCTTGACTTGTGTCCTTCCAACAACGTCCAAGCTTCACTTCCATACGTTAGAGTTGGTATCACAATACTGTCATGTAGTAACTTTCTCACTTCCATGCTCACTTCTCTGTTTCTTATCACTGCTTTCAAAGAACCAGCAACCTTTCTTCCCTGCTGTACCCTTTCAAGCACTTCACCCTCCAAACCTCCATCCTTACTCATCACACTACCCAAGTACTTAAACGTACTCACATTTTCCAATTCCTCACCATCCAACCTCGCTGTACATTCACTGATTTCACCTCTCTCAAAGACCATCACTTTACTCTTCCCTACATTCACCTTTAGATTCCGTTTCTTACACACTCTCCCAAGCCTTGCAGCTCCCCTTCGTCTTCACTCAACAACACAGTGTCATCCGCAAACAACAGTACAGGGAGTTTCCAAACATTATCCTCTCTCACCAGGGCCACTCCAACATCCACTACCCTACCTTGTACCTCTTTTATTACCGCATCCATGTACAGATTGAACAACGATGGAGACATGACACATCCCTGTTTCAACCCAACTTTCAAAGAGAAAAATTCACTTAGTTCACCATCCACACGCACTGCAGCCTTCGCACCATCGTACATACTCTTCACAGCATTCAACAACTTCCCATCTACTCCATATATTCTTAACACTTTCCACAATCCTTGTCTATCCACCCTGTCATATGCTTTCTCCAAATCCATGAAAGCCGCATACAACTTCTTTCCCTTCTCTAGAAACTTTTCCACTAAAGATCTAAGAATGAATATCTGATCTACACAACCTCTTCCCTTCCTAAAACCTCCCTGTTCTTCTCCAACTAACTTCTCTGTTCTTTCTCTAACTCTGTCAATAAATATCCTACCATACACTTTTCCTATTATACTAAGAAGACAAATGCCCCTATGATTACCACACACTTCTTTTTCCCCTTTTCCTTTGTACAAGGGAATAATTATACCTGACTTCCAATCCTCCGGGACACTACCTTCCTCCCAGGCCAATCTGCACATCTACCACATCCATTCTACTACAATCTCTCCCCCATGCTTCAGCATTTCACCACACACTCCATCAATTCCTGGGGCTTTCCCCGATTTAACTTTCTTCATTGCTTCCACAACTTCTATCCTCCTGATTTCTTCCTGTCTTCTCACCTCCCTCCTTCTCGCAGCCATTCCCCAGCCACTTATACTCGCATTACTTCCATTTTCTTACAGTCCCTCCACTTTACACTCAAATTCCTTCCAAATTCCTCATCCACTCTCTTCTTACTCTCTCTTACTAATCTTTTCACCTCTCTCTTTCTTTCTACATATAATTCTCTCTTCCGCCTCTCAACTTCTTCCACGCCCCTGTTTCCCTCCATTCATTGTATGCTTTCTTCTTTTGTGCCACAGCCTGTCTCACCTCTTCAGTCCACCACGCTGTTCCTTGCACCCCCCTCCGTGTTCTCTTCCTTCCACACACCACATCACATGCTGCACATATTTCTTCTGTAAATATCCTACACACACCTTCCACGTCTCCCATCTGCTCCAATTCATATTTGCCCAATCGTTCCTCCACTTCTCTCTTATATTCTGCCTTTTTCTCATCCTCTTGTAACCTTTCCACTCTCCTTGCAACTACTCCTTCCTCTCGTCTTTCCCTTCTTCTATTCCTCCATCTTACTTGAATTCTAATTCTGGCCACCACCAAGTAGTGGTCAGAAAGTCCACTCCCCCAACCTCTATAGGCTCTTGCATCCATTACACATCTTCGCATCCTTTCATCCACGCACACATAATCAATCACTGCCTTCCTTTCATTCAGTTCACCACCCACACTTCTCATCACTCGCCATGTATACCTGTGGATCATTTTATGCCTGAAGAGGGTATTGGCTATCACCAACCCCCTCCCAGCACAAATGTCCACTAACGCACTCCCATTCTCAACTATCTCAGCAGGCACACCCCACTCACCAACTATTCCATCCACCTTCACATTCCCAACTTTACCATTCATATCACCGATCAAAAACACTCTCTCATTTCTTCCAAACTTTTCCATGCACACTTCTACATTTGTCCAGAACTCTTCTCTCACTCTTCTAGTACGATCTTGCGTTGGCGCATACACACACACAATCGCCCACATTTGTATTCCAACTTTCAACTTTACCCACACAATCCTTGACCCAACTGATCCATACTGTCTTATGCTCTTCTTCCATCTTTTACTCACAACTATACATACTCCTTCCTTTGCCCTCTCATTCTCACCTACTCCCGCACATATACCCCATCCATACTCCCATTCTCTCACACTTTCTCCTCTCCATTTTGTTTCAGTTATTCCACATACATCCACTTTCGCACCCTCAAGCACCTGGACAATCTCTCTCTCTCTCTTTCACCTCATTCGCTCCCCTTACATTCCACGTTCCGATAACCATGTCCTTTGTCCGGTCCTTGGTCGTCATTGTTTGGTAAGTTCTTGTCCGAGGCGTATTGTTTTTTTTTTTTTTTAGTTAGTTGTTTTCCGGGGAGGAAACCCTTTTAGTCGCCTTTTACAACAAGCAGGGATACTGGGGGAGTATTCTTGAAAGACTCCCCTACCCCGAGGGGAGTAGAAAAAAAAATGCACGGAGAGACACAAACATAAATCGATCTAAAACACACACACACACACACACACACACACACACACACACACACACACACACACACACACACACACACACACACACACACACACACACACACACACACACACACACACACACACACACACACACTATAAAACTTAGGGTAGGGCATTTCTGAAACCGTATACTACTTCACATAACTACTGTATATTCCTAATGCCATGGTGAAGGGAAGTGTTTTTCCATTGTTCATGGCTGATTTTTACTCGTGTGTGTGTGTGTGTGTGTGTGTGTGTGTGTGTGTGTGTGTGTGTGTGTGTGTGTGTGTGTGTGTGTGTGTGTGGTGACCTCGCCACCGGGGCCGTGGATACAAATGAAATGGAAACTGGGTAAGATGATAAGATGCTGGCCTATGAGTTCAGTATAAGATAATACGCAAATGTCTCCCTCTGTTTCTTGACTTATCTGATCGGGCTTTACAGGAAACTAGAAAGCACTCAGGAAACGCATACCTACGCCAATTCCATTGCAGGATCCAGATTCGGATCCGGATCCGCCCCCATATTTAATCAATTCTTTCTTGGCCCATGGCCCACCCTAAAACAAAATTTCATTGGAATTCATTGAGAACTCTTGGAGCTATCGTGTGGACAAAAAAAAAAAAAAAAAAAAAAAATCTTGGATCCGAATGATGATCCAAATTATCACCAAAAACTAATGGATTGTTCCTTGGGCCATACCCTATCTCTCAAAAAAAAAAAAAAAAGCAAATCCGTTTATAACTTTTTGGTTAAGCTGTTAACAGACAGACAAACAAACAAACGCCGGCAAATAGATAACCTCCATGGCGGAGGTAATGATAAATGAAACGCCAAGAACTCGGGCCCCGAGCTGTCGACGCCAATTATCGCCTGGTATGCCTCCGCCAAGCCTTGTGCACGGCCTCGCCATACCTCCATGACCTGGCTGGCCTGGTCAGTTCATCGTCCCTTCATACTGTATCACTGACAAAAGTTTGGTCGGTAACCGTCGAGGGGTTCAGGAGATATCGCACCCACATGGATAAACTAAGTTGACCCCATATGACCTTAACCTTTCACCCCTTGACCTTGTTGACCTAATCAGTTCATCGTCCCATCATACTGTATCACTGATAAAAGTCTGGTGGAAATTCGTCGATGAGTTCAGGAGATATCACGCCAACAATAGTGTTACGGACGAACGGACCCAGGCACACACGCACGCACCCATTAACCCACGCACGGGACAGGCCAATCACTTAATGTCTCCTCGACCATAAGTGGGCGGAGGCACAAAAACAGACCTACGGACATCGCGCAAAACCTTATGGGAAAGTGGTAAGTGCCCTGAAGTGGCTTTTCTCAAAATTTCAGCAATACTGCTGAAAAATTGCCAGACCTAGTAAAAAAAAATTGGGATATCTGGGAAACCAGTAAAGGTACAGCGGACCTACATACATCATTGGAAAGCTGAGAGAGAGAGAGAGAGAGAGAGAGAGAGAGAGAGAGAGAGAGAGGAAGGAATTAATGGAGAAGTGAAGTAAAAGAGAACAATTAATGGACAGGAAAATAAGAACAGAAATATGGAGGGGGAAGGAAAGGAGAAGAGGAGGAGAGAGAAAAGTGGAATAATAATAATAATGAAGAAATGAATCAGATTGAGAGAGAGAGATAGAGAGAGACAGAGAGAGGGTGGATCTTCCAACCTACTCCTCACATCACTGTGTTGGACAAGGCATTCCTGATTGAACCTCCCCCCCCCCTCTCTCTCTCTCTCTTCTACCACTTCTTTCACCATCGCACTTCCCTTCCTCCCTCGCTTCCTCCCTCCCATCTCTCGATGATACTCCTCCCCTCCCTCACACCTTATTCCATCTTATTTACCTCCCCCCCCCTTCTCTCTCTCTCTCTCTCTCTCTCTCTCTCCTTTCCTCCGGTCAGTCCTCCTCCTCACTCTAAACTGAGCCGGAATAAGTCATTAAGAATCATTTTGCTGTCGCTTTCAGTGTAAATTTGCGACTTGCTGCTGAATTTTGCATGGGAGTGAATGGTCGCCTGGCTGCTGTGGCAAAAACGTCGTTTTTTGTTGCCTAGACGACCGAGAAGACGGGGAGGGGGGGGGACTTGGCAATTTTATCTAGTCGTGTTTAGGTAGAAAATATGACGCTGGTGAGTGAGTGGGTGTTTTGATTCAAGGTTCACACATGCAAAGAAAACGAAGGCGCACATGCATATACAGACGTGCACGCAAGCACACACACACACACACACACACACACACACACACACACACACACACACACACTATAAACCTTAGGGTAGGGCAAATTTGAAGCCGTATACTAATGCACATAACATTTTTTTTATGTGTCCGACTCTGGGCATACAGTAGGCTTCACAGCCTGCTCCCAAGGTCCAGCAGTCCTCCTACGTACCATACAACTCTATATGTCACCACTTCGGCGCTAACACCCACCATCCATATTGAATACCTGCTAGGGCTGTCTCATACAGGACTGGTGTATTGGTATTAGTGGGGGTATTTTTATGACATGTAGGCGGGTCTTCTGGTAGATCAGTAAAGTCTGTTTTTATGAAATTCAAATCCTTAAACTGTTCCCTGCCCCAGCGGGGATTTGAACCTGAGTCCGGTAGGACTGTAACCACCTCCCTCAAATTCTTATAGGCAGTTCTAAATGCCATTGTGAAGAGAAATGTTTTTCCATTGTCCATGAATGATTTTTACTCGTGTGTGTGTGTGTGTGTGTGTGTGTGTGTGTGTGTGTGTGTGTGTGTGTGTGTGTGTGTGTGTGTGTGTGTGTGTGTGTGTGTGTGTGTGTGTTCGTGACCTCACTACCGGGGACCGGGTTTACTAATGAACTGAAAAGTGAGCAAGATAAGATACTGGCCAATGAGTTTAGTATAAAATAAAAATCAAATGTTTTCTCGCTTAACTAACTAGGCAATATAAGAAGTTTTATTGAAACACCAAGAACTCGGGCCCTATGCTGTCGACGCCAATTATCGCTTGGTATGCCTTTGTGCACGGACTTGCCACACAACCTCCATGACCTGGCTGGCCTAATCAGTTCATCGTCCCACCATACTGTATCACTGACAATAGTTTGGTCGAAATCCGTCGAGTTCAGGAAATATAGCACCCACATGGATAAACTGAGTCGACCCCATATGACCTAAACCTTTGACCCCTTGACCTTGTTGACTTAATCAGTTCATCGTCCCACCATACTGTATCACTGACAAGAGTTTCGTGGGAATCCGTCGATGAGTTGAGGAGATACCGCACCACCAACAGTGTTACGGATGGACGGACCCACGCACGCACGCACCCTTCCATCCACGCACGGACAGACCAATCACTTAATGCCTCCTCGGCAATAAGTGGGCGGAGCCATAAAAACGGACCTACGGACATTGCAAAAAAAAAAAAAAAATTATGGAAAAGTGGCACATGTCCCTAAGTGGCTTTTTTCTCAAAATTTCTACGATACTGCTGAAAAATTGCCAGAATTAGTAAAAAAAAAAAATAATAATAATGGGATGTATAATGAAGGATTTAATGTACAGCGGACCTACATGCATTGCTAGAAAGCTGAGAGAGAGAGAGAGAGAGAGAGGAATAAATGGAGGACTGAAGTAAAAGAGAAGTATTAATGGAGAGGAAAATAAGAACAGAGATATATGGAGGAGGGAGGAAAGGAGAAGAGGAGAGAGAAAAGTGGAAGAAAAATAGAAAAGGCGAATCAGACTGAGAGAGAGAGAGA
Organism: Coenobita brevimanus; assembly: GCF_032717465.1. NCBI lineage: Eukaryota > Metazoa > Arthropoda > Malacostraca > Decapoda > Coenobitidae > Coenobita > Coenobita brevimanus. The sequence continues at coordinate 16,275,146 of NC_137069.1, forward strand.
GAGGAGCGAAAATGTGATAGAGAAGGATGAAAAGAAATGTGTGTGTGTGTGTGTGTGTGTGTGTGTGTGTGTGTGTGTGTGTGTGTGTGTGTGTGTGTGTGTGTGTGTGTGTGTGTGTGTGTGTGTGTGTGTGTGAGAGAGAGAGAGAGAGAGAGAGAGAGAGAGAGAGGAGCGAAAATGTGATAGAGAAGGATGAAAAGAAATGTGTGTGTGTGTGTGTGTGTGTGTGTGTGTGTGTGTGTGTGTGTGTGTGTGTGTGTGTGTGAGAGAGAGAGAGAGAGAGAGAGAGAGAGAGAGAGAGAGAGAGAGAGAGAGATGAGAATAAGGGCGAAGGAAGAGAGGAAGAGGAATTTGAAGGGGAGAAAGATGAATGGAGGATAAGAGAGGGGGAGAGAAAGAGAAATGAGAGACACAGAAGAAAAGGGGAAGGAAGATGAAGTGAGAGAGAGAGAGAGAGAGAGAGAGAGAGAGTGTTACACAGATACACAGACGACACAGACTTTCAGGTCCCTGCGATGTGGTCAGGACTTATTGCTAAAATTTAAATCTAATTAGAGAGAGAGAGAGAGAGAGAGTTGGACCTTGTTACTATGGTATGTTGCACTCAAAAATATCAAAAGAAAAACCTCCAAAATTTTCTCACGCATTTTTTTGAGACACCCTGTAAAATTTTCTCCCCCTGGAAAAAAATAATAAATAAAGGGTTTTCAAATCCAATATTTAAGATTCCATTACGATTGAGAGCTGGACCAAAATTTGAAAAAAAAAGAAAGAAAAGAAAAAAAGGAAATGAAGAGAGAAAAATACTCCAAAACTTTCTCACACACATTTGGCTTTGATATGGTTTTGAATTCTCTCGCCAAATGAATCCAAAGAACAGAAGGAGTTTGAATTCAATAGGGGGAGAGGCTGTTGGACCTGTAGCCAGATTAACTGAGGCAATTAGTGTGGGAGAGAGATAAATGCTTGATGCTAATGAGGTGTGTTGGAGTCTGTGCTTCAGGGGAGAGAGAGAGAGAGAGAGAGAGAGAGAGAGGTGGAGGTTTAAGACAGTGACTGGGAATGTGATAATGTTTGAAACTGACTGAAAACTTATATCGAGGATGAGATCGAGGGTGAGGTGGAGACTGAGATATAACGTAGGTCCAGGTCAAATTCGAAACTAAGCTCAAGGTTAAGATTGATTCTGAGGTCGCGATCGAGACTGAGGTTCATGTCAAAGTAAAGACCAATTAGTAGAGATGAAGATTTAACTCAAAGTGGATGTTGTGACGATGTGGAAAACACGTCGTGATCGAAACCGAGAGCAAGGTTGTGAGCAAATTCGAGATCGAGGTCGACATCGAAGAGGAGGCAGAGGTCGAGGAGGAGGCCGAGATCGAGGAGGAGGTCGAGGTCGAGGAGGAGGTCGAGCTCGAGGAGGAGGTCGACATCGAGTAAGAGGTCAAGGTCGAGGTCTAGGTAAAAGTCTAGTCTGAGGTCGAAATAAATACTGAGGTCAAGGCCGAAATCAAGGTTTATTTTCGGTCGAGATTGTGGTTAAGGTTGAAGAGGAGATAAACTGCAAATGAAGTGAAGAGAGGCGAGGCGAGGCGAGGTTGGGGTATGGGTAGAGATGAGGGTTGGAAGAAAGAGGTAGGATGGAAGGGGAGGGGGAGGGAGGGGGAAGGAGTGGGGGGGAGGGAGGGGGTGGGGATCGGGAAACGAGGAAGAAGGTGGGGAGGAAGTGAGAGTGGGGATGGGGATGAAGGTGGGAGTGAGGAAGGGCGAGGGAGTGGTGGCAGCGGTGGTGGTAGTGGTGAGGGTGGGGCTAGGGGTGAGGAAGGGGTTAGGGTGGAGGGGTGAGGAAGGGGTTAGGGTGGAGGGGTGAGGAAAGGGGTGGGGGTTGGGGGTGAGAGGGGGAGGAAGGTGGAAATGGGAGAGGGAGTTGGAATGGGGTTGGGAGTATGGGGGGGAATGGGACTGAGGGTAGTAGTGGGGGTGGAAGTGAGGAGGTAGTTGTGGAGGTAAGAGAGTGGATACAGAGATGGAAATGAAGGACACATGTGAAGCTGGAGGTGGAGGGGTGGAAGGGTTAGGTGGAATTATCAGTGTTTTCCGTAATTCCCCTTCATAACGCTAATGACCTGGCCATCGACAGGTGTGTGGCGCTAATCACACTAATCATTAACCTACCTGGCTAATTAGGGGACGGTAATTACATGCGTCGATGGGCCGTAGGGTAACCTTTTTATTAAATTAAGCTTTATTTTATTCCTGCCACCTCCAGACGATTTTATTCAGCTTATTAGAGACTAATTTAGATCTTTTTTCCTAATTACAGCTATCTTTTTTTCTTTATTCTTCCTGCCTCTAGACGATTTTATTAAGCATACATGAGACTTTTAAATTGTTTCTAAGTTATATTTTCTGTCCTTTTATTTCTTTGTATTTTGAGACGATTTTATTAAGCACAGAAGGGACTGCGATTTAACTCAATTTTTATCTGATTATTAACTATTATTTTTTTCTTTATCCCTGCCACCTTCAGACGATTTTATTCAGCTTACAAGACTTCAATTTTTTTTTTTTCTAATCACGTGTTTTTCACTTTGCTTTTCCTGCCTCCAGACGATTTTATTCAGCTTAGGAGAAAGACTTTTCGATTTTTTTTGGGGGGGAGGTAGATTTAGGCAAAGGTTATTTTCTGTTTTATCTCTACATATTAATACATTTTCGTCTTGCTCCCTCCAGACGATTTCCTTCAGCTTACGAGATTTATATATTTTTACGAATTACGGATATTGCATTTAGATATAGGTTAGCCTAATTCTTCCTGTCTCTTTTACATATTTAATTTTTTCTTACTTTGTCTATTTTTTTAAAATTTCGTTTTTGCTAACCCCAGACGATTTCGTTCAGCTTCCTAGACACGTTCCAGCTGTTAAGGGCCTGTATTCCCGTCGGTTAATGGAAGCCCCCTAACACCTCTTCCTAAGCGATTTACTTTGCTTATTACTCCTTACCATCCTCTTCTGTGTTACATAAATCCTTCCAGTACCGCCATCCTCTGCATCAATACTTACTAAAGGACATTAACCAGCCATATCCAAAAATAAATCGGTAGGGAAGAGGTGTTAGGGAGGTTCCTTAACCGACTAAGAACACGAACCAAAGAGAGATAAAGCCTTCCTTAACCCCTTCAGTGCGAGAAATTTTTCCAATACTGAGAAGTTGAATGAAATCGTCTGTATATAGGACGACCAAAAATGAAAAAAGATACAGAAAAAATACAGAAAAAAAGATACGGAGGAAAGATAGAGAAAAAAGATACAGAAAAAAGATACAGAAAAAACAGAAAAAATAGAAAAAGATACACAAAAAGACAGAAACAATATAATGGAAGAAGATACAGAAAAAGGATACAAAAAGATACAGAAAAGTTACAAAAAAGATACAGAAAAAAAGAAATAAAGAAAAAAGATAAAGAAAAACATACAGAAAAAACATGGAGAAAAGACGAAAAAGATACAGAAAAGAAGAAAGAAAAAAGATAAAGAAAAGATAGACAATAGATACAGAAAAAAAAGATACCGAAAAAAGATACATAAAAAATACAGAATAAAATATACAGAAAAGAGGTTTAGAAAAAGAGAAAAAAAAGATATGTACAGAAAAAGATAGAAAAAATATACAGAAAAAAGATACAGAAAAGATACAAAAAATCTTACAGAAAAAAAAATACAGAAAAATACAGAAAAAAGATAAAGGAAAAAAGGTAAAAAGATACAGAAAAAAGATTGAGAAAAATAAAGAAAAACGATACAGAAAAAAATTATTTATTTTTTAAATTTAATTCTTTTCCTGATGACATTTTTGTCTGTAATTTTGCTACACCCAGAGGATTATTATTATTATTATTATTATTATTATTTTTTTTTTTTTTCAGTTAAGGAAAGTCCTTTACTAGTGAAGGTTTTAATGAAGACCAAATCTCTCTCTCTCTCTCTCTCTCTCTCTCTCTCTCTCTCTCTCTCTCTCTCTCTTTCTCTCGTCTGTCGTCGGTTTGAGTAAAATACTAGAGTTGTCCCAAGCATAAGGGCTAAAATAAAAAAAAATGACAAAAAAAAAGTGTCCTCGCTATGAAGCAGACGGTAAGAAAATTATATATACCGGTAATAGGAAAAAAAATAATCACATCTTTTACCGATATAGTGTCAGTTTTTAAAATTTGAGACATATGTATACAACTACAGTATTTTTTTCCCCTAAATGCAGGGAAGAAGGAACCAAGGGAGAGAAGTCCGCAAGGTTGTTCCCTCCAATAAAAGACAAAAACTAGATATCTGCGAGCCAAATTCTAGGTTTGTTCACTTCCAGCGTTAGTTTCCTGAGAATAGAGTTGTTCTGAGCGTAAAGGGGGCAACAGAAGAGTATACATATATGTTTACGTGTGTCCTTTTTAATAGATGGAAGGAAAATTAGTGAGATAATTAACCCATTAGCCTAACTGGGGGAAGGGATTAGGTCTGCCCATTGAACCGCATCCGAAAAACAGGGTGACAAAATTGAAATACTCATTAGTGTTATTTATTATTATTATTATTATTATTATTATTATTTTTAATATTATTATTAATATTATTATTATTATTATTGTTGTTGTTGTTGTCAGCGTAGTTCTTGCTGTAGTCATCCTCCTCCTCATCATCATAATCATCACCATCATCATCATCATTATGCAAGACTCTTTTACTCCATCTGAATTGTATCTCAGTCCATACATATAGTACAAGGTGAAAGTGACCAGTCGCCCGTCCGTGAGTGGCATTATTTGAGCACTAACCCAACCATACCTCTGATGTAAACCCTTATAAGTCATATCCAATTGAAGCGCCTACACCCACTTGACCACCCTACGCCCCTAAGAAAATGAAATGACAACACCCAGCCCTATTTTGTCCATTATAAACAAGAGCATACCCATTCGTCTGGCCATTACGCAAACAGAGAGAGAGAGAGAGAGAGAGAGAGAGAGAGTAATGAGGGAAAATTTACTGTCATCGATATAAATATACACGAAAAAAATAGATTAAAAAAAACTATAATATTTTCTTCCGCAAAGCGTCAATGTTAATAAAATAACAGACGATTAAAGTTGGTTTTAGTCAACATGTAGGATAAGTAATTTTTGTGTGCCGTCAAACAGTGTGAAATGAATGGCATGGATGAACGAAGAATTTCAGACAGTAAAAATTAACCCTTTCAGTGCGAGATGCTTGAAATAAATGGTGTACTTGTGGCGCAGTTATAATGTTCACCAAATATCAATAAGCAAGGTTTAGCCAGTGCAAAGTACTGAACTCTCGCGCGCTGACATTACGATGGAAACAGTGAAGAAAATGTGACAGCTTTCCTTTGCGGTGTTTATGCTACTTTTATTTTTTCCTTGATCAACAATGATATTAATCAGATTTTTGACTCGGCGGCTCCAGGTGTTTTCAGATGGTTAGACTTTCTGAGTACGCGCGTTCAAGCCGTCCAGGTGTTGATGCCTTTACCTGGTTTTGGTTTGTTCCGGGTAACGCTGGAAGAACACAACACAACACAAACAGCTGGAAGGGAAAAATGACTGTGACCAAGAGAGACCTGGCCATAGTGACAAAATCATCAAAATAATAATAATAATAATAATAATAATAACACTAATAATAATAATAACAATCATCATCATCATCATCATCATCACTATTTCTCTTCACATTTCATTCTTCTCTTCCCTCCCCAGTCTCCCCACCATCTCATTCTTTCATCCCCTGCCCATCCCCAAATCCTTCTTCCCCTCCTCTCCCCTACCCCTTTTCTCCTTCCCGCTTCGCCCTCTCCCTCTTCTCTCCCCCATCCTCCCCCTCCTCTCTTTTCCCCTCATTACATTCCTTCCCACTTCATTCCTATTCGATTTTGAAACACCGCCAAGACATTTGAGTTCAAGCAGTCAAGTCTCTCTCTCTCTCTCTCTCTCTCTCTCTCTCTCTCTCTCTCTCTCTCTCTCTCTCTCTCTCTCTCGGGATAAATATTCATGCAGCCTTTTCATACTTCTGAAGAATAACAATGGGAAAGACGAGAGGGCAAAAATTTACCACAAAAATCTCAGTTCCTTTATTTTTCTTCCTACTCCTGCTTTGTGTTCTCTCTCTCCACATATTCGTTTACCTGCCTAACTAAAATCTCTGTTGCTCTGTCTGCCTGCCTTTCTATCTATCTCTCTGTTTCTCTTTCTGCCTCTATATTTATGTCTATCCAACTTTATCTGTCTACCTGTCTCTACCTCTCCATGTCGTTCCATCATGATCTATCTACTTGTCTACTTTCTATCTGCCTACATCTATATATATCTCTATGTTCATCTATATTTTGTATCTACAGTACATATATCTCTACACATATATCCATCTATAGCTGACTGTCTATCAGCCAATCAATCCATCAAACATTCCGTCTATCTATCCATCTATCTGTCAGTCTATCTATCTATTTATCAGCTTATAATCAGCCTCAGTCCGTCCTCAACAAGACAAAGGCCTCTCTAGTCTTTCCCCTCTCCCACCAATTAACCTGTCCTATGCCTCCCACCTGTGTGAAATTCTCTCTCCTTGTCTAACACCTTTATTGGCATTTTCTGGTTATCCTTGTGGGGTTTTGTGGCAGTGTTCTCCCCCCCCCCTCTCTCTCTCTCAGCTTATCTACCCATCTATTTCCATTCAGCTTCTCATCTAAGCTCACCATTATTCTCTCTCTCTCTCTCTCTCTCTCTCTCTCTCTCTTTTTCCATTTCAACTTTCTTTCCCCGCCCTCTCCCACCTTCCTCTTCTTCCTTCACTTTCCTTCTTCTGCTTCTTATCGTAGTGCTTTTGTTCTCTCTCTTTCTATAGTCTTTTTTCTCATCCTTCCAAACTTTTTCCTTCCTCCTTCCAATCTCCCTCCCTCCTCTCCCTCCTTCGCCTCATCTCAGTTCTCCCCCCCCCCCTCCTCCAATCCCAGTGCTTCCTATTACGTTACAGTATCTTTCTCCTTTTTTCTCCCTTTTTAGTCTTTATACTCTTCCCTCTTTCTCCTCCTCTTTCCTTTTCCTCTTCCTTCTTTCCTTCCTTCATCTTCCTTCTTCCTTCACCTGGATCTCCTTTCCATTTTTCCTTCTGTCTCGACGATTCCTTTTATTTTCCTCCTCCTCCTCCTCCTTCTCTTCTTCCTCCTCCTCCTCCTCCTCCTTCTTCTCCTCCTCCTCCTTTTTCTTCCTCACCCCCGTCCTTCTCATCTGTTTTTTTTTATATTCTCAGTGTTTATATTACATTACCTTTCTCCTTCCTCTTCTTTCCTCCCTTTCTTCCTTCTTCTATTTCTTCCTTCTCTTTGTCCTTCCCTATCCCATCTTCCTCTTCTTCCTGTACATACCCTCCTCTTCTTCTTACCTTATTATTTTCCCTTCTTTCTCGTTATCATCTTTCTTTTTCCTTCTCATCCTTCCTTCTTCCTTCTTCCTTCTTCTCCTCTTCCTTCTTCTTCCTTCACATTTATGCTCTTCCCTTCTTCCTATCACCATTCTCCTCATCAACCTCTTCCTTTCACCTCCCCATCCTCCTAAGGTTTCTTCCTACCTTCCTCCCTCATTCCCCTCCTCTTTCTTCTTCCTTCCTTCCTTCATTCTCCTCCTTCTTCCTCCTCCTCTTCCTCTACCTCATCTCCTATCTTCTCCCCGCTCTCAATGTTTCCTATTATATTACCTTTGCCCTTCCTCTTTCCCTTCTCTACCCTCTTCCTTCTTCCTCCCCCTCCTTTCTTCCTCCTCCTCCTCTTCCTTCTTGATTCCTCTTCCTTCCTCCTCCTCTTCCTCTATCTCATCTCCATTTTTTCCCCTTCTCTCTATCTATCTATCTATCTATTGCCAGACGCCTCAATCCCGTTTGGGGTGGCCACAAACAAATCGCCTCCAAGTCGCCCTGTCCCCCGCCATTTCACTGCCCTGCTCCCAACTCACACCCCCCTCTCTCATTTACCTCTCCACCTCATCCCTCCATCTCATCCTCGGCCTCCCCCTCCCTCTTCCCCACTCCACCTCACTCACATACACTCTCTTCGTCAGTCTTTCACCCTCCATCCTCTCCACATGGCCAAACCACCTCAGTGTGTTCCTCATAACGCTTCCTATCACATCCACATCCACACCACAACGCTCCTTTATATCCTCATTCGTCAGCCTGTCTCTCCATGTGACTCCACAGGCTCCTCTTAAATAACTCATTTCCACTGCTCTCACTCTTGACTTGTGTCCTTCCAGCAACGTCCAAGCTTCACTTCCATACGTTAGAGTTGGTATCACAATACTGTCATGTAGTAATTTTTTCACTTCCATGCTCACTTCCCTGTTTCTTATCACTGCTTTCAAAGAACCAGCAACCTTTCTTCCCTGCTGTACCCTTTCAAGCACTTCACCCTTCTCTCAATGCTTCCTATTACATTACCTTTCCCTTTCCTTCATTTTAATCATCTTTCCCTCCCTTTCTCCTCTTCCTTCTTTCTCCTCCTTCCTTCTCCTCTTCCTTTATCTCATCTCCGTTTTTCCCCTGTTTCTCAATGCCTTCCATTACATTATCATTTCCCTTCCTCTCTCCCTTCTCTGCTGCCTTCCTTCCTTGTTCCTTCCTCCTCCTCCTCCTTTCTCTTCCTCCTTCTTTCTCCTCTTCTTCCTATATCTCACTTCCGTTTTCCCCTCTCTCTCATTGCTTCCTATTACATTACCTTTGCCCTTCCACTCAAATTTCCCCACCTTTACCTGCCCCATACACCCTCCCTCTACTTTGCTTCACAAATTAGTTTTCCTCTCTTCTTCTCCCCTCTTTCTATGCTTTTCTGTCCTCTCCCTCTATTCTCCCCTCACCTCTCTCTTCTATTTTCTTCCTCTAGTTTACTCCTGTCTCTCTTCTCCTCTCCTCTATCCACCTTCCTCCCCTCCCTTCTCCCCTCTTTCTCTGCTTCTCTAAACTCTCCCTTTATTATCCCATCACATCTCTATTTTCTCCTCTTTTCTGTCCCCTATGTTTGTCTCTCTCTCTCTCTCTCTCTCTCTCTCTCTCTCTCTCTCTCTCTCTCTCTCTCTCTCTAACAGAACAGAAATGAGAATGTCTGTGTTTTTAACTAAAAATATATAAATCCGTAATCGTACTGAAGGGGTTTAAAAAAAAAGAATCACAATCTCTCTCTCTCTCTCTCTCTCTCTCTCTCTCTCTCACCAATTCTAGTTCCTCTGTTAATATCTTTTTACTTACTTTTTCAAGTTTTTAAGCAATCCTTCTCTTCTTCACCTTCGTTCCTTGTTTCTGTCATATATCTTCTCTTATTTTCCTTTCTCGTCTTCTCTTCTCTCAGCTTCTTGTCTTCCATCGCCACCTCCCTTTTCTTTCTCCTCTTCCTTCCAATCACACTACTGCTTCTTCCCCCTCACCTTCCTATTCACCTGTCTTTCTCCTTCCCTCTCCATCTCCCCATCTTTCTTCTCCTTCCCTCCTCTCTCTTTCTCTCTTTTCTACTAAAATCATTCCATTAATCTCTCCACTCTTCCTTCCCCTCTCTTCATCTTCATCTTCAATCTTCCTCTCCCTCTCTCCTTGCCAAACATACCTCTCCCTCCCCATATATATTCCCAGCTCCCTCTCCTTTCCTTTCTTCCCTCCTTCTCTCCTTTTTCTTTTCCTTCCTTCCTCCTTCCCCCTTTCTCTCCTCCCTCTCTCCCTCCCTCCTACCTTCCTCCTTCCCTCCCTTCCCTCCATTCACGGTTCGTTGCCTCCCTCTCTATACATTTTCAGTCACTTTCCAAACAGTCTTTATCCTCTTATGCTCATTTACATCACCTCTCAGTCCCATTTCCACTGATAGCTCTTCTCTGCTCCTCTCTCTCTCTCTCTCTCTCTCTCTCGTATTTTTTTTTTTTTCTATTTCTCCTGTTCTGTCCCTCCCTCATTCTCTCCCTGATTCCTTTCCATACAAATCTCTCTCTCTCTCTCTCTCTCTCTCTCTCTCTCTCTCTCTCTCTCATCCTTCTATTTCTCCTATTTCCCTCCTTCCTTCCTTTTCT
>NC_137069.1:16292753-16302753 GCF_032717465.1 Coenobita brevimanus
TGTTGTAGAGGTGGAGGAATGCATGCAGACAGTTCAGAGGAGCAGTAACCATTAAAGTAGCGATAGAAAAGAGATAAAGATGCAACAGTCCGGCGAAGAGACAGAGGTTGAAGGGAGTCAGTAAGAGGAGGAGAGTTAATGAGACGAAAAGCCTTTGACTCTACCCTATTGAGAAGAGCTGTATGTGGGGAGCCTCCCCACACATGAGAGTTGTACTCCACACAGGGGCGGATAAAACCCCAGTATAGAGTCAACAATTGTGCAGGGGTAAACAAAGAACGGGTTGGCTCAGCACACCCAATCTCTTGGAAGCAGATTTTACAAGAGATGTACTATGATCTTTCTAAGATAAGTCCTGAGTAAATGAAACCCCAAGCATGTTCAAGGATGATGCAGGATTAAGCTGAATATTATTAAACATTAGTGGGTATACCTGTGGAAGATTTTGTCGGGCTGATAGGTGTAAGAACTGAGTCTTAGATGCATTAAAAACAACCAGATTATTTTTACCCCAGTCAGAGATACGAGCCAAGTCAGACATTAGGTGTGCCATAGCCTCATCCCTTGTTTGTTGCAGTAACTGCTGAGATGGGCGTTGCGGGAACCGAATGGAAAGATGAAGGGTGGAGTCATCAGCGTATGAGTGGATAGGGTTAGATGTACACTCGCTCCAGAAAGTATCGGTGCACTGTGGGTCTGATGCCATCCGGAATGATTCGACCATGTGGCAGTGACAGCCCGTTAATACCTGTATATATTATAACATCTACGGCCATTCTATACTCATTGTGAAGGACTCAAGAGGTATCTGATATGGCAGTCATCTGTCGTCAGAGATGCCTGCGTGTGGCAGGACAGAACCTCAGTTTCAAGTTTCCTTTGTTCCGTGTGTCATAACATTTAACACATATTCTGCACCAATACTTTCTGGAGCGAGTGTAAAGCTTAGAAGGTCATTGATGAATAAAAGGAAGAGAGCTGGTGATAGGACAGAGCCCTGAGGAACACCACTGTTGATAGATCTAGGAGAAGAACTAGGACCGTCTACAACAGCGGCTATAGAACGACCAGAAAGAAAGCTAGCGATGAAGGCACAGATAGAAGGATAAAAACCGTAAGAGGGCAGTTTGGAAATTAAAGATTTATGCCAGGCTCGATCGAAAGCCTTTGAGATGTCAAGTGCAATGGTAAAGCTTTCGCCAAAGTCCCGAAAGGAGGAAGACCAGGTAGGTGAGAAGATCGCCAGTGGAGCGTCCCTGACGGAACCCATACTGACGATCAGAAAGAAGGTTGTGATAGGAAAGATGCCTTAAAATTTTCCTATTGAGAACTGACTCGAAAACTTTTGAAATACAGGACGTTAAAGCAATTGGACGATAGTTGGAGGGTTGGGAATGGTCACCCTTCTTTGGGACTGGCTGAATGAGAGCAAACTTCCAGCAAGAAGGAAAGGTACAAGTTGACAGACAAAGGCGAAACAGTTTGCCTAGGCAGGGTATAAGCACAGAAGCACAGTTCTTGAGGACAACAGGAGGGACTCCATCAGGCCCATATGCCTTGTTAGTATTGAGGCCAGTGATGGCAGAAAATACATCAGCTGAAGAAATTTTAATGTCAGCCATGAAGAAGTCAGACAGGGGAAATGATGGAGGAACAGCACTGGAATCGTCTAAAGTGGAATTGGAGGAGAAAGTCTGTGCGAAGAGATCTGCTTTATCAGTAGAAGAAATAGCTACAGAACCATTAGAGTAGAAAAGAGGAGGGAAGGATGATGAGGTAAAGTTGTTAGAAAGGTTTTTGGCAAGGTGCCAGAAGGAGCGGGAAGAATTCGAGTTGGAGAGTTGAGAGCATTTAGTACGGATGAAATTATTTTTAGCACAGTGAAGAACAGACTTAGCACGATTCCAGGCAGAAACGTAAAGATAATGTGATTCAGGGGTGGGTTGGCTCCGGTACCTTTTATAGGCCCTCTTCTTGTTGTGGACAGCATTAGAACAAGCGTGATTGAACCAAGGCTTTCTTGCATTAGTCAAAGCATATGAAAAAGGAATGTACTGTATGCTTCCATGCCTGAGAGAATAACCTCCGTAATGTGCAAGGCACACTCAGATCTCCCGGCCATGGAAGCAATAATCATTCCAGGGAAAATCAAAGAAGCACTGCCTGAGGGCCTCCCAGTCCGCGGCTCCAAAATGCCACAAGCGACGTTTCCCTGGAGGGTCCACAGGCCGTACCGGTGTGATAGGACAGGTTAAGGTGATAACGTTGTGATTGGAGGAGCCCAACAGAGAGAAAAGATTAACAGTGTAAGCAGAAGGATTAGTTGTAAGGAAGAGGTCAAGTATGTTGGAGCTCTCTCCAAGGCGGTCAGGGATACGGGTAGGGTGCTGTACATGCTGCTCTAGGTCATTAAGGATAGAAAAGATGTAGGCTTGTTCACCAGGTGGATCATTGAAAGGAGAGGAGAGCCAAAGATGGTGGTGAACATTGAAATCTCCTAGAATGGAGATTTCAGAGAAAGGAGAAATGGATAGAATGTGTTCCATCGTAGAAGTAAGATAGTCGAAGAATTTTTGATAGTAGAATTAGGGGATAAACAGCAGAGATATATTTAGTCAGAGAATGACAGGAAAGCTGAAGCCTGAGTGTAGAGAATTCAGAAGAATCGAGTTCAGGAACACGAGAGCAAGATAAGTTGTTGCATATATATACACAACAGCCACCTTTGGCTTTGAAATGACTATAGAGAAAGTAGGAGGATACAGAAAAGGGTTTGCTGTCAGTTGCCTCAGACAGCTGAGTCTCAGTTAAAAAAAGAAGGTGAGGTTTAGAAGAGGAGAGGTGGTGCTCAACAGAGCGAAACTTAGAGGAAAGGCCACGAATGTTGCAGAAATGAAGAAGAAGAGAGTCAGACAGTGGTTCCAGGCACCTCGAGTCGTCACCGGGAAAGGGGCGGAAGGTTAAGGAGGCTCCCTAACATCTCTTCCTTAGTTATTTATTTTGCTTATTACATCTTACTGTACCACTCAAACAAAGGTACAGTATGGTTACGATGTCCATGGAAACATATCAGGTCTCTATAATTCCCTACTCTGCCCCCTTCCTCTATAATTCCCAGGCCTCTTCACACCACAACCCCCACCACCCACCTTCCAACTCATCTATCACTGCACCTCACACACGCACGCTCCAGCCTCTTAAATAATACGGATTTAGCGTGTCAAAGGTGTCAAGCTTCAGTCTGACTGACACACTGAATGACCTTCCATGCTCCTGTATTGGTGAGAAATATTGGAAGCTAATTCTGACTATTTCTCGATTTCCTGCCTGTCTCTCATACTCTCTCTCTCTCTTTCTCTCTCTCTCTCTCTCTCTCTCTCTACCTATCGTTTGTCTGTTTGAGTGTCTGTCTTTCTGTTTGTCTGTCTGTCCATATATCTGGTTCTCCCCCCCCCTCTCTCTCTTTCTCTCTCTCTCTCTCTCTCTCTCTCTCTCTCTCTCTCTCCCTCTAATGCTCTGGTTACCGTTGAACTCTCAGACTGTGGTTCTTTCCCATTACGGCGGGCATGCAGCGCCCGTTTAACCACATACTCGCACAACATTCCTGTCCAACCATCTCATGCAAGAACTGACAGGTACCTCCAGTTTTTTATGTCCAGTACATGATCAGTCAACTCTGGAACTTCATAAGCTGCATGTCTTTCCCTCTGCCTATGACCTCCTGTCTTGTAATCGCAGTGTGTCCAGGTATCTCCAGGTAAACGTGCTTTTAATTTGTCTTTATTTTTCACTTCCTGAGAGGGACAAATCTTGCAGGCTCTATTGTTTTATCAAAGGATAAAGAGTCAATTAAATGTAGGGAGATAGATATAACAAAGGTAGACAGATAGATATAAAGGTTTACAGATGGATATAACAAAGGCAGAGATAGATACACAGAAGTAGATAGATACTTCACTGGCCACAAATGCCCGGCTCTGTATGTACACAATGGATTTGGAGTTTAATATTATACCAACCTTCTAAAGCAAGCCTATTTCCTGCTCACAACACACACACACACACACACACACACACACACACACACACACACACACACACAATATAAACACTCACAAAACCCAGTTTTAAGGAAGGAAATGGAGTCGGTCAGTGAATTAAAGAGAGACAGAAATTTACCAGATCAAAGAGAGACGAGAAGAGACACGAGGAGGAGGAGGGAAGAATATTGGAGATGAAGCAGAGAAGCAGAGAGGAGAGCAGGAGAAGAAGAGAGAGAGTAGGAGAAAGAAGAGAAAGAGAGGGTAAGAGAATGAGGATGAAAGAGGCAATTAGAGACAGGGCGACTGGGAGAGGGATGTGATGCTGAACTGGGCTATACATGAGAGAGAGAGAGAGAGAGAGAGAGAGACGATGGTATAAAAATCAGCGAAAGTCTGGATTGGATAAAGGAGTAAGAAAAGGAGGAGGAGGAGGAGGAGGAGGAGGTCAGGTAGGAAACGGGTGAGGAGGAGAAGAGTATAATTTAAGTGAAGAGATGATGGTGGAAGAAAAACAGGGAGAGGAGGAGGAGGGACAGGGTGAGAAAGAAGAGTACTTGATGTCCTAGAGAAAGGAGGACAGGAGGAGGAAAGGAGGAAGAGGAGGAGGAAGAGGAAGAAGAGATGGTGGGTTATAATGACGAAGAGGAGGAGGAGGAGGAGGAGGAGGTGGTAAAATTGGCCATTAACTATAGTCTGACAAATCTAAACGTCGGGTTTTGGTGGAGTCACCCCCTCCCTGCACTGTTGCCACGTTTCCGAGCTGACCTCTCCATCAGCGATGACCTTGACACTGTTTCCCTCTTGTGATCTCCGTTTTTCTAATACCCCCTATACCCCTGCCACCAACACCCCCTATACCCCTACCCCCAACAACACCCCCATCAACAACACCAGCTATACCTCCACCACCAACACCTCCTATAAATATAGACCCCCACCATCAACACCTGTATAATAATTAGCCGTTGATAATTGCTATACTTTTATTGAGAGCATACATTCTACCCTATTGCTCAAACTCCCTAATCTTACAATCCCATCTGTCTTAATCCTTCCCACTGCCTTCGTTCCTAAATCCCTTAATTGATCTATTTTTAACCTAAGTGTCCCCACACCTTTTAAACCATTTACCTCTCTGTCACTATTCTCCACCATATGTATCAACTTGTATTATATTGTGTATAGAACTTTCATACTGTATGCTGTACTACTGTATAATGTATAAGAATACCCACTGTTTAGTGGAAATAAAGTTTTATTATTATTGTTATTATTATTTCTCTCTCTCTCTCTCTCTCTCTCTCTCTCTCTCTCTCTCTCTCTCTCTCGCTAGATTTTGTTATGTGTCATCCATGGTTTTTTACTTCCATTTTTATGTATGGATTATAATTTTGACTTTATTTCCGCACCACCCTTGAGGTAAAAGTCACGGCGCGTTTTTTATAGAGGTTTCCAATAGGCCTAAATCCTGTAGGGGGTTGGTGACCTCCCATAGCGTACACACAAACACGTGTCGCGTGAGTGCTGCCACCCCAGAGCTGTTTGATATATTTATTTTAATTATGAAAGGATCGCCTCTTCCCACTTTTATCCCTTCAAATTTTCTTGCAATTATACTTGCTAAATTAATTAGCAATGTTAGAAATGTTGGGGAAGTAAATAATAATTAGAATATTTTTAGAGCAACACTGCCAAATTTTAATGCCACGTTTCTCTATTATCGTATCTTATAGTATGCAGAATAGTTTTATTCTTCCTTGATACATGTCAGCACTTTCATTACAGTTATATTAGTATGAGTTATGTTTATGTATCATTCCTACTACACAAACCACAGGCGTTATACATCGTAGGGTTAGGAAACATGGCATAGTGTAGGCAGTGGCAGACTCCACCCAAACCCTATGTTTAGATTTGTCAGACTATAGATGTGAGAAGGAAGAGAAACAGAGAGAGGCTTTGTGTGTGTGTGTGTGTGTGTGTGTGTGTGTGTGTGTGTGTGTGTGTGTGTGTGTGTGTGTGTGTAAGATTGAGTAAGACGAGGAGGAGGAGAAAGATGAAAGAGGAGGAGGAAAATAGTCAGCAGTAATAATAATATAAATAATAGATGCAATAATAATAATAGTAATAACAATAATATTAATAATAATAATAATAAAATAAATTACGTTTTAATAATAAAGGAGGACGAGTTAGAGGACGAGGAAGAGACAAGGAGAAAAACAAACAAAAGAAACTAGATAAGAAAAACGTAGCAGAGAGTAACTAGAAGCGGTGCGAAGGCACAGCAAACCCGTCCACGGCAGTCATTTTAGTGGTGACGTATAAACACAACAGGATATCTAGTCAAAGATGTCACATATCAAATTTGGAGTAATTCGGGTGAAAACTGACGATTTGATGTCCAAGTGAAATTTTGGGCCCAACCTACCTGATACTGACCCCTCTACCGCTAACTGGGAGTGACCCACCTGCTGTAATGAGGCATGTTATAGGATGCAGACTTGAAAGATGCGCCTTTAAGTTTTGGTTTCATGTGGATATGAAGAATTTGAATGGAGTTATGGCAAAAAAAAAAAAAAAAAACTAAAGATTTTTCATTTTATATTTTTTTGGCCCTTCAGCCTGGGCCTTGGCCCCATTTGGCCCAAAATTTAACCAGTTGATCAGGAGGTCATAGCCCATCATTCCTGTAATTTTGGCGAAAATTACACCAGTAGTTTTCGCGTCAAGTTGTTAACAGACCGACAGACAAACACACAGACAGATAAACCGAGTGAAAACAATACTTGTCCCCGAGTCCCTCAGGGCGGCGACGGGTAAAAATTATGAGAGAGAGAGAGAGAGAGAGAGAGAGAGAGAGAGAGAGGAACGGGCGCTGGTTCATTCCTCAGGCTTACGACATTATCCCTCTATCACGGTGGCCCCAGTGGAGATAATTAAACTAAAGGTGTTGGTGTCAGAGAGAGAGAGAGAGAGAGAGTAGTTTGCTTGTCAAGTAGGTGTGTGACAAAGTGGTGACATCGTAGGCACCTTTTACACGCTCGCTCTCTCTCTCACTCTGTCTGTCTCTCTCTCTCTCTCTCTCTCTCTCTCTCTCTCTCTCTCTCTCTCTCACACACACACACACAAACCTCAATCATCTTTTACAGCGTCATATCTCGTCTGACCCTATTTAAATGCACACCAACCCGGAATCGAACCCATTACCTGACGGATCCACACAAATCATTAACACTCCCAGGCTCCTATGACCCACTCAGCTGAAGGAAATCGTCTGAGCTGAAGAAAATTGACAACTGACGAAACTCAATGAAAACCCTATCTAAATTAATGGGTGCTTCATATGATTTCGATTTTTCCGCTATATATTCGTTCACACCCCGTTTACAGCTTAATAAAACACTCTGGAGTGGAATAATATACCTAAAGTTACCCTCAACCATGAGAGGGGTTGATCACTTCTCTCTCAGGCGGTCATTTATCCTTCGTTCTCCTTTATTTTTTTTCTTTTTTAATTTGGTGAGACCTCCTGGGGCACCGCGGTTAAAAGCAGTCTATCTATAAGTCTTAGGTTAAAATGCGTCTCCTTGGTTGCTAGTCAAATGGGCCCTCCACTGTCACTACACCTGGCCATTAACTAAGCTAAAAAAAATTGTAGACATGAAGCCAGATGCAAATTACCATCCTTGATAAATATACCTTTCCAAACACTCTTTCAAACACACTATGCGTCTCCTTGGTTGCTAGTCAGTTCAAAGACACTCCACCCCTGGACTGTTCAGCCATAAAGAACTTTTATTAAATTTCGTCTTTCCAGAACATGTCGCTGTTAACAGAAGGCCTTTGGCTCTGTTAAGCATTATGAACTGACTGAAGGTAACTTGAGCTGAAGCCAGGCAGAGGTGGTAGGCAGGAGGGAGGCAGAGGTGGTAGGCAAGAGGCAGGAGGGAGGCAGAGGTGGTAGGCAAGAGGCAGGAGGGAGGCAGAGGTGGTAGGCAAGAGGCAGGAGGGAGGCAGAGGTGGTAGGCAAGAGGCAGGAGGGAGGCAGAGGTGGTAGGCAGGAAGGAGACAGAGGTGCCAGGCGGGATGGAGACAGGCAGGAGGGAGGCAGAGGAGACAGGCAGAAGGGAGACAGAGGGTGGTAGGCAGGAGGGAGGCAGAGGAGACAGGCAGGAGGGAGACAGAGGGTGGTAGGCAGAAGGGAGGCAAAGGGTGGTAGGCAGGAGGGAGACAGAGGGCGGTAGGCAGGAGGACGCCAGAAGGAACTGAGATTCTACAGAAGAACTATCATGTAGTCCACCATCACGAGAACAATAACACAATACAATAAATAAATAAAAATATTAAATTGATGAGGAGGGGAATAAAAATACAGCTAACCTCTTTTGTACAGCAAAAAGGGTACAGTAATAAAAACGGTACAGTGATGAAAACGGAACGGTGATGAAAAAAAGGTAGAGTAATAAAAATGGTACAGTGATAAGAACGGTACAGTAACAAAACGGTACAGTAATATAAACGGTACAGTAATATAAACGGTATGGTGATAAAAACGGTACAATGATAAAAACGGTACAGTGATAAAAACGGTATAGTGATAATAACGGTACAGTAATAAAACGGTACAGTAATAAGAACGGCACATTAATAAAAAAGGTACAGTGATAAAAACGGTGCAGTGATAAAAACGAGTGATAAAACGATACAGTAATAAAACGGTACAATAATAAAAACCGGTACAATAATAAAAACGGCCAGTAATATAAACGGCATAGTAGTAAAAACGGTACACTAATATAAACGGTATATTAAAACGGTACATTACTAAAAACGGTACAGTGATAAAAACGGTACAGCATTACAGGTGGCTATGGAGGGTCGAGTGGCTGAGGGGTACAAGCTTCACGAAATAAAGAACGGTACAGCAAGACAAGAAAGGTACAGCTAACGAGTTGTATGGGAAAAATTAATATAGAGAGGAACAACACTGTGTCTATAATTGTATCACATTATTTCAGGAAGAGTGATGTCCAAAATCAACCCTTCCTCCAAGTTGGCGATGTACGAATTGGGGGAGGGAGTCTGCAAGAAAAGTGATGGATGTGAAAGTCGAAGTGTTCTAATGGCTATCTTGTGTGTGTGTGTGTGTGTGTGTGTGTGTGTGTGTGTGTGTGTGTGTGTGTGTGTGTGTGTGTGTCAGGGGTCCGTGTACGTCACTGGTAGAACTGACAGGGTGTGAAAAGAAGCAAGAAAATGAAAGGACATACTACCAGCACCCACCTTAAATGTCCGCCATGGTGTGGGCTTGAACCCTTGACTCGGGGCTCACGCATCACCAGACGAGTACGCAAACCATCGGACCACCGCAGCTCCTGGAACAAAAACGGTAGGATTGTGAACAGATGAACAAAATGTGTACTGAAATGAGAAGGGTAGTATCAAGAACAGTGTAGTGTGACAAAAAAGATACATTTTGACGTGAACGGTACAGCCCTACAGGGGAATATGGTGGGTGTGGGCTGAGTGGATGTTATTGCAGTAGTAGTAGTAGTAGTAGTAGTAGTAGTAGTAGTAGTAGTAGTAGGAGGAGGAGGAGGAGGAGGAGGAGGAGGAGGAGGAGGAGTGGCAAGACAAGAGATAAGTAACGTACAGTTGAACAAGCGATGCAGTATGGAAGAACGGTACTTTGACAAACGGTACAGTTGCCCCACAGGGAACGAGAACGGTACAGTAGGGTAAAAATAGTAAGGTGTAACAGACATGAAATAAGTTTAAACAGTGTAACGTGAACGGTACGGCTACACTACAGGACGAGAATGGTACAGTATGAGATGAACGGTACAGCGCGACAAAAAATGATGAAGATATGACACGACGGTACAGCCAAACAGTGAATAATACGGTGTACTGAGTGTGTGGCTTTTAAGGGTACAGAAAAAAAAATGAGTACTGCT